>NC_140938.1:135020857-135463357 GCF_014529385.1 Adiantum capillus-veneris
TGTGGATTGGCATAGAAGTGGTGGATATGAGCTGACACACAAATCGATGGAATGCTTTGATTAGAGGCATTCTAATGTGGACCATGCATGACTATCCCGGACTAACAGAATGCTCAGGTGATTTACACTCCTCACTCAATACTGTAAATCTTGGTTTCTCTCAAGCTGATCTATTGTCATGTGTATACATGCAGGGCTTTAAACAAGCGGATACAGAGCATGTGTCACATGTGGACCTAGACTGAATGCACGTAGGGCGCCCTCATTGAAGAAGCAAATCTATGAAGGTCATCAAGCGTATCTTCCAGAGAATCATGTGTTAAGCGAGGGCTTTTTGGAAAGAGAGCAGAAGGAGATGTGTGATGACGGATTGCCCCCAGGGATGAAGAGACTATCTCTATGGTACGAGTTACCATACTGGCCCCGACTCATGATCAATCACTTGCTTGATCCAATGCACATATTCAAGAATGTGGGTAATCTACTATGGGACCATCTGACTGGCAAGAAAGATACATTGGGAGCTAGGGTTGAAATGTGGATCGTATGGAGCAATATTGGCCGCAAACAGCGTCCGATGGATCGATAAAAATCCCTAAAGTACCATGGATTTTCACAGGAGCCCCAGAATGCAAAGTAAAAGAGACCATTCGATCTTTGCGGACCCACACTGGCGTAATGCACTCGCTCCGAACGTGTTTTACTAAAGAAGGAAAGCTTACCGGTTTGAAGTCACATGACTGGCATAAAATGTGTCAGTTATGTTCATAGTGGAATATATCATAGTGGGAATTGTGTAACAAATTCGTGTGTGGATTTTAATATCATTGCTGCACGTGTTTTGCACTTGTTACGAGACTGGGCACCCTCCTGTTGTAGTGGTTAGCTGCAATTGGGATAGCTAGACGTAATGGTTAATTATGTGCTATCTATTTATTTTACTAATTGAGTTGATAATGATTTTGTAGAATGGAATGTGGGGAGTTGATGAAGAGGCGACGGCAATTAATCTTGGCTTTTATATTTGCACAGTATCTTAGAACATCATTGCAATAAGCCACTATGGCTCTGTAAATAGTTCTAGTGGGAACTCCCCTTATGGGTCATGCAAGAACTAATGAGCTTCCCTCACTTGCAAAAGTAAAGTGGTTGTAAAAAGAGGGGCCTCAATTTTTGGCACCTTAAACTCGAAATAATATATTAAATACCAACTCCACAAGAGAGGTGCCGTGGAGTTTGGGGCTAGATTTAGGCCTTTCTCTTGCAGATTCTCTTCTCTACTCTCTTATGCTATGGTTATTTGCTGTGTACTCTCTAATCTAGTCTCCATCTCTTACACATCTCTTACACTCTCTTACAAGCTTGTCTATGTCAATTCTATGTTTACTGTTGTGTGAAGAGGGGGAGATCGAAGTCCCCCCTTGAATTTTTCGAAAGCTTGTAATTCTGTTGTGGCTTCACAATTCCTCAAAATCCTTCAAAGCTTCAACCTTTCCCGAGTGGAGCCGTAGCCGTGTCGATCATATCGCTTCGTCAATTAAATTAGGCAATTAACTCCTTTCTTTCCTCTCTTTCTCACCTTCACAATCCGCACTAATTAGGCATTAAATTTGAGAACTGAGACTTTCCCTACCGTATCGTAATATCATGAAGCCGAAACTACTACGAACCATCCCTTGAACAAGCCATCGTCCATTACTTCAACCACTAAGAAGCTTCACTACCATAGCCAAAGGCTTTGAATTTTCGCTTGCCATTGTTTTTGGGACAAGGGAGATCGGGTGCCACGAAATTCAACCTACTTGCAGACGCACCGTCGGACCGCTCATTTCTCTGGCAATTTCCCAGTGCATCGCCATTCTGGACTGGACGCCATCGCTCTTTTTCAGCTAAGTACATTACATTTCTGTTATTTATTTTATTTTATTCCGCATATTGCATCTGTGAATATCACCAAATAGCCTTTTTAAGCATTACCATTTAATTATTTATTAATATATATATATATATATATATATATTTATAAAAAAAAGAAAAAAAGAAAAAGAAAAGCACGCAATCATGGCACATCTTCCTCATGCACCCATGATTGCAGAGCAACTTCAAAATTTGCAGCAATCACTCACATATGAACGCATGCGAAGGCAAGAACTTGAAGATAAATTATTGCATTCTGCACGTACCGAATCTGCACCGGCACCCAAGAAAAACAAAATTAGGAGAAAAGCCTTCACTTTCAAAGATTTTGATGGCACTAAAGATGCTAACACGGTTCTAGCATGGGTTAGTCAACTAGATGACTATTTTCATGATGAAGACTTTTCCGAGCGTGAAATGGTAAAGTGTGCATCTAATCATCTCACTAGCAGCGCTGCATTGTGGTAGAACGCCACCAAACAACATGGAAGAAGACCACGTACATGGAATGCATTTAAAAAAGTGTTCTTACCCCAATTTTTGCCCACACAGTACAAAGCTAAAGCACGACGTCAATGGGATTTAATTCGACAGGGTAGAAATGAAGATGTACAAGGTCACACTGACCGTTTTTGGAATTGTCTAATTCAATTGCAAGCTATTGAACATGTTAGTTGCAGGAAATTGAAGCGAAAGTACATATCAGGCTTGGCACCACAAATTAGTGCTGAGGTAGATATGTTCGAACCAGATTCTCTGTCAAAGGCCATTAACTTGGCTCTCAACGCAGAAAAGAAGAAAGGTGGACATTCCTCTCACGCTAATCAACCTGCTATAACACTAACCGCAACAAGAGACCTCCTTTCTCTCCTAACTTTGACATAAGCAAACACCAAAGCCGTACCTTTTTCAAAAGACGAAGATTTGACAATCCTCCTACCTGTTGGAATTAGGGTTGCAGAGAAACACACACAGCTTGGAGAAGACGAAGGAAGCTCAAGGCACACAATAGAGAGTGTATTCCTTAGTGTGCAATGGAAAGATAGATAGCCCTAGAGTGATGGGCGTATATACAATGCACGGGGGAAAAAACCTCCTAAAGAGGGAAAAAATGCCCCGGCGGTCCTAGTGTGTTCACACACATCACTACCACATGTATATGGTAACAAATCCCCCCTGGAGTGATGCGGTGAACGAGAGCTGGCACATGAGTAAAGGGAAGTGCCATGCCCTGAGGACAGGATCAGTCCACAAAGGGGAGTAAGCCCAAAGCTTTGCGGAAAGCTTCAAGCTTCTCACGAGACAATGCCTTTGTGAAAAGATCTGCAAGGTTGTCCTGTGTTGGCACATAAGCCAAGCTGATCTCTCCTGCTGAGAGCCTCTCCCTGACATAGTGGTAATGCACCTCAATGTGCTTTGTGCGAGCATGAAAAACTGGGTTCCTCGCAACTGCCAATGCGCTCTGACTGTCAGTGTAGATAGTGTTGGCAGTGTCCTGTCCAACACCCAAGTCAGCCATAAGGCGTCTGAGCCATACACACTCAACCGTAGCTGTGAAGACTGCCCTGTACTCAGCCTCACAACTCCAAGTGGCCACAGTAGGTTGCTTCTTGCTCAACCATGATATACATGAACTGCCAAGCATGAAACAAAAACCACTTGTGGACACTCGCGTGTCAAAACAACCAGCCCAATCTGAGTCCGAAAAAGCATGTAAGTCTGGCGGCAATGATCCCCCCTTGGGATAAAACAAGCCAAGATGTAAAGTGCCACTAAGGTAGCGGAAAATCCTCTTGACAGCCTGCCAATGCTTAGACCCTGGGCTATGCATAAATCTGCTGACCTGCGAGACTGCAAACTGAATATCTGGCCTCGTGTTGCATACATAAATGAGGCAGCCAACAGCAGTTTGGTAAAGAGTGACATCAGCAGGATCGCCAGCATCATGTAGACTCAACTTCAAACCTGTTTCCATGGGAGTGGCAATAGGTTTGCAATCCTCAAGTCCAAACTTACATAGCAATGTCTCTATGTAACTTTTCTGACACAAGGCAATACCACCATCACACTGCTTAAACTGTATACCCAAGTAATGATGCAACAGCCCCAAATCTTTCATCTTGAAAGTAGCATTCAAATCAGCCTTAAATTCAGCAATATGTCTCTCATTTGGTCCAGTGATCAGCAAATCATCAACATAAAGAACCACAATGAGAAATACATCATCCTCACGCTTTACATACAATGTGCTTTCTGTTGGACTGTTACGAAAGCCTCGTTTAACCAAATGAGTGTCAGCTTTCTCATACCAAGCACGAGGAGATTGCTTCAACCCATACAAAGCCTTCTTACACTTGCACACTTTGTCCTCTTGTCCTTTTATGACAAAACCGCGAGGCTGCGTTACATAAACTTCCTCAAATATGTCACCATTCAAGAAAGCAGTAACAATGTCTGATTGATGTACATCCCAACCAAAATGAGCTGCCAATGCACATAGAAAACGCACAGTAGTCATACGACAAGTGGGAGCAAAAGTCTCTTCATAATCTATGCCTTTTTGTTGTGCATAACCCTTTGCAACAAGTCGAGCCTTATGGCGATCGATCTCACCATCCGGCTTGCGTTTCAACTTGTAAACCCACTTCGTACCAATGGCCTTTTTGCCAGGAGGCAAATCACATAAAGTCCATGTGTCATTCTCTATAAGTGCATCATATTCTGATTTCATGGCAGCAATCCAATTTTCTGAATTCTGTGCTTCATCAAAAGACAGAGGCTCCTCAACATCATGTAAACTAGACACAGCCAAAGCATAACAATCTGATGCATAAGATGCATGGCGAGAGCCTGAACGAGTACGACTAGATAAAGGTGCATCCAATTTACTGTCACGCAAAGTGTGCACCAGCCATTTTGGCATACCTCTAGCCTGCTCATTTTCAGCCCTTTCCTCATCAAGTACATCATGTACATCTGCATCAGTAATAGGCTGTTCTAAAACATTTTCAGAAACCCCCATAGGCTGTACATTTGCCTCATTGGAACTTACATTCGTATTTCCACCACTGAAAAGAGGCAACAAAGTGTCATAAATGTCCTGTGAGCTTACATTACTGTCTCTAGTACATGACAGCAAGGGTTGAACAGAATCTTCCACAAACACTACATCCCGTGAAACCAAAATACGTTTTGTTTGCGGATGATACAACCTGTAACCTTTGCTTTCAGCACTATAACCAACAAAAATACATTTGACAGCCTTATCATCCAATTTTCTGCGCTGCACTTGTGGCACCAAAGCATATGCCAAACAGCCAAAAACACGCATGTGCTCAATAGAAGGTTTTCTATCATGCCATGCTTCATATGGAGTAATAGACTGCAAAGCTTTCGTAGGACACCTGTTAAGTACATAAGTGGCACACATGATGGCCTCAAGCCAAAAAGAATGCGGCAAAGCTTGACTTTTGACCATACATCGTGCCATTTCCGTTAGTGACCTGTTTTTTCTCTCAGCAACACCATTTTGCTGAGGTGTATAAGGCACTGTACATTGGTGTTTTATCCCACGACTAGCCAGAAATGCATTAAATTCATGAGACATATACTCCCCCCCTCGATCGGAACGGAGGGTGCCCATAGTACATTTTGAGACATTTTCAGCCATAGCCAAAAATTGTTTGAAGCACATAAAAACTTCGGACTTTGCTTTAAGCGGAAATACCCATGCATGCCTGGAGTAATCATCAATGAAAGTCACGAAGTACAGGTAATTGCCCAAGGACGGAGTTTGCATGGGCCCACAAACATCACTATGCACAAGCTGCAACCTGCATGTGGCCCTAACTGAACCATCCTTTGGAAACTTAGAACGCTGCATTTTACCCAGAATACAGCCTTCACAAACATGTTTGATAGGTGCTTCAAGAGGCGGCAAAGAAGCAACCATAATAGATTTCTGCAAACGCAGCAAACTGGCAAAATTCAGATGACCAAAACGTGCATGCCAAAGTTTTGCATCTGAAATAGCCCTTGAATCTGCAACAGCATTTGCAAAATTTTGTCCACACTTGTCATACAAAGTGAGCTTATACAGCCCACGGCACAAAAGCCCAGATGCAACAATTTCATCACCAAAACTGAGATCATGAACTGTACATCTGTCATCCACAAATTTGACTACAAGTCCAAGTCTAGCAAGTGCGGATACAGACAATAGATTCTTCTTGATCCCAGGTACATAAAGTGCATCAACAAGTGTCAAGGAACTGCCATTAGCAGCAGTGAGCACAATCTTTCCAACTCCCTGAACTGGATAAGAGGCGTTGTTGGCACAAGTGACTGAATTCCCATGAGGGACAGACTCGAGAGAGGTAAACAATTCACGATGTGAGGTAATGTGCTTTGTAGCACCACTGTCGAAATACCACACATGTGAATCTGCAGCAACTGACAAGCATGCATCATGGACAGCAGGATTGTAAGTGCACTCTGCGCTAAAAGCCCATTCTGCATCAACATCAGCATCAAAATCTCCTTTCACAGAAGACTCAACAATGGCTGCATTTGTAGTGGAACCAGCATTTGCAGTGGAACCACCCTCTTTCTTCTTAGCCTCTTTGGCCTTCAACTTAGGACACGACTTGATCAAGTGATCATTGGCTTTACAATAATGGCAACGCATCTTCTTTTTGCCCTTATCACCAGAATTGCCAGACGAAGTGCTGCCAACAGAAGCATTAGGAACAGAATTTTTGCCACTCGCAGTAGAACCATAAGAAGTGGCTGCATTACTGTTACCACCCTTTCTTTGAGAAGCAATAAAAGCCTGCTCAACTGCACGCTGCCTAGTCCTGTTTTTTCTAGAAAGTGACTCTTGCAACAGCAATGTGCATAATGCATCAAACTTGACAACTTCAGGATTTCCTTGGGTCATCAGTCTCCAAGTACTAGCAAAAGTCTGGTAGGAATCTGGTAAGGCATCAAGAACAGTCTGCACAAGGGAACTGTCAGAAATGACTTCACCTGCAGAAATGAGTTGCTCATTGATATCCTTGACACTAGCAAGGAAAGTGTCCATATCATCTTCCTCATGCATAATCTTCGACTCTAGCTCTTTACGCAGCAAAGCAATTTTAGCCTCATTGCGGCTTGCATAAAGACCTGCTAGAATATCCCAAGCCTGTTTTGCAGATTTTGCTGAACGGATGTGAGGAATAATGGTGCGCTTCACAGACAACGCAATCAATGCATGGGCCTGCGCATCCTTAACATCCCAACGAGCTTGTTCTGCTATAGGCAAAACAACTCTAACAGCTGCAATCCTTGCAGCAAGACCTGCAACATCCTCAATATCGCCTACATCTTCAGAACCAGGACGTACATCAATGCCCTGCACAATGTTCCAGACACCTTTTGACACAAGAACGTGTTGCATCATATAAGCCCACATAGGGTAGTTGTCCCCATCCAACCTGTCCTCAGCAGCAAACATCTTGAACACATCTGTGTTGTTGTTGTCAGCCATGGTAAATGCTGCACCTGATGTGAAAACTGCCCGAAAATAGGAGAAATGGAGCGGGAACAACTTGTGCTATATAGCACAAACCGTAGAAGACTATAAGGCACCTGTTATGCAGAAAACGGCACTGACAGAAAATCTGCACAAAATGACGAAATAACCTGTGTAGTACTGCCCGTAGTGGAAACGGAGGCCGAAATGAGCCCAAATCAAAATTCTGAGCAGACCGAGCTCTTCGAGCTCACCCAAAATATTTGTCGACCTGCGAACGCTTGCCAAAGCTCACTGAAATCGGAGAAAGTGAGCAGGCGTGTGCTGGAGCAGCTGGCGACTTAGCCCGGGAGGACGTGACCTGCTCTGATACCAATTGTTGGAATTAGGGTTGCAGAGAAACACACACAGCTTGGAGAAGACGAAGGAAGCTCAAGGCACACAATAGAGAGTGTATTCCTTAGTGTGCAATGGAAAGATAGATAGCCCTAGAGTGATGGGCGTATATACAATGCACGGGGGAAAAAACCTCCTAAAGAGGGAAAAAATGCCCCCGCGGTCCTAGTGTGTTCACACACATCACTACCACATGTATATGGTAACACTACCACTACTCAACCTCATACGAACAACAACCACAACAACACTCAGCAACGAGGCAACCAACATCCCTTCAACCAGCGTTCTCCTCCAAATTCTAATGGTAACAAAAAGGTGAAGTGTTTTAAATGCTTTCAGTATGGTCACTATGCAGATAAGTGCCCAAATGTTCATGTTAAGGGCAATGGTCAATCCAACAGCCTTTCCAATGGAGTCAACAGAAATTCAAATAAAAAACCCTTCAACAATAACTGCCCCAACGGAGCTACTCTTAACCTCATCGAAGATGCTATACCTGACGACAACGAGCTGGAAGTTAACTACGGTGAGGGATATGATCCTGATTATGATAACGATGACAACCCATCCTCAGGTAATCCTATATCTCCTCACACTTTGTTTAAAGTGCAAGGCACTGTTAAGGGTGAAAATGTCACCATTCTGCTAGATGATGGTAGTAGCCATGATTTCATTTCCACACGATTGGCACAACAACTATCACTCTCTGAAATTTCATCACCTCACAAGGTCAAAACTGTTTTTACTAATCAACGTTTTAATTGTAAAACTCAAGTCACTGCTGAAGTTTGCATTGGTGAATTCACACAAGCACGTACATTTTTGGTAGCACCATTGCATGGTCTTGACATGATTTTGGGAATGCCATTTCGTCATAAATTTGACCCATTGATTAATTATAAAACACGTACAATGTCTCTCACTCATAATAATAAAAATTTCTCCATCCAAGCAACATTGGCACATCAAAAATTTCCACTCCTCTCTCACACTCAAGCCAAACGAGCAATTCGAAAATAGGGGAAAACATATCTAGTATTGGTAAATCAAATTTCTGCTGAAACTGAAACTTCACGTCATTCCACAAACGATGAATTTCTCTCACAATTTAAAGATTGTTTCATGCATGATCTGCCACTTGGAATTCCACCATCACGCCCAGAAGACCACAAAATTGACATCATACCGGGTAGTGAACCTCCTTGTAGAGCACCTTATCGTGTAAATCCTACCGCACACAGGGAAATACAAACTCAAATCACTGATTTACTTGACCGAGGCCTAATCCGACCTAGTAGTTCACCATACGGAGCTCCAGTACTTCTTGTCAAGAAGAAAAATGGAACCTTTCGTATGTGTATCGACTACAGGGCTTTAAAAAAGATCACCATTAAGAATAGGTTTCCTATTCCTAGAGCGGATGACCTATTAGACAAACTGAAAGGGGCACACATCTTTAGCAAAATTGACCTTAAATCAGGATATCACCAAGTCAAAATGTTTGAACATGACGTCTACAAAATTGCTTTCAAAACACAAACTGGACACTATGAATTTCTTGCCATGCCATTTGGTTTGACAAATGCACCAGCTACATTCACACGCATGATGAATCGCATTTTCATTGACCATCAAGATTTTGTGATTGTATTTTTTGATGACATTTTGGTATTCAGTAAATCTGAAGCAGAGCATAAGCAGCATTTAACACGTGTATTTGATCTGCTTGCACAAAATCACTTGTATTTGAATCCTGAAAAGAGTTCATTTTTTCAATCTGAAATTGAATATTTGGGACATATTGTATCAGGTAAGGGAATACATGTCGATCCAAAGAAAATTGAAGCCATTCAATCCTGGCCTAGACCCAAAAACTTGCATGAGCTACGATCTTGTATTGGTCTTTGTAGCTATTACAGGAAATTTGTTCGTAATTTTGCTTACAAAGCACATTATTTGACTCTCTTATTGAAGAAAAACACGCCTTATGAATGGACTGATTTGCAAGAAAGCTCATTTAATGCACTTAAACATGCTTTGACTAATGCACCTGTATTGCAATTGCCTGATTTTGAAAGACCATTCTTTGTGGTAGTCACTGATGCTAGTGGAAAAGGTATCGGTGCAGTCCTCATGCAAGATAACCATCCAATTTCTTTCGGAAGTCATAAATTCAAACCGTCTGAAACAAAGTTTAGTACTTATGATAAAGAGTACTCCTGTGGTACATGCATTGAAAATTTGGAAACACTATGTAATGGGTACTGAATTGATCATTAAAACTGATCAACAAAGTATCAAATATTTACTCTCTCAGCCCTTAATAGATGATAGACATATTAAGTGGGCCTCTTTTATTCAAAGTTTTCAGCCCAACATTCAATACCAACCTGGTAAAGAAAACGTTGTAGCTGATGCTTTGAGTAGAAGATCCTCACTTAATCATCTATCAACCATTACGGGAACTTCATTTGACACTATGCCTGACACTTATGCACATGATGATGACTTCAAAACGACATGGTTGCACATGCTTGATAATTATGTACACACATTTCTCGAATACACTATTCAAGAAAACTTCCTTCATTTCAAACAAAAATTGTGTGTGACTAAACCTTTCCATACATTAATTATTGAAGAATTGCACAAATCCCCTTACGCTGGACATAGAGGATTTGTTGCAACTTTTCAAAATTTATGTCGTGATTTCTATTGGGCTACTATGAGAATGGATGTTAAAAAGTATGTGTCAACTTGTTTGATTTGTCAAAAAATCAAAGCAGCTACTACAGGTAAGAAACTGGGACTTTTACACCCTCTCCCCATTGGTGAAAGACCTTGGGAACATATTTCAATGGATTTTGTCACTGGTTTCCCACTCACAATGCACAAACATGACATGATATGAACTATTATTGACCGTTTCTCTAAAAAAGCATATTTCGTTCCTTGTAAGAAAACACTTACAGCACATCAAGCTGCACTTTTGTTTCTTAAGACTGTTTTCCCACATCATGGTTTGCCTAAAGTGATTATTTCTGATCGAGATTCAAAATTTTGTAGTGCTTTTTGGACTACTGTGTTTGAAAATCTTGGCACTACACTTGACTTCACTTCTGCATTTCATTGTGAATCCAATGGTCAAACTGAAGTCACCAACCGCACTATTATTGACTTATTAAAGGCTTATGTTTCTTCTCAACCAAAAAAATGAGATGATTACCTACATTTTTTGCAATTTGCATACAACAACACCACTCACACTGCCATCGGTAAGTCTCCATTTGAAATTGTATATGGCCACTCTCTTCCTACTCCTGCTTCACGTCTTTCTAATGTTGTGCCTGCCGTTGATGATTTCACTACTGACTTTCATGATATTTATGCAAGTGTGCATTCTGCAATTAAACACTCACAAGAACTTTACACCAAGCATGCTAACAAGCACCGCAAGGCACACCAATTCAAAGAAGGTGATCATGTTTTACTTCACATCGAAAAACGTGGGATCAAAAGCGTTGATACTAATGTTTTTGTTAAGCTTGCTCCTCGTTTTTATGGACCTTTCAAAATTTCAGTTGTCATTAATGATGTTTCTTTTCGTTTAGAACTACCTGCACATTGGCACATTCACAATGCCTTTCACATTAGTCTTTTACGCCCATTCCGAGGACCTCTACCTACACACCACATTTATGAAGACCCACCTTCACTTGTAGACCAAGAAGAGCAACTCATCCCTGACAAAATAGTTGACCATGAGACCACCACTACACGCACTGTAATGGTTTATAACCGTTACCTTTTGACTTTCAAAGGCCGCCCTAAAGAAGATGCCAAATGGATGCCTGAAAAGTTTTTTTGCAACTTTCCCGGCCTTCTCCACACTTTCCATCACTCACGGTCCAGTTGATTTCTCTATTGAGCAACTGAGGACAGTTGCTATCCCTGGTTGGAGGGATGTTACGAGACTGGGCACCCTCCTGTTGTAGTGGTTAGCTGCAATTGGGATAGCTGGTCGAAATGGTTAATCATGTGTTGTCTATTTATTTTATTAATTGATTTGATGATGATTTTGTAGAGTGGAATGTGGGGAGTTGATGAAGAGACGACGACAATTACTCTTGGCTTTTATATTTGCACAGTATCTTAGAACATCATTGCAATAAGCCACTATGGCTCTGTAAATAGTTGTAGTGGGAACTCCCCTTATGGGTCATGCAAGAACTAATGAGCTTCACTCACTTGCAAAAGTAAAGTTGTTGTAAAAAGAGGGGACTCAATTTTTGGCACCTTAAACTCAAAATAATATATTAAATACCAACTCCACAAGAGAGGTGCCGTGGAGTTTGGGGCTAGATTTAGGCCTTTCTCTTGCAGATTCTCTTCTCTACTCTCTTATGCTATGGTTATTTGTTGTGTACTCTCTAATCTAGTCTCCATCTCTTACACATCTCTTACACTCTCTTACACTCTCTTACAAGCTTGTCTATGTCAATTCTATGTTTACTGTGTGTGTGTGTGTGTGTGATAGTCTAGGTGAGTGTGTGTGCTTGCAAAATTGGAAGAAGAGGTGGACAGGTTGATGGTGATTGCTTGGAATCTTGTGTTGAATATTTTAAGCGGTCGATCTCCCCCTCTTCACACAACAACACTTTATTTTATCGGTTGCCATTGAGGGACGTTTGTCTCTTGACGTCCGTAACACAATCTACAAACTTGCGAAGTTGGTGCAATGGATCTCACAAAAGGAGATCAACATAGACTCCATACTATTCGTCAAACTAAACGCTGCGGAGGTTGTCTGCATGTTTGAGAAACATTTTCCTAATACCGTGCTAACCATTCAGGTGCATCTTCTTGTTCACATAGTTGATGAGGTGGAAATAGCTGGCACAGTACATTCCAGATGGATGTTCTTTTTAGAACGTTTCATGAAAACGCTCAAGGGATATGTGCGTCAGAAGGCACGTCCAGAGGGTAGCATGGCAGAAGGTTGGATGGTATCAAAGTCCCCAGTCTACATTGGAGAGTGGCTAGACGGATTTGATAAAGCCCGGGACACGCTATCGAGAACCATAGATGATGAGCGCATATATGGGATTGTCATGTGCAATCTCGGTGTTGAGAAGAAGATGACAAAATATCTAGAGGCTAAATTCAACTGATTTTGCATGCTTCACAATCCAGTGATGCAAAAGTGGATTTACAATATGAGGATGCAAAGCAAAGGCTTCTTATTCACGAGAAGAAGGTGCATTATTTATAGTTGATGATGATGTTTTCTTCCACCATGACGTATCTTTTCATATCATGAGGACTGTTCTCACGTGTTCTCTTTCTCTCTCCCCTTTCATTGTGTAACTAGTATGTGACCCGCGCGTTGCTGCGGCTAGAAAATGCATGTCTTCTATTCTTACAACTACAAAGGTGGAAAATTATATAGATTCTATTATTCTACATAAACTCTCTTGAATTTCAAAAAAAGGATTCACAACATCTCTCTGTGGATTCTCAAATAAAAATATACATGCAAGAGGCAACAAATATTCCTTTAATACCAAGCTTGGCAAGTTCTCACACATTACGTAGCATTTTCTAGCCCTTATTCAATGGATCTACGTTCTTTATAGCTATTGAAGATAAAACACACACGCACACACACACAAAGACATGGAGAAGCGTTCGAAATGTGATTCCGAGAGATATCGAGTAGATCTCCACAGAACAAAAATTCCGTAAAAGGTTTTGCGACATTTTCCTCTGCTTCCTCGCATCAAGCATTTCTTCAAATGTAAGTCCATGGCCACCCTAGCATCATGGCATGAGGAGAATAAATCTTCGGATGGTGTGCTACGAATTCCTGCAGATTGCACAGCGTGGAAACATATAGATGGAGCATGGTGGGATTTTGCTAAGGAAGCTTGAAATTTGCGCTTAGGCATGGCTATGGATGGTGTAAATCCATTTGGTCAAAGATAAACATCTTACAATGTATGGCCCGTTGTCATCGTCAACTACAACATTCCCCCATGGTTGACTACAAAGAAGGGGCACCTATGGCTAAGCTTGATTGTGCTGGGGCGATATAAAGTGAAGAATATGGATGTGTATCTTCATCCACTATTGGAAGAGCTACAAAAATTGTGGATTGGCATAGAAGTGGTGGATATGAGCTGACACACAGGTCGATGGAATGCTTTGATCAGAGGCATTCTAATGTGGACCATGCATGACTATCCCGGACTAACAGAATGCTCAGGTGATTTACACTCCTCACTCAATACTGTAAATCTTGGTTTTTCTCAAGCTGGTCTATTGTCATGTGTATACATGCAGGGCTTTAAACAAGCGGATACAAAGCATGTGTCACATGTGGACCTAGACTGAATGCACGTAGGGCGCCCTCATTGAAGAAGCAAATCTATGAAGGTCATCAAGCGTATATTCCAGAGAATCATGTGTTAAGCGAGGGCCTATGGAAAGAGAGCTACCGAGGATGTCTGCACAAGCATAGTTAGAGTAGAAGGAGATGTGTGATGACGGATTGCCCCCAGGGATGAAGAGACTATCTCTATGGTACGAGTTACCATACTGGCCCCGACTCATGATCAATCACTTGCTTGATCCAATGCACATATTCAAGAATGTGGGTAATCTACTATGGGACCATCTGACCAGCAAGAAAGATACTTTGGGAGCCAGGGTCGACCTTAGAAATGTGGATCGTATGGAGCAATATTGGCCGCAAATAGCGCCCGATGGATCGATAAAACTCCCTAAAGTACCATGGATTTTCACAGGAGCCCAAGAATGCAAAGTAAAAGAGACCATTCGATCTTTGCAGACCCCCACTGACGTAATGCACTCGCTCCGAACGTGTTTTACTAAAGGAGGAAAGCTTACTGGTTTGAAGTCACACGACTGACATAAAATGTGTCAAGAATGTTCATAGTGGGAATTGTGTAACAAATTTGTGTGTGGATTTTAATATCATTGCTACACGTGTTTTGCACTTTATTTTATCGGTTGCCATTGAGGGATGTTTGTCTCTTGACGTCCGTAACACAATCTACAAACTTGCAAAGTTGGTGCAATGGATCTCACAAAAGGAGATCAACATAGACTCCATACTATTCGTCAAACTAAACGCTGCGGAGGTTATCTGCATGTTTGAGAAACATTTTCCTACTACCATGCTAACCATTCATGTGCATCGTCTTGTTCACATAGTTGATGAGGTGGAAATAGCTGGCATAGTACATTCCAGATGGATGTTCTTTTTAGAACGTTTCATGAAAACGCTCAAGAGATATGTGCGTCAGAAGGCACGTCCGGAGGGTAGCATGGCAGAAGGTTGGCTGGTATCAGAGTCCCCAGTCTACATTGGAGAGTGGCTAGACGGATTTGATAAAGCCCGGGACACGCTATGGCGAACCATAGATGATGAGCGCATATATGGGATTGTCATGTGCAATCTCGGTGTTGAGAAGAAGATGACGGAATATCTAGAGGCTAAAATCAACCGATTTTGCATGCTTCACAATCCAGTGATGCAAAAGTGGATTTAACAATATGAGGATGCAAAGCAAGAGCGACAAAGGGCACGTTGTATAACGCTCTTTTGATGTTGCGCTCACATCCTGGGCAAAAGAGACGATAAGAAGCACTATTACTGCTTACTTAGCGTCTCTTTCACTCGATCAACTAGATTTAGTGGTGAAAGAGATGCTCAGAAGCACTACTACTGCTTCTTACCGTCTCTTTCACCCGATCAACTAGATTTAGTGGTGGGGCAAGCAACATCTATGAGCAGATACGGACTTCCTTCTCAATTACAGCTTCAGTCTCCATCGCACCCGGAGCGCAGTGCTTTTACAAATTCACCCTCATTCAACGAAAACTCTCTACACAGGAATCCCTCCTTCTCTCTCTCTCTCTCTCTCTCTCTCTCTCTCTCTACTTGTCCATGTTTTCTACTCCATTCATTCAATATTAAGTTTAAATGTTCGTGTGTTTAATGCAGGTATGGATGATGATGAGTTTCTTTCTTTTTTGTCACCCCCATAGAGACGGTGGTACGTGGAGCGTCATCGCTCTGGCGCACCATCGCGCGTTCCTACTCCATCCGCATCCCCCTCTGTTTCGGAGTATTCAGCGCGCTCCGAAGCTTCGGTGTCGATGAGACGATATTCACACTTGTCTAGGCACCAGTGCTTTAGTGGTGGCGGTGGTGGTTGTTGTGGGGATGCCACCGCCGATGCTTCGATACCGCCTTGTGTTCGACGAGGCTCTTTACCCTCCCCTTCTTTGCCCGCCTCGACACCAACCACGGCATCGCCATCGACACCAGGTTTTTCATGGCTGACTGCCGTCCTAGTGGCTACACACCACTAGCTACTCCTCCAGGAGTCACTCCAGTGGACACTCCTCGCTTCGGGGCTCAGACTCCAGTGGAGACACCTGACGTCCGTACCCCCGTTGACACGCTGCTAGAGACCCCTACCGGGACACCCAGGTTCACACGTCAGCGGTGAGAGGGCTTACGTTACTCTGTCGACTTCAGCGAGACGGCATCATCTTGGATGATGAAGGCAAGAAGGTGATTTCGCACATGCGCGGTCTTTGCTCTCAGGTGTTTAGACACTACATACTAAACACCTGGAGTGAAGTACCAAATGATTTAAAAGACAGAGTCATCATCATGCTTCATGATGAGTTTCTCGTTCCAACACGGGATGAGCGCTTCAATGAAGACGTGATGAAGGTTCGAATGCGCGAATACTGCAAGCACAAGCGTTCCCAAGTGCAAAAAGCAATCAAGCATGGGTGGAACAGACAAGATTGGCTGGCCAAAGAAGATTGGAAGAATGCGAAGAAAACAGCGCGCGAGAATCTCGACAAGTGGAAGCAACAAAAGGAGGCAGCCAGAGCGCGAATAGAGGCAGGGAGCTCGCACCACTTGGGGAGCGACGGGTGGGTATCATTTGAGGTCGATTTTGTAAGTGTTTTCGCATTGCTCTTTATGTTTGATAGTTTAGGGTTTATGGGTTTTTAAATTCGAACATAATGGATTCTTTGTATGTTTTGACAGTGGTCACAGGACGTGATCCCACACCGTACGAGCGTGAGTACGTAGGCAGAAAGGGCTTAAATGCCGTGATGGACATTCTGAGTTCTCACGGCGGTACGGTTAGTATTAGGGTTTACTCTTTTCGATTTGTTGTATTGTTTTATAAACGTCGCTATATCTTTATACTTACAAAAAGTCATCTTATTGTTTTTTTTTGCAGAATCCGACAGATACTCCGCTTGGACGCGATGAGACGTCTGATTAAACGAAGTCAGTCTAGCCGTAGCTAGATAGCATTAGTTTCTTTTTGTCATAGCTTATGTATCATGAGACGACTTTTATACATCTCGATGAGACGTCTGATTAAACGACGTCAGTCTAGCCGTAGCTAGATAGCATTAGTTTCTTTTTGTCGTAGCTTATGTATCATGAGACGACTTTTATACGTCTTTTTGAAAACCATGCATATTTTTTCAATAATGACAATGGTGTTGTGACTATTACATTTGCAAAGTTTAACAATCAAGTGATTTTGGCTATGATGTGTACAATTGTCATTGATTTACTTTCATCAATTCACGCTTGTTAGTTTTGTATCTTTATTTTGCAAACAATACGTACTAAGGATGATGGAGTTAATGGTTATATTGTCTTGTGGGTGACTATTTTGGGTCTATATCTACCTTTGCACTTTTTTTCAAAGGTGAATCAATTAATGAAACATTCAATATGGTTGATGGGTGAATGACCTGCCACCAAAAATTTTTCCTCTCGGACGTCGCTATGAACGTCGCTATAGATGGCTTGCAAATGTCGCTATATAGCGACGGTTATAGCGACGCGTATATCGACCGCTATAGCGACGTTCCCGTATCGACGCTGTTAGTGACAGTCTTAGCGACGGCGGGGGTTATACAAACCCAATGTATTTCCCTCTCTAACAGCGTCACAAGAGCACATAACCTCTTGTAGTGACACACACACACACACACACATATATATATATATATATATATGTGTGTGTGTGTGTGTGTGTGTGTGTGTGTGTGTGTGTGTGTGTGTGATATATATATATATATATATGTATGTATGTATGTGTGTGTGTGTGTGTATACAATATATATATATATATGTGTGTGTGTGTGTGTGTGTGTGTGATATATACACACACACACACACACGTATATATATATATATCACACACACACACACATATGTGTATAATACACACACACACACACACGTGATATACACACACACACACACACACACGTATATATATATATATATTGTTGAGATGTAGAGAAAGAGAGAGACGAGACAAGAGACACACCATATACGCTCCCAAAGACTGATTCATATTGAGGACAAGATACAAATATATAGGTGAGACCAAGTTGAGTAGAGTGAGCCATATATAGCTCCAACACCCCCACTCAAACAAAGGTCTCTAGCTTTGGATGAAAAAACCCTTGGGGAGTTCAAGGGAAAAACCCAAGCCCCTATACAATGTGAAAATATGAACCAGCGATGATGATGTGAAAGTGAATTGTGCATCTATGTACAAATATTCAAGTGACTTAGAGATCACAATGTGCAAATGTGGAGTGTGCATAGTGCATGGTACCTAAAAGATTACAATGTCATATGTACAAAGCTATTACAATAGCAAAGAAGCTAATCTAGAAAGAGTGAGGTCGAAGCAACTCCAAGCTCCGAGCGCAAGAGGATGAAACGTGACTCGTTGAGGCCTTTAGTCAAAATGTCTGCAATCATCTGGTCACTTGGACAGTGTTCAACCATAATGGTTCCTTTGCGTACTTCATACCTGACATAATGATAATGGACAGCAATGTGCTTTGACTTATTATGTTGAACATAGTCTTTTGCAAGACTAATAGCACTTTGGTTGTCACACCGCAAGGGTGTGCTAGAAAGAGGAGAGTGACCAATATCAACTAGCATTTGTCGAAGCCAAATCAACTCACGAGCTGCAAGTGATGCCGCAACATATTCTGACTCAGTCGTAGAAACTGCAACACAACGTTGTTTCTTGCTAGTCCAAGAAACAAGACAACCATTTATAAAGAAGCAATTTCCACTAGTAGATCACATAGATAAATGTGAGCTTGCCCAGTCTGCATCTGTGTAACCCAAAAGAGAAAGAGATTGCATAGAATCCGATGTGAGTTGTCGTCGATAGACTAAACCAAAATCTGTAGTGCCTTTCAAGTATTTCAACACACGCTTTGCAGCAGACCAATGCTTAAGAGAAGGACATGCAAGATGTTGTCCAAGATAATTAGCAGCAAACAAAATATCAGGACGAGTGTTCATGCCAACAAACTGAAGACATCCAATCAAGTTAGCATAAGGTTGATTTGTGACAAGTTGACCGCCATTGTCAGAAGTGTTCTTCGTAGAGCTTGCAAGACAAGGTGTGTTGGCTGAATGTGCAGATTCCATACCAAATTTTTGAATAGTATCTGCAATAAACTTTGACTGTCGAAGGAATAAAATACCTTTTGTACGGTTCCGTTGGATTTGAATGCCAAGACACGAGTGAATCTCTCCAAGATCCACCATATCAAATGCAGAAGACAATAACTTTTTCACTTGCTGAAGAAATCCCAAATCATTGGAAACAAGGATGGTATCATCCACATAAAGAGCAAGAATCACAAAACTGCTACCTTGGCGTTTTATGTATAAGTTGGGGTCTGACGAGCAAGAGATGAATCCTTTAGAGGTGAGAAAAAGATCAAATTTTGTATACCAGGCTCGCGAAGCTTGTTTGAGACCATATAGTGCCTTATGGAGTTGAGCAACAAGGTCTTCTTTACCTGGAATAACAAACCCTTCTGGTTGTTCCATATAAATTTCCTCTTCCAAGTCACCATTAAGAAAAGCAGTTCGCACATCCATTTGATGAGCTTCTAAATCAAATTGAACAGCAAATGCCAATAAAACTCGAACACTTGTAATGCGAACAACTGGTGAAAGGGTCTCTTGATAATCAACACCAGCTACTTGGGAATAACCTTTTGCAACTAAACGCGCCTTGACCTTGTCAAAAGATCCATCTGCTTTTACTTTTGTCTTATACACCCACTTACATTTAATAGTTGTACGACCAGGAGGTAATTCAGTTAGTATCCATGTACCTTTAGAGATAAGAGAATCGTACTCTGCTTCCATAGCCTCTTGCCATTGATCCTTTTGTGGTGAAGAAATAGCTTCATCATAAGTAACTGGATCTTCGGAAGTAGAAAAAGCATTATCAGCAATATCGTCATCATAAACATGACATGAGCCATGTTCAAAATCAATAGGCAGATCAACAAAAATATCAATATCATCATTGGCGACATTCGGAATGGATGGTCGTGAAGAGGAAAGTTGCTCTATAGGAAGAGTTTCATCTTCTGAAAGAAATGGAAAAGCTTGAAGCAATGATTTAGTATCATTAGAATCATCCATGGACCATGAGCCTCCCATAAGCTGTTCGTTAAAAGTAGCATCACGATTCACAATTACTTTCTTGGAGGAAGGGTCATAGAATTTGTAGCCTTTGCAAGTGTCAGAATATCCAATAAAAATAACTTTAAGACCAGGAGCATCAAGCTTTGTTCGTGTTTCTTTGGGAACATGAATATAAGCAATACATCCAAAGGTTCGAAAATGAGATACAGAAGGAATGTCACCTGTCCATGCTGTGATGGGTATCTTACCAGAGGGTGCAGTAGTAGGAAGATGATTCTGAATAAATACTGCTGTCAAAGTAGCTTCAGCCCAAAAAACACGAGATAATCCAGAATGAATCAGCATACATCTTACAGCATTGAGAATAGTGCGATTCTTTCGTTCAGCAACACCGTTCTGTTGAGGCGAATATGGAATAGTGTGTTCATGATGAATTCCACTGTCAGCACAGTAACTCACAAACTCTCGAGAAACATATTCACCTCCATTGTCACTACGAAGCTTCTTAAGGCGACGACCAGTTTGAAGTTCCGCAGCCTTGTGGAATTGTTTGAAAACAGATAAGGCTTCAGATTTTTGTCTAAGTAGAAATACAGTCGTATACCTTGAGAAATCATCAATGAAAGTAATGAAGTAGCGATATTGTGATCTCGAAGAAGGTAGAGGTCCACATATATCAGTATGAACAAGATCCAATATGTCATGAGAATGAGTTGTATTTGAAAGAGGAAAGGGTTTGCGATTGTGTTTCCCAAGAGCACAAAATTCACAAATTCCCATATGAGGATGGGCTTTAAGATCCATGCCATGAACAAGATCACGACGTTGAAGATCAAGGAGTTTTGAGAAATCAGCATGAACAAAACGGTGATGCCATACTTTGCAATCATGATCACCTGGAGCAGTGACAACATTTGCTACAGCATCGTTGAGAGAGAGTTCAAACAAATTACCATTTCGAGGAGCAGTGGCTATAGTCTGTCCATCTTTCTCAATTCGGCATTTGGTATGATCAAATCCAACAAACAGACCAAGATCAACAAGTCTAGCAACTGAAAGAAGATTACGTTGAAGATCTGGTACATGTAATACTCCTCGCAAAATTCGAGTGGAAGAAGATAAGGTACCAAGATATAAGTCTCCAATACCCTTTACTTGACAAGTAGTATCATCGGCAAGATAAACAACATGTTGAACTGGCAGTGGATGATAGTTATGAAGCCACTTAGACTGATATGTCATATTTCCTGTAGCACCAGAATCGACAATAAAAAGTGATCCATCGCGTACATGAAGTATTCTGTCTGGAGCAACTGAACATAGGACGCAGCTTGTTTCTGGTACAATGTTGTTTCGATGTTCAGTAGCATATGCTCTATTCCGATCTGTGTCGAATCGACGCTTATAGCACATATGAGTGGGATGATCAGATCGTCCACAATATTCACAAGAAGAAGAAGAAGAGTCTCTAGATAAACGTGGTTGTTTTGTGGTAATATTGTGTTCTTCATCATATTGACGTACCCAACAATCATCTTCAGTATGGCCATTTCTGTTGCAGTAAGAACATTGCTTATTAGGAAATTTGAGACGAGAGAAAATATTACCGCGACGGCCACCTCTGCGGTTTCCTCGTTGAAATGGACGCCTTCGAGCATAAAAAGCCCGTTCCATCTGTTGTGACTCAGTCTCCTCGTGTGAAATCATAGCTGTTTCATGACTAGCATTACGACGTTCTTGACGTTGAGAGTATTCAATTAAAGACATGCAGGCTTGGTCGAAATCAAGACCATCTTTATTAGAGAGAATAGTAACAATGTTATCATAAGAAGAGTCCTTCACCGTATCAAGGAGAAGTGTAATCAGTTGCTTTTGTGGAACAGGATCACCGGCAGTAGCAAGTTGATTAATAATAGATTTGAAAGATTCAATATGTCCCGTCATGGCAGTACCAACTTCATATTGTAACTTGTTAAGCAACCCTCTCAAATAAAGTATTTCTGTGACAGATTTCTTCTGAAAGTTTGCAATAAGGTACTTCCATACGTCGTGGGAAGTAGGCAGTTCGTACATATCAAGCAAAAGGGAATCAGTAAGAGCAGAAAGAATATACCGACGAGCTGCTTTATCACGTCGTTGCCAATCCGTATAGGCAACATTCCAATCTTCAAATATAGGTCCTTCAGTGATAAGCACGTTATCATTATCCGTATCAACAGGCTGAGGCGGACAAACACGATTTCCAAGAACAACATCGGAGAGTTCATCGCCTTCAAGAATTAACAACATCTTTGCTTTCCAGCCTGGAAAACCTTGACCTTGGAAAGGAGGAACAGAACACTGGCCAGAAGGAAAGCCGTTGACGAGAATATTCATAGCCATATCTTGTTGCGAGAAGACGTATAAGATAAGATCGCAGAATTTGCACACCATATATGGTGAAGGCCGCAATTGAGAATGAGAGAGATATGAGGACTGCGTTCTGTCAACGATAAACGTAAGAAGGATGCTCAAGGAACTTCCAAAAATGTAAGAGACGTCACCCAAAAACGGCAGGGTAAAGGAGACGTTAATAATAAAAGAGTCCTCAAAATAGAGTGGCGTGAGATGCAAGATTGACGGACACAATATGAATAGCAAAAAGCTAAATCTTCTCGAAAAAGTTATCGCCAAAATAAGAAAAACGATCGCGGACGCTTCACGAAGAAGTAGGACGAAGAAAGCTGCGTCAAGCTCAATTGCAGTAAAAACATCATAACTTTCTGCTGCGAACTCCGATTGACGCAAACCTAGAACTCAAATCGAAGAGCTCGAGGAGACGAACAAGTTTTGGATGAAAAGTGCCATTGCGCTATGCTCCATTGCGCTTTTCCCGTTTCTCCAAATTTTGAGCAGAACAGCGAGAAAAATTGAGATGAAGTTCAGGGTGTCATGAACAAGAAAACGTAATCAACGATTAGATTGATTAGCAATAAACGTCACATAAAACACTAATCATATTCTTCTTAACACAAAACAACCACAATTAACAAGAATCAATGCTCAAAAATAAAATTTGTAGCAATTTTTGAATCTTACATGCAAATCGCATACACATACTGTTTTGTCACCATGAATTGAATCGGCGCATGATCGTTACTGCTCTGATACCATGTTGAGATGTAGAGAAAGAGAGAGACGAGACAAGAGACACACCATATACGCTCCCAAAGACTGATTCATATTGAGGACAAGATACAAATATATAGGTGAGACCAAGTTGAGTAGAGTGAGCCATATATAGCTCCAACATATATCACACACACACACACATATGTGTATAATACACACACACACACACACACACACACACACACACACACACACACATATATATATATATATGTGTGTGTGTGTGTGTGTGTGTGTGTGTGTGTGTGTATTATATATATATATATTGTATACACACACACACACACACACACACACACACACACATATATATATATATATATATAGGGCATGATATTAGGTACATAAGTCTGTCACACTCCTCTTTAGGTGAATGCAACGCAAGCTTTCACCACAAAACATAGGGATATGGACTAATTGGAATGTACCTTGCCTAAATCATCAAAGCGAGATAAGTAGTTTCAAGACACTTGCGGCACATCAACTACACTTGTGAAACATCCACATAATTATTTTTACCCTAATCACATGCATATAATTATGCTAAAAAAATTATGTTATGTGTCAGATATATCCAACTTGGCCTTGCTCCATGTTCATTCTATCTCGTAGTAGAAAGTTATAAAGATATCAGATTGTGAAATATACCAAAGCTGTTCTTGCTCATGTTTTGTTCTACCTCATTACAGAAGACCAAGATATATCATATTGCAATAAAAAACCAAATTTATCTATCAAAACTGGTCTTATTGCTCTTTGGTTCTATCTCAATTGAGAAACCAAAACACATCAAATACCAAAATATGTCAAAGCATGTCTATTTCTACTTTGGTTCTATCTCATGTTAAAAACCAAAACATCTCAGATTTACTTTTGTATTTTGAATGGTCTCTTCGGATACGTTTGCAACTCGAGCGATATCAAAAAGGGTAATTTTTGGATCGCAAAGCATGGCTGCAACGTGTATACATGTTGCGGCTATGGAGATCAGGCTGTCCTATATCAAGACTCTCATGAGTAGCCATTATAATCTCTGTCGAAGCTCACAGAGCTTTCACATTCATGCTAAGGATGGAGCAAAACCTAGGCAAGATTTTGTCTCGTGATGTAGCGGCGAAGAGACCAACTAGATATTATGATTGAATGTGAGACATCGTCTTTGATGACCTTGCAGTCACTGCTGTTGTTGGTGCCATTGAAATACCAAAGAAATCATGATTTTTCTTTGTGGATGTCACTTATGCTTGCACCGCAAAATGTTGAGATTCACCAGCTCACATCACCCTCATGCAAGGTCCAAGCATGCCGCATACGTGGTCTCTTTGTTTCTGCCTTTCAAAACATGTTCTGCATCTTTGTGAAGCTCACATGCTTTGTCCTATACGGACGACGTGAGGGGGATTTGGTCTGTGACGCGTTGTATCTCCTTGAAGGTGATTGATAAGCATTAACAGGGGATCCCTTGCTGCACCATCAATATAGATCCTCTCTGTGTCATCGCCCTCAAATACGTGCCACTCAGGTCGCTCATCAACTATTTGCTCCTGTAAAACCAGGACGCACTCTGTGCAGATTGTATCTCCGCTGGCGCAGTCCACTATCATCTGCGTTTCTCGCCTGCAATATTGAAGTGTCTCCTTCCATTTTGCTACGAAGTGTCACGACAATGGAAAACTCTGAGTGTGTAAGTGCGGCATTTGATTTTCCACCTGCTTTAATTTTGAGCAGCTTTTAGCTTTTAGCTGTTTAGCAGTGTTCGCCATGTGGCACGGTCTTGCTTGGCCCTCATAGATTTATTTTTTTAATCCAGAAAACTAACAGTTTTACATACATTTATTCAATACTTTTTGCCACTTTCACAAGAAAAAGGGATTAAACACTCTTCCAGTTTTTAATAAGCCTAATTTTCTTGGTATAAATTCATCAAACCAAAGTCTTCGAATTAAAGCACGCTCTTAAGTCCTAATTTGGCTACATAGGGTAGCCAAATGTTGAAAGCCTTTTCTTTATCTGATTAGTAAAATTGGAAGATGTATTGTTCAGTAGGCTTCTTCATCTTGAGCAAGGCTACGTACACCATCTTGGAGGAGGTCTTTCTTTATCATCTTCCTCTTAGGTGAAGGTAGATATAGGTACTACGTGCCGTTTACGTAGTAAACATATAAATTTTGCAACTTATGGGTTATTTTGGGTGCATTTGTGGGTCATTTGTGTGCTGCAACGTTTATGCAGAGCTTTTTGGAGCTCTCAACTCTGCTTATTTGTCATCAAAATCAGTAGATTTCTCATAGATTTGCTATGTTGACACTCTGTGTGTGCCTACAAGTTGCGTTAGTGCTTTTCATTTCTTTGGCATGTCATTGCTTTGGTCATTACAGGTTCTCATCAACAATGTTTGATAATGATGCATTTCAAATGAGGTTGTCTACCGATGACAAGCTCAATAGCAACAATTATATAATGGTTTTCAAAGGTTTTTGGAATATTATCCACTGTGGGCATACATGATGCGTCGTGTATACCCACAATTATCCATTGTGGGCATACATGATGCGTCGTGTATACCCACAATTATCCATTGTGGGCATACATGATGCGCCATGTAATTGTTTTCAAAGGTTTTTGGAATATTATGTATGTTATTGATGTACGTCCAAAATCTTTGGCAGATTTTCGTATTGTTGAGGATGATGCGGGTCCTAGCACATCTAGTGCTATTGTTGCCTTACCCAATGTAGAACAGGCTTATTGAGATGGTAGAGATGCGTAGGCACTTGATTGCGTTATATGTTAAACAACCCATTGTCCCACACATTCGGTAAGCAAGGACAAGCAAGAAAGCTTGGGATAGTTTTGCACATCTATATGGAGAGCGCAATGAGGCACATGTTAACTATATCAAAAATGATTTTTGCAAATGGGAATCACTATTGAGGAGAGTTGGAAGAGATGCTCTCAATATCATGTCTCTATTCATGACGTATTAAAAGCAATGCATGTTGAGTTAATGATTTTTAGAAGAAGAGCTTGTGTCTTGATGATCAAGAAGAGCTGCCAAATGTATGTCATGCAAAATAATAACAATTTGCAACCTAATTGCTTGGGACATGGGGCAACAATGGATAACTTCACATTGCATTTTTCTAGATTCATGATCGGAGCAATTATATTGTTAAAGAGTACGACAAGATCTTGTATTTTTTTGTGATCAATACAATTCACTCACAATTGTGAGTTTTGCAAAAAAAAAAAAGGCTTCTTATTCACGAGAAGAAGGTGCATTATTTATAGTTGATGATGATGTTTTCTTCCACCATGACGTATCTTTTCATATCATGAGGACTGTTCTCACGTGTTCTCTTTCTCTCTCCCCTTTCATTGTGTAACTAGTATGTGACCCGCGCGTTGCTGCGGCTAGAAAATGCATGTCTTCTATTCTTACAACTACAAAGGTGGAAAATTATATAGATTCTATTATTCTACATACACTCTCTTGAATTTCAAAAAAAGGATTCACAACATCTCTCTGTGGATTCTCAAATAAAAATATACGTGCAAGAGGCAACAAATATTCCTTTAATACCAAGCTTGGCAAGTTCTCACACATTACGTAGGATTTTCTAGCCCTTATTCAATGGATCTAGGTTCTTTATAGCTATTGAAGATAAAACACACACACACACACACACACACACACACAAAGATTAATATTTATATTCTTCTCCTCCTCCTCCCTTCTCTCTCTTTAATTGGATAGTTCTTTGGGTTGGTGGTAGTTGTTTAATTCTCTCTCCCTCCCCAGTGGCCAAAAAAAACTTTAGATACTAAATTCCTTCATATTTGGAAGGTTTTCTTCCCTTCTAATTTAAAATTTAGAGGTAACGTTTCAAAATTTGTAGGTGACATTACACTTTTTTCTTGAACTTTTCTTCCAATTCGTGAAGTCTCCAACTTTTATGGTACTCGTCATACAGTAGAAGTCGCTTCTTGTAAAGCAACACACACACACACACACACACACACACACACACACACACACACACACACACACACACACACACACACACACACACACAGTCTAATTGTTTAAGAAAAAAGAGAGCTACAGAGGGACTGCTATCTCCATGATGAAGGAGAATTTAACCTTAAATAGCTTCTCAAAGGAGCTGTTGCACATCTTTGGTCAACATGGAAGATGATCGTGCCTATGTGTACCACATCTGAGAGATGCAACTGGCCAAGGGAAGTGAAGAAGATGTGTAGTGTCATTGCCACCCAATGATCCCATCTTGTGAGGAGTACCATCACCACTTGGTTGCACTCACATCAAGTTGGTATGTTAAAGATGGATAATTCCAAACCTTTAGAAGAGGTGAAAATAAGCATAGCTCATGTTTGGTCATTGGATGACTTATAGATAAGACTCGACATTGTCAAGTCCATGGGATTGGCCCCTAACGTGATGTAGGAAGAGATGAAGAATGGTTTCTGGACATCGAAGCATGTTGCTGGGCCGCTAGCCTTCAATGGATCATCCCCATACACATCCCACATTCACGCAAACCAACACTTGAAGAAAGAATTAATGTGTTAGACATCTTGCAAAGTCTAGATGAGGGATAATCTCCCTCTTCACCATCATCATTAGATGTTGGATCAATGGCACCTTCAACAAATAATGCATAAGGCACTGCGACACCTTCCTCTCCCTACCAAAACTTTCAAAGATTTAATCTCTTGTATCATTGTGTATCCCAACGCTGGAAAAAGGGCTAGGTTTAGTGCAATCCCACCTAGAAATGTATTTGAGTGTACGCTTACTGTAATCATATATAGGTTTTCCAAGTTTTTTGGGAAAAATATTGTGTAATGAAGTTTTTTATAAAAAAACTTAGGTTTACAGCGATCCAACCTACAAAATAAAACCTCCAAATATAGTAAATTTTCCTCTAAAATTTCTCATATGTAGGTTTTCCAAGTTTTTGGGGGAAAGTATTGTGTATCTCAATGCTAAAAATAAACCTACATTCAGTGTAATCTAACCTACAAATATAGTAAATTTGCCTCTAAAATTTCTCATACGTAGATTTTCCAAGTTTTTGGGAGAAAATATTGTGTATCTCAATGCTAAAAAAAACTACCTTTAGTATAATCTAACCTACAATAATAGTAAATATGCCTCTAAAAATTCATATATGTAAGTTTTTCAATTTTTGGGAGAAACTATTGTGTATGTAAGTGCTAAAAAAAAACTACATTTAGTCTAATCTAATTTAAAAATTTTGAGATTTATCTCTAAAGAATAGATTTGAAGTTAAGAACTCCTACAAACTTTAGAAAATTTAGTGGAAAAATCATCAAATACACTAGATTTGCCTTTAAAATTTCTCATATAGGTAGTTTTTTTGAAAAAAGCATTGTGTACCTTAGTGCTCGAAGAAAATCTAAGTTTACCGTAAATATAGTAAATTTGCCTCCTTGGAAAGTGACCCCAAAGAGCAAGAACCCCATTAGGAAAATTTTGAACTCATTTTTTGGCCTTTTAAGAGTGCCACATCATCAAAGTTGTACAAAAGAAAGCAACCCGGTAGACCCTCTAAATATTGCTTAGAACCCCATGATATGACCTATCATTGGAAAGTTCTTGAAAAATGGATTCTAAAGAGCCAAGGTCCGAAAAGTTTGGATGACTTCTATGAAAGTTATGCCATTTTTTTCAATCAACCAGGTTTTGTTACCGTTACGGTAATCTAAAATCACCTTTTTCTAGATCTACATGAAGGCAATGTCCGATACATGCATGCTATATATCAATAGATAGCATTGAAGAGTAGATTCTAAATATCCAACCTCCGACAAATTTGGATCTTATTTGCACAAAAATTACCGATCCCCACTTTTTGAAAGCTATGCCACATCAGCAATTCTTACAAGGCCCATTTTTGAGTCCAAACTTTTCCTAATGCCTAAGAATGGGGGTGCCAAGGGCCACATAAGTGCATTCCAAGAGTCTACATTTAAATATGGTGTACATGTTGACCAAAACATCTTTCAAACAAAAAGGTTTTTTAAAAAGAGCCCCTAAATAGCCATTTCAATTTTCTCATGTCAAATACTTGCATGACGCCATATGCCTTTGAGATATAAGGATACGCCATTGTATCCGTACCCAAGCCCTCACCTTGCCTCATGTGAAAACTACCTAGAGCTTCCTTACCCTCACCCTTCATGTAGATACAGGTCGAGGCGGTAAGTCAATACTAGATGCCGGTAGTGGCAAGCTCGATCATGATGTGTATGCCAAACGTGGCAATTAGTAGGTCAAAGATTGGTTTTTAATCTCTAGTGATCGGTATGCTCGCAGATGCATAAAACATGCTATTCGATTGCTCTATGATTCAATCATTTGGTTATGGGGTTTTTTGGAGATCCGTTTCACGTTTAAGCTAGGAAGAAGCCATCTACCGTGGTTACATTGAGGATTGGAGCATCCAATGCTTGTAGCGGCAATATCTCCGAGTATCAAAGAGATGGTTTGGTTCTCGAAGGCCAATTGCTATCTTCAAGTGGCCATAAAAGTAGGGTCGTCTTCAAACAAAGGTAATCTCTTCAAAGCTTTTGGAGGTGATCGGCGTTCGGTGGGAGTGACCACTAAGCCGCAAGGTAAAAAAGTTTGAGTTCTAAAATAACGCCATGCTAAAAAAAACCAGAACGAGATGCTGTGTTTAGGGTGGCGCCACCAGATGGCGGGCTAGAGTAGGGAAAGTTGCTGAAGGGGCAATCATGCAGTTCGAGGCCACGCAGTGGTGCATGGCTTGAAGCAACCAACGAGTTGAAGTCCGTCCAATGTACATGTGGAAGTCATGCAGGGGAGAAGTCGTCCACATCATGTGAGAAGGAGAGGAAAGCTGCGCAAGATGGGGGGGTGGCCAAGTGCGTGGGCAGAGGTAGGAGAAAAGAGCCATGCAAGGGAGTGACAAGGGAGAGCATTAGATTATTGAGAAGAGCCTGAGAATCCGAGGACTGAGGAGTCGCCAAGGTCGATCAACAACAAGGACCACGAGGGGCCATATGTAGGGCTGAATTGAGGGGTTGCCGTCAAGGCCCTAATTTCTTGTAGAAGGAGTCCACCTGAGGCCATGTGCAGGTGACGAGGGAAGCCAAGGATCAAGGTGGTGGGCTGCAAAGGCCAGGAAGGACTGCCATAGGGGAGGTGGGCGGCCAGTGAACTGAAAGGGTGGAGGGCTCTAGAAAGCGAGGCCAAGCGAAAGTGCTATCTGAAGGGTTTGGAGAGGGCGTTGGAAAGGCGTTGCGGAGGTCAAGAGCAAGGGGAGAAAGAAGAGGATCCACCAAAGGGCTGATCAAGAAAGAGAACGCCAAGGGCAAGAGGAGGCAGAATGATTGGCACTTGAGAAAGCAAAGGGAGAATCATTAATTGCAAGGGGGATTCCTCGAGGGCTGAAAACTGATTGCAGGGAAATCACGGGCTGAGGGTGGCCAATTTTTTTGGAAGGAGTGACCGGGTGTGTTGAAGGAAGGCCATACGTGTAGGAGCCGACCTCGATTGTATCTGTATATGTTGTATTAAAGACTATCCCGAATCTAATCAAAAGATCATTATTTTGCCCACTCCATCTATTGTGTCTTGGCATCTTCCTTTGTGCTCAAAGCTTGGGGCTTGTGTGTGGACCCTTGGAGTTTGTGTATAGCAAAAGACACAAGAACTTCATGACCAATTCCTTGTTGGAAAAGTAACCCATTTTCCTATTGATATTGATAGCCGTTTTTCGGCTCTCCGTAATTGCCATAGTGAGCTACCTCACCCTACCAAAATCACCCAAACACTATGGCTATCCCTACCATTTCACTGTAAATAGGCGTGTGTGAGTTAGGGGACTTTTCCCATATTTTCTTAAAAAACCCTCAATTAGCTAGTCACTGGGCTAGTTGAGTCAAAAAAATAAATAAAATAAAAAAAATAAAAATATTATGGCCCATTTGTGTGTAAATATTGCATTATATATATGGCCTAAATATAGGGATTTTTATAATTATTTTGGTATTTTATTTAAATATTTATACTTAGGTGTGTGTTTTATTAAACCTATGTACACCTTCTTTTATCCTCTTACACCATAAGTATATTTTTTGCCAATATGTACATACTCTAACCTTATATTTTTCTTTTATACAAATCACTCCCACATTTTCACCCTCACCCTCGTGAAAACAAAAAATTGATTTCTACTCATTGGTCACGTTTATTATATTATTTACTTGTATACCTTTTCGTCTTTCACCCAAAATAATTCAAAGAGGGACCATATCATATGATTCCAATATCTTTACATATCCATAATTCCTCCATATTTTTATTATTATTTTTACTCATTATTCTAACACCATGTGCTCATTGAGCTAAAGTCCATGAATAGTCCATACACTAGTCCCACCATGTATATATTTCTTTATTCACCAATAATCCTCCTCCATGCATGTGTCAAGGGCAACTAGGATACTTTGTATTATGATATGACAAAGGAGGGGCTCACTCTTGGATGCATTGTACAAATTCAACAAAGGAGGGGGCCATTGAAGACTTTTTGTGAAGAAAAAATAGGTCTTTTGGTGGGATTTTTAAGATCCATCTCCACTCCGAATTTGGAGTGGTGGTCAAAAGCAAAAATGTAGCCCCGACTCTAAATAATCACCTCAAATTTTTTCATGATTTTTGAAGCTACTAGCGGTGAGCTATGATTTTTTGAGTGGACCCAAGTTTGTCCACTTTTCTCATAAGTAGCCCATAGTCTTCTTTCACCTCTTTCCACACTTCTACACACACACATTCCTCTCAATCCCTCACTCAAACCTGAACCTTCAATGGTTTCTCTCACCTTCTTCACCATTAACCTCCCCACTTACTTCCATAGCTCTCATATGAGCTCTCCATGTACATACACCATCTCTATGCCTCTCTATTATCTCCAAAGTGCAATTCCATCTTACTCCTTATATATATACATAAATTCAGCATGTATACCATGCTTAACCTTTGCAAATCAAGAGATCTCATCAACGGAATTACCATTTTCATCACTATAATCAACCTTGGCGGCGGTGGCGTAAAGAAGGGAAGACGAAGAAGAAGATCGATAGTCATTTTGAGAACCTACACAAGTAAGTCCAAAACTTCTTCAAGCTTCACCATCACAAGGATTTTCTCACTTCATTCAACCATCTTACTTCAACCATCCACCCCATTCTACACATTGTAAATATATCATTAACTTTCTAGTGATTACTAACACTAACCACTAACATACTAACACAAAATAGCCATTGACCTAACCATAAAAGACACCTCACCTCAAAACATGTGTATAGTAACTCTCTCTCTCTCTCTCTCTCTCTCTCTCTCTCTCTCTCTCTCTCTCTCCCTCCTTACTTACTTTCACCTTATCTACCATCAATATTGCTCTCTTTTGAGCCCACACCCATGACTCAAGCAGACAAAGAAGACCCGCAATGTTTTGATATTCAAAAAAATCATAATCCTGATTTGTTAGCTTGTAAATTAGGATTTCCAATAATCTTAATGAGGGGTCTCCAACCTATAAATAGGCCCCTCTCCTTCTTGTAAAATAACCTCCAACATCTCACATAGCACCCCAACACTCTATGCGTGAGGAGAGACTTAGGTGTAGCAACCACTTGTGAGCTTCACTCTTGGTGTGAGAGAAGCCTTCAAGCTACACATTGCAAGTGAGAGAGCGTGAGTTCCACAAATCTCAAAACCACTATTGTACATGCTCCTTCATTATCAATAAATTGAGGTTTGGTGCATCAAAGACGTGATTCGACGTTCAAATCTTCGTCCTTCCATTTGTGCAATACGGTTTGGTGAATTCAAGGTGACTTGTGTATTTTGAGTTTTTATCGGTTGATCTTGATTTTAGAAAGTGTTTTAGTGTGTTTTTCATTGCCAGTTTTGTGTCCATTGTAAGAGGGTATTGTGGTGAGAGGTCTCCCACACCCTAAGACAGTGTGTGTGTGTTTTGGCAATGATTAGCAATCACTAAGCATTGAGTGAGTTTTTGTACAAGCTCTACGATAGAATCATAACGAACGATCTCCATTTGCAAGTCACAAATAAGGTATTACGCAAGATCCATTCCTCTCTCTCTTCCCTTTGCTCTAGCTCTCTCTGGTCCATTTTGTGTGTGTCTTGGTGTGAGGTTGTTTGTGTGTGTTTTTTTTGTGGTGTATCTTCTTGGTTGTGAAAAAATCTCTCTTGCGTCCTAGTTCGCATACCATAACTAGGTGGTGCCCCTATCTTGTTTGGGTTTGGCTGTGGGTTTGTTGTTTTGTTGTGCTTGTGGTTGCCCCAGCCCCAATCGAGTAGCAGGGGAGCCTTGAGGGGTGTTTAGAGGTCGCTTTTCTTGTTGCCCACCCCGGACCGCCTCAATTTTGGTGCCCCCACTGAGGACGAGTGGTTGTGTTAGCATACACAAGGTAAGTCTTCAAAAACTAGTTGTGTTTACATGAACAATCCACCACCTCCTAATCCTGCTCATGCAATTCAATTTAATCAGTTTCATTGGTTGCAAGGGATTAGGATAAATGTTCGTATTGATAGAAAAATACTTTTTCAACAATGTATTGTATTCCTCTTTGGTGCTGAAGCATTAAGATATATTCTACAATCTCCAAATCCTATTATACTCCCAGTTGTAGACTATAATGTCTCTTTTGATGTACATGTGTTTATCTTGTTTTAGCTACGTTGATGAATCACGAGGACTTGTATCGTACATTCATTCCTTTGGCTAGACAAGACGTGCATATAATAGTTGGCACAAAGTAACAATTTCAACGTGTTTTCCATCGTATGTTTGAACCTAGGCAAGTAGCGGCTATCAATGCGTCAGTCAATCCGTTCATTTTGCCATTGATTCGCTATGATCTAAGCTTTGACGTTTATATTTTCATTCTACTTTGAAATTTGATTTTGCAACACAAAAAATAAAAAAAGAAAAAGAAATTTCTGAGTAAAACCAGCAACATGGATACAACTAGGCAAATGAGTGGTTACCCCTTGTTCTTTAGTGAGCCTGGGGAGGATGCAGAATTATTTTTAGCAAATTTCAAAATGTCTTGCCGTATCAAGAGGATAGTAACTGATCAGGAACGTGTAGAAATGTTTGAGGTAGTCCTTAGGAAAGATGCTAGCACTTGTTTTGACTCTTTGCCCGAGGAAGTTAAGGGGAATTACACGGAAGTGTTGAATCGTTTCAAGAAATACTTCTTTGATCCCCAAAACACTCAAAAGCTATGGCAAGACATTGTTTCTCATAAGCAAAAAGACTTAGATGACTACTAATTGTACAAGCAAGAGTTTCTACGTCTTTGGGCTGTATGGGTGAGAAATGTTGCTAACCTTGGTGATGGTGTAGAGTTCCTAAAGAAGGAGAGATTCATAGCTGGACTCTTTCCTGACCTTAAGGTAAAAGTTGAGGCGGGTGCACCTGCTACCTTTGATGCAGCTGAAACTAGGGCTGCTGAGAAATATAGAAAACTCAAGTGCTTAAGGGGAGAGGTTCCAATAGAAGGTCTGAAACCCAAAGGTAAGTCACAAACATCAACATCTAGGGAGCTTCCTGAGGTAACGGCAAAAGTGATTGAGAAGTTAAATGAATCGTTAAGAAGCCTGTCAATTCACCTTGCACAAGCTGTAGGTCCAAAGGGACAAGCCAAGAAGTCAGAAGAGCGAGATCCACCACAACCTAGGAGAGTCTTGCAATGTTGGAATTGCGGAGAGTCTGGACATGGGATGTATAATTGTCCTTGGCCCCGTGGGGAGCCAGGGAGACCTAACTTGAATTACCCAGTGATGAATGCAGGTGAAGGAACTAGTCAGCAACCACGGCTTCTACAAAGGCCAAATGGAGTAAGACCACCTCCACAAGGAGTGGAAGGAGTTCCACCTTTGACATAACCAAATGTGCATGTGGTAGAGGTGACAAATTCAAGAGAGGTTGACATGGAAGCAAATGGCATTAAGCGTGGCCGAGGGAAAGGTAAGGAGAAAGAAGGAGTTACATCACAAAGTGACCATGGACGAGAAAAGAAGGCAAAGGAGACCAAGGAAGCTAAGAGGACTCGACGTCGTATCAACCTCCAAGACTTCCCTCTTGGACATGGTATGGATCCATACAACCTGTTGGAAGACATGAGAGGTAAGGGTCTTGATATCTCATGGCCTCAATTTCTTGCATTATGTCCACAAGTTAGGAGGGATTTAACAAGGGCAGTTAGCACTAGGAGAAAGGTAAAAGAGAGTGTGCCTGTTGTAAAAATTTCACAAGCTGAAATGAATAAGGACATTACACCTGTGCTAGATTGTTACATAAAAGGGAGATTGGTTAGGAAAGGTCTAGTGGATGGGGGTGCACAAATTTGCATCATGAGAGAGGGACTCATGCAAAGACTAGGCATGCACATCCATGAGACACTTGAAATCAAAGTCAAGATGGCAAACAATAGCAAGGCTAGGTGTGTAGGCATTTGTAAAAATGTCTTTGTAGAGGCCTTTGGCATTAAGAAGGCGGTGGATTTTTATGTTATGTCGACCAAGGGAAGTGGTTATCCATTTATCCTAGGAAGACCATGGCTAATGAAAATGCGAGCTTTGCAGGATTGGGAGAGTGGAAAGCTAATTTGCAGGAATGAAAATCATAAGAAGGTTGTCTTTGACATGAAGGAGCAACGCCAAGAGGAGGTCCATGAAGAATCATCTCAAAGTGAGACGGAGGAAGGCTGGACCGATAGCACTTCAAAAGGAGAAAGTAGTGGCAGCATTACTGAAGAGGAGTCTTCCATTGAAGTCATGGGGGTAAGGTTTAATCCAAACAACCAAGAGACCTCTTGCCCAGGTTTGGAAGAGGTAGGTTCCCAAGAGAACCAAAATGTCCAAGATGAAGGAATGTTAGAAGGTATGTTGTCTACAACACTTACAAAGGACGAAAGAGAGGAGTTCAAATGTGTGCTAAGGAAATTTCCTAGGCTTTTTGCTAAAGACTACACCGATGTGCGTAGAGTAGATGATGTTCAACACAAAATTGAGTTGAAGCCAGAGGCCACACCTAAGGCTCAGAAGCTACGAAGGCTAGGAGTCATCAAGGAGCACGCTTTACTCAAGGAGGTAAGAAAGCTTCTAGCAGCAGGTTTCATTTATCCAGTGGAGAATTCGGAGTGAGTCTCTCCCGTTGTTGTCACTCCTAAGAAGAACGACAAGTGGAGGGTGTGTGTGGATTACCGTCCACTCAATGAGGCAACAAAAAGAGATCACTTTCCCCTCCCATTTTAGGATGAGATACTAAATGAGGTAGCTGGTCATGAAAAGTACACTGTGTGTGATGGGTACTCGGGTTACTTTCAAATAGGTATCGCATTGGAAGATCAGTTAAAAACAACCTTCATCACTCCTTGGGGTTGTTATGCTTTCAGAGACATGCCATTTGGTTTGAAAAATGCTCCTGCAACATTGCAACGTTTCATGAACATGGTGTTTCAAGCATTATTTGGAAAGTCAATTAGGGTGTTCATTGATGATTTCTGCATTTATAGCTCATAATCATTGCATCTACAAAGGGTAGAAGAAGGTTTAAAGAAGCTGTATGACATGGGAGGTCAGCTCAACCCTGACAAGCGTCACATAGGTGAGGATGAAGTGATCTTGCTTGGTCACAATGTTTCCTATAAAGGCATTGAGGTGGATCCTTAGAAGGCAAAGGCTCTTATTGAGCTCCCATCACCGAAGAGTCTTAAGGAGGTCATCTCTTTCATTCAGAAGGTGAAGTATATGTCACGCTTCATTCACTTAGCCTCGGAGTTAGTTCACCCTTTGCAAAAGTTGACACAACAAGTAGAATTTGCATGGTCTAATGAGCTTGAAGAGTACTTTTGTAACATTAAAGTCATTTTGTCAGAGCTACCAACACTCATGCCTCCTTATTGGGAGTACACATTCTTTGTTAGCTCTAGTGTTGGGAAGGAAACAATTGGTGCAGCTTTATTACAACAAGATCCCCACAGTACTAGGATGCGACCCATCTACTTTGCTAGTAGGGTCATGAATGCCTTGGAGAGAAGCTACACAGAAGCAGAACTCATGATGCTTTCTCTCATGTTTGCGGTGAGAAAGTTTAGATCCTACCTACTACCAAAACGTTTTGTAATTCTCACTGCAGAAAATTTGTTCCCTTGGGTGTCATCTCAAATGAATCTTAGTACTAGGATCTCAATGTGGATTATGGAGTTGCAAGAGTTCCAATACTCTTTCAAGGTAGAAGATAGTGTGTGTGCACAATTGGCAGGGATCCTTACTTATAGGGTACATGAGAAGGAGATTAAGGTGCCTGAAGTAAAGACCCTACCATTGCCACCACCTAAAAGTATTCCTAATGCTTTTACCTTGGTCTTTGATGGAGCTTTTCGACGAGTCACAGGAAAAGCAGGGGGAGGGCTAGTGTTGCTCAACCCAAGTGGAGAGGTGGTCATGAAAGAGAAGGTCAATCTACCAGGTTCAACTAGCAACAATGAAGCAGAATACGACACACTACTTCATGGTTTGAAGATGTGCATTGGCCAAGGGATACAACGTCTCATGGTAAAGGGAGATGCACTTCTCATTGTTAAACAGATTTTAGGCATTTGGGTATGCAAGAATGAAAGCTTAAGGACAAAAGTTCATGCCATTCGTAGGATGTTTAATCAATTTGAAGAAGTGCAACTGTATCATATTCTTAGGAAACAAAATGAAGATGCCGATTTACTTGCACAACAAGCAGTTACATGTGTCAAGAAAGAAGTGCAGGTCATCATGGTGGCAGCAGCTGTCAAGCAACCGAGATACCAGGGATTGGAGTCATTGACTCCCATTATTGGCTACATTTTGGAGGGCGAGTTTCCACAAGACTTCACTAAAGCTCAGAAAAGGAGACTCATGAAGAAGGCAAGTTTCTATCTCTTCCTAGAAGGCTGCCTCTATCAAAGAGGGAAGGATCAAGTGTGCAGAAGAGTACCAACTATCGAGGAAATTCCAAACATTCTAAAAGGTTTGCATGAAGAAACATGTGGTGGTCATTTCGCCCAAGAATTAACTGTGAAGAAGATTTTTCTTGCGGGGTATGTTTGGCCAAGTTTGCATGTGGATGTTCAACATTGGTGTAAAAGCTGTCACAATTGTCAGATAAATGGAAATAGAAGGTAGGTGCATGGCCCGAGGCAAATAGTGCTTGCAAATGGACCCTTTGAAAAATGGGGCATTGATGCTATGGGTCCTCTGCCTAGAACAAAGAATGGTAAACTCTACATTCTAGTGGCTGTGGACTACATGACTAGGTGGGTAGAGGCTCAAAGTGTGGCAAGGGTAAATGGGAAAACAGTGAGCAGGTTTATCTACACTAATATTTGTTGTAGATTTGTCACACCTATAGAGATTGTTTCGGATAATGGTCCGGGGTTCAAGAAGGGTTTACTCACAGAAGTTTGTGAAGAGATTCACATTCTACATCGTCATAGCACTCCATACTACCCACAGTCAAATGGTTTGGTGGAGAAGGCTAATGGTGTCATTGCAGGAATCATTAGAAAGATGGTGCAAAACAAGACAAAATTATGGAATGACTTCTTGGATGGTGCCTTGTGGGCATATCGAACCACATATAGGGAAGCCACGGAGTTCACACCATTTCACTTGGTCTATGGTCAAGAGGCTTTACAGCCTATCGAGCTCAACATTCCAACAATGCGGCTTCATGGAAAAGGTGCACAAGATGATCAAGAGGTATGGATGGATCGACTTCTTAAGTTAGTGGAGCTTGAGCGGAAAAGAGAAGCAGCTTACGAGTGCTACAAGAGGAAAGCTACGCAAGCGAAAGAAAAGCTCGATAAGAAACTGAAGCACAAAGGTATCAAGGAAGGAGAGCTTGTGCTAAGGTATGACAATCGACTTGACAATCGTTTTGATGCCAAGTTTGAAACTAGATGGCAAGGGCTATACATAGTCAAGAAGGCTTTCAATTCAAGTTACTATCATCTTATGGACTTGAATGGTAAAGAGCACTCATGGAAGGTAAACGGGTATCACTTGAAGCCCTATTTGAGTCGCCTTCTACCAAAGGATCTACCAAAGATCTGTCAAGAGGCCGCTGTCTCATGTAAGTATTGTTACATGAAGCATGAGTGTAACTCCAGCCAAAATTCTGAGGGGCCAAAAAATGAAGATCTCATCAAGGACTCTGAAGCACTCTCTTTGGAAAAGATGCTCTGTGATGGTACATGAATATACCATCATCCTGGTGGAGGGCTAATGATAGCCATTTTTCGCCTCTCCGTAATTTCCATAGTGAGCTACCTCACCCTACCAAAATCACCTAAACACTATGGCTATCCCTACCATTTCACTGTAAATAGGCGTGTGTGAGTTAGGGGACTTTTTCCATATTTTCTTAAAAAACCCTCAATTAGCTAGTCACTGGGCTAGTTGAGTCAAAAAAATAAATAAAATAAATAAAATTAAATATATTATGGCCCATTTGTGTGTAAATATTGCATTATATATATGGCCTAAATATAGGGATTTTTATAATTATTCTGGTATTATATTTAAATATTTATACTTAGGTGTTGTTTTATTAAACCTATGTACACCTTCTTTTATCCTCTTACACCATAAATATATTTTTTGCCAATATGTACATACTCTAACCTTATATTTTTCTTTTATACAAATCACTCCCACATTTTCACCCTCACCCTCGTGAAAACAAAAAATTAATTTCTACTTATTGGTCACGTTTATTATATTATTTACTTGTATACCTTTTCCTCTTTCACCCAAAATAATTCAAAGAGGGACCATATCATATGATTCCAATATCTTTCCATATCCATAATTCCTCTATATTTTTATTATTATTTTTACTCATTATTCTAACACCATGTGCTCATTGAGCTAAAGTCCATGAATAGTCCATACACTAGTCCCACCATGTATATATTTCTTTATTCACCAATAATCCTCCTCCATGCATGTGTCAAGGGCAACTAGGATACTTTGTATTATGATATGACAAAGGAGGGGCTCACTCTTGGATGCATTGTACAAATTCAACAAAGGAGGGGGCCATTGAAGACTTTTTGTGAAGAAAAAAGAGGTCTTTTGGTGGGATTTTTAATATCCATCTCCACTCCGAATTTGGAGTGGTGGTCAAAAGAAAAAATGTAGCCCCGACTCTAAATAATCACCTCAAATTGTTTCATGATTTTTGAAGCTACCAGCGGTGAGCTTTGATTTTTTGAGTGGACCCAAGTTTGTCCACTTTTCTCACAAGTAGCCCATAGTCTTCTCTCACCTCTTTCCACACTTCTACACACACACACATTCCTCTCAATCCCTCACTCAAACCTGAACCTTCAATGGTTTCTCTCACCTTCTTCACCATTAACCTCCCCACTTACTTCCATAGCTCTCATATGAGCTCTCCATGTACATACACCATCTCTATGCCTCTCTATTATCTCCAAAGTGCAATTCCATCTTACTCCTTATATATATACATAAATTCAGCATGTGTACCATGCTTAACCTTTGCAAATCAAGAGATCTCATCAACAGAATTACCATTTTCATCACTATAATGAACCTTGGCGACGGTGGCGTAAAGAAGGGAAGACGAAGAAGAAGATCGATGGTCATTTTGAGAACCTACACAAGTAAGTCCAAAACTTCTTCAAGCTTCACCATCACAAGGATTTTCTCACTTCATTCAACCATCTTACTTCAACCATCCACCCCATTCTACACATTGTAAATATATCATTAACTTTCTAGTGATTACTAACACTAACCACTAACATACTAACACAAAATAGCCATTGACCTAACCATAAAAGACACCTCACCTCAAGACATGTGTATAGTAACTCTCTCTCTCTCTCTCTCTCTCTCTCTCTCTCTCTCTCTCTCTCTCCCTCCTTACTTACTTTCACCTTATCTACCATCAATATTGCTCTCTTTTGAGCCCACACCCATGACTCAAGCAGACAAAGAAGACCCGCAATGTTTTGATATTCAAAAAAATCATAATCCTGATTTGTTAGCTTGTAAATTAGGATTTTCAATAATCTTAATGAGGGGTCTCCAACCTATAAATAGGCCCCTCTCCTTCTTGTAAAATAACCTCCAACATCTCACATAGCACCCCAACACTCTATGCGTGAGGAGAGATTTAGGTGTAGCAACCACTTGTGAGCTTCACTCTTGGTGTGAGAGAAGCCTTCAAGCTACACATTGCAAGTGAGAGAGCGTGAGTTCCACAAATCTCAAAACCACTATTGTACATGCTCCTTCATCATCAATAAATTGAGGTTTGGTGCATCAAAGACGTGATTCGACGTTCAAATCTTCGTCCTTCCATTTGTGCAATACGGTTTGGTGAATTCAAGGTGACTTGTATATTTTGAGTTTTTATCGGTTGATCTTGATTTTAGAAAGTGTTTTAGTGTGTTTTTCATTGCCAGTTTTGTGTCCATTGTAATAGGGTATTGTAGTGAGAGGTCTCCCACACCCTAAGACAGTGTGTGTGTGTTTTGGCAATGATTAACAATCACTAAGCATTGAGTGAGTTTTTGTACAAGCTCTACGATAGCATCATAACGAACCATCTCCATTTGCAAGTCACAAATAAGATATTACGCAAGATCCATTCCTCTCTCTCTTCCCTTTGCTCTAGCTCTCTCTGGTTCATTTTGTGTGTGTCTTGGTGTGAGGTTGTTTGTGTGTGTTTTTTTTGTGGTGTATCTTCTTGGTTGTGACAAAATCTCTCTTGAGTCCTAGTTCGCATACCATAGCTAGGTGGTGCCCCTATCTTGTTTGGGTTTGGCTATGGGTTTGTTGTTTTAATTTGTTGTGCTTGTGGTTGCCCCAGCCCCAATTGAGCAGCACGGGAGCCTTGAGGGGTGTTTAGAGGTCGCCTTTCTTGTTGCCCGCCTCGGACCGCCTCAATATTTCTAGTTTCAAGTGGAAATGTATAGGGGTATTCTGATTTCCATTATGAGAAAAGAATGGCGTTTTCATTTCCATGTTGGAATGTTTTTCATTATGTAAAACACTTCTAGGAATCTTTGCCATAAGGAAATCAAGACTTTCCCTCATAGGTTTCTTTGTGGCATGTGGGAATCTAGTTTTCATAATGTGAAAAAATCTTTCCCTCCCAACTTGAAAACATTTCCACTTGACATATTTAAATTTCCACATGAAAACTAAGCTACCATATGGAGAAATTAAATGTGCTCATGTACTTCAAATCGTATAAGAAGAGTTCGCGTTAATTTTTGACACCTCCTTTGTTCTTCATATTTTTAGCGTTTTTCATTGCTATAACTCAAAAATATTACCCCAAGATTGTACAACAAAGAGCAAACATGAGAGTTTATTTAGTGACCACTAGACCATAACCATAACTCATCCCTTTTAGAATCTCATACCCTCATGCAGCTACATGTCATTTCCTTATCTTTATTTAGTGAAATACAAGTGATGTGTTTCTCTTACTTATGGAAGATTAGTTCTAATTTATAAACAAGTTGGTCTCATAAATGCTAAATGCTAAAAAAATCACATGATCACATTGAAACAACTCTTTAAACAACCATTTTTCTTTCCTTAAGATTATTTCGATATATTTAAGAGAATAAAAAAAGAGAACTTATCAACATTTCATTCTTGAAGCGATTGAAATTAGGTAAAGCCTTCAAAAGGCTTTAGTGGCAACAATCCACTCTACATAACATCTCAAAAGATGTTCTTGATTTGATTTGCTAGTACAATGTTTGAAATGTGCTTTGTGTGTGATCTTTAGAACCCTTATGGTTGGCCAAAGTGATCCATACATCTCATCTACATCATTTAGACCAAGTACAACCATTGCAATTTCCTCCATGCGATCAATGATCAAGAGCTCCACCACAACCTTAAACATCCCATAACACAATAGTTAGTGGTTTGAGCAAGACACTAGTTTTCAATAATTGATTGACCATTAAAATTAACATTTTGTCAATCTCACCTCTTCTTCATAGCTCTCATTGAACCTTGGTGGCTTTTTAATAATTCTACATGACCTAGTTGACTTAGGCATCTACACAACAGGAAACCATTTATCAAAGGGTAGCATTAGCTAGGTGAAAACATCTTCACATGTTCAAACATGAGTTTCACACTCACTGCTGGATGATCTTCATTGCACATGGAAGGTCGAATTTTATTGGAGAGGTCACATAGTGCCTACACAAGATAGAGAATATTGATATTTGATGTATAATCTTGAAATATAAGTTTATTGCACAAACGCACCTTCCTTTCACTTGGAGGTGGTACCTTCTTTCTCTTTTTAATAAGCTCAGCGCTAGAGGTACTCTAAGATAAAAAAAGTTATTGTTAAGTGCAAGGCATATATCTCCCATAAGCATATCTAAACAAACATAAAATTAGATCAACTCAAGGTGCCAATGGTTACCATCACCGAAGATAGGCTTGCAAATTTTTTTGTCTTCTTCTTGGTATTGATTGATTTTTCCTATGAGTCAAAACTACAATTTAACAAATAGCTCATAATATTTATTAAATGGAGAGAGAGAGAGAGAGAGAGAGAGAGAGAGAGATGGGGAAAGAAGTAAAGCAATTTTCATACTCATATTACTTACAAAAGTTTCTAACTCTATGCTGCAAATCTTTTGTTGAGAAAAATCATCCCTCACACTTGAATGCTCATTACTGCCCAAACATTGCACATTGGAATCGTCGCTTGGCTCATTAAGCTCTCGTAAGACACTTGCGTGAGAGGGAAGTATGGTTTCCTACACATGTTTACAATGAATTACTTATAAAATAATTTTTTAAATATTTCATTTTTAAGAGTTTATTAGAACGTAGTTTACTTTTAAATACAAATAAGCCACTTAAGGAAGAGAGGAAGAGAGAGAGAGAGAGAGAGAGAGAGATATGTAAGAGGATAGTGCTTTTATTTTTGTAGTAGGTGTAGAGAGAACATATCCCTAAGTAAATAAAAGAAGAGATGGTGAAGGGAAAGATTTTATTTTTAGTCTAATTGATATGAAATAAAAAGATTGCTGACTTTTCTTACTATACTAGTGCATATTATAAAGGCATAAAGCATGGACATACTTTGCAAAAAAGAACTTGTGGAAAAGAGAGAAAAGTCCCTTTCCTATTTTACAATAGCATGAAATCATAAAGCATGAACATACACTTCACAAAGGATACAAGACCTCCTTCATTTTACAATAGTAGGAAGGCATAAAGCATGAACATACACTTTACAAAATAAAACTTCTGAAAAAAGAAAAAAGAAACCCTTTCCTATTTTACAATAGCTTGAGTAACATAAAGGATAGACTTATACAAAACAAAAGAAGGTAAAAAAAACCTTGCCTTAGACTTTCTGAACCTATAAACAAAAGATTAGAGCATAAACACACATGCTATCGTACATTCATGTAAAAGTATATGACACTGTGAGAAATGACTTCAAATTGACTTACAGCAAACACATTTTTCAAATCTATTGGAATTTGCTTATCTTTGCAAAAAGAATGACTCATTGTGCAATCTTCAAAGTTACTTTTAGGTGAGTGTTCCTCCACAATATTCATCGCATTGGTGATAAGCGATTCCTTTCAATAAAACCACCAAAGAAACTATGAGTGCAAGATATAAGACAATAGCACAAAATCAAACGAATACTTAAAACTTGCTAGAATAATGAGCTCTTTAAAACTTACCGGTGGATAATGACTACTATGGCAATCTTGTCTATCCAAGATATCTTTATCAATACAAGGGTGGAGGGTTTCATAGCTTGCTTGTAATTCTCCTTGCAAGCAAGCCTCCTACAATGTATATAATGCATAATTATATATAATAATATTATAGGTTTTCAATAAATTTTTCCAACAATTACCTCATCATTGTCATCGAGCGCAATGACCCCTTGGACAAGACCTGTGTAGAATGCACTTTGAGGCTGCCCCTCTTTAAGAAATGTTCTAGATGTATTACTCACATCGTAACCATGGGTGCTCTTAATAGGAGTGTCATTCATGAATGCCTCATTCTAAAAGATTGACAAATTGAGATGAAAATTAGAATAAGAAGCAAGAAATACATAAAACACTAAGGTATATACAATACCATTTGTTTTTCGATGTGGTTAGGAGCGACACTTTGATCAATGTTGTCGCCTTGTGCGTAGCAACGTTGCCTCTTTGCATCGACCACCCCCTTGCCACATTTCCTGATGTAGTTCCTATGTTCCAAGACCTTCATATACACATCTTCGACTCGCCATGGCAAGGGGCCAAGTTTTCCAAAGTCGAGAGGTGGAATTTGCTTCATATTTCCCTCAATAAAATCGAGAATTTGATTCGATTTTTTTTTACTATTGCGTAGATTAATGGACGAAAAATCCTCCTTGTCTTGCCCGCAAAAGCCATTTTTGAACAATTCTCTAATTTTCACCATGCCCTTATTAAAGGACACCCATGCCTCACGATAATGTTTTACAAGAAAGGCTTTCCCCACAGTGGTGTACATTTCCTTAACCTTCCTAGGATAGAATATTATATCATATGTTATTGGCCATGCATCATTAGTAGGGGTACCAATATTACTTACTTTAAGAACATTGAGAATATTGGGTAAAGTAGGTTTATCTTAAGATTGGAGATTGTATTCTAGAGCTTCGTTCCCTAAGTTTGTACTCATATTTTGTGATGAATGGAGACTTGATGATGTTTGAGGCTTTGGAACAAAAGTGTGACCACCCTCTAATACTCTATTGGACCAACCTACCAAGGCATGCCTATGGGCCACTGACCTTATACCTATTTCATTCCAGCCTTCAATGGTCATGTAAAGGAAAAGTTTTCCATTAATTGAATTGGTTAAAATTGCCTCAGAGTAATGAGATGTACCCAAAAGCTTTTCAACAAATTCAATCACTGCTGTAGTGTCCCATGCCACCACCCAACTAGTCTCAATGTTCACATTTGGAGAACTGCACATTGCACAACTCACAAGAGTGAAAGGGAATAATTAAAACACTAAAGCTAAAGACAAGACAAGACAAGACATGAGTGAAAATTTTTATATTGAAACACTACAAGCATTGGTAAAGGAAAAAGCATTGGTAAAGGAAAAGGTATTCAGTAGCAAAAATTGAGTGTTATATACCATTGAGAAGCCATCTCAATCCTTGAGCTGGAGGTATGGCGTGCCTGTTGAAAGGACTTAACACCCAAATGACATTTCGAAGTTGGAGACGAGGGTGGCCCGCCGACTGAGTAGAGAGAGTTTATGTTGGCGCAATCGAAGAGCATGATGTACGTGATGAAGCGCCAAATTCTTGAGAAGGAACTTCTCGAAGCGTTGTTGAGGAGAAGGTGGCGAGTCGATATTGTGCTGCAGTCGAGACAAAATTGGTTACAACTTGAGTTACAAACAACCATGATCAGTGGTCATTGAGTCGGAATGAAATGGAGAGGGAGGTGCACGAGAGTATGAGCATGCCTATAACGCTTGCGAGAATCACTCCTGGTTCCCAATTCTATACGGAAGGGCACATGAGTTGAAAGCTCTTCATGTCTGTAGGCGTATGTGCCGCTGCCAACACCAAATCTTCCTCGGTGCTAAGACACACATGTCACATATTATGGAGCATCGATTTTCTGCACCTCAGCGGCTCAGCCTTTCTACATAGTACAATCTGCATTCGTGTGTGTGTGTGTGTGTGTGTTTGTTTTGAGGCGAGAACCCAAAGATTAGAAGTTCTAGTTCTGAGAACGCCAGCGGTTCTGAGCGGGTAATCAGTTCTCACTGCTTGTGTGTGCGGGCGTTGTACAGTGTGCGCATTGTGTGTGTGTGTGGGCGTTGGGCCCGAGATCAATTGGCAGGGGCAGATGCTTTGAATTAGCGCCATTAGGCCACTGCACGTCGTCATACAGACTCACAGAGTGTGCGTGTCTGTGTGTGTGTGTGTACGTCGGGCCCGATATCAATTGGTAGGGGAAGGTGCTTGGAAGCAGCGCCATAAAGTAGTACGTGCCACGCCAAGTTGGGGGGCCCTCGAGCCTGCAATATTTCGTTTTTTAGCAGTCTGCACAAGCGGCGCCCAGGACTGCGCATTTGCAAAACCTCCCACTTCCCAGTGTGCAGCGCCACTGTCCACGTGTGTATAAGGGTGTGCTATCATGCCGTTTTCAATTTCAAAGATGCCCATTGAGGGCAAGAGGCAGTGTCCTCAAAATGGAGGCTGGTACACATAGCGTGGCCAACATTGGGATCGCTCACGTGGATTACAGCTGGCGCATGCGGATTGCTTGAGCAAAAGTACCAGCGCCCAAAGACAAGGATAGCGAAGCTACCTTTCCCATCCTCGGGCAGGGATGGATCTCTTGTTGTGTAGCTCGCCATTGTCTATGATGCAACCAATAGGCTGAGAAAGCCTTGCTAAAAAGCTGTATGTTTATTTAATTGTTATTTCAACTAGGCAGGCTGGTGTGTAAAGCATGCCTGCCCACCCCCAAACTCGGGCGAGCACCTGCCCATGAGTGTGTAAACGCCCTGATTTTTCCAAACATACAAAAATCCATTCCTTGTTTATTTCAAGATGCCATATCTCCTTTTTTTTCGTGTCCTCAACTGGCATTTTTGAAAGTGAAAATGGCACGATATATTAAGCTGAGACACAATTTTCACGAACACTGGCAAGAGGAAAAGGAGAAATTCCTCCCCAAAGTAGTGTAGAAACTTGAAAAAATTAGGCTAATTTTTTGAAATTTCCTCGAGGTTAATTCAAAGAAAATAGTTGTGTATTTTTTTTAAAAGGATTTTTCTCGAACAGTGTGTGTGAGAGAGTCTAGAGAGAGAGAGAGAGAGAGAGAGAGAGAGAGAGAGAGAGAGAGAGAGATAGAGAGAGAGGTTCAGCATTGCAGAGTGCACCAATTACAATGTTCGGAAAAAATGTGTCTCAATTACGAGCACTTATTTGTGGGGGGAGGGGGGGGGGGGGGGGGGGGGGGGGGGGGGGGGAGAGAGAGAGAGAGAGAGAGAGAGAGAGAGAGATGAAATGAAATGTTATATTGAACGTATTTAAAAGGCCATAACGACCTACGACGCGAAACTAATACAATCTTGGTGGATCTACACATCTACGATTTAGGATATGAAATGTGCACAATATAGATGTGATACCCCTATATAGATGGCTAGAAGATTAACGATTACGCATGATAATGTGCACAATATAATGTGATACCCCTATATAGATGGCTAGAAGATTAATGATTAGGCATGATAATAATACTATCTTTGAGCTAGAATGATACTATTTTTTAGCTACAATATTAATTTTGCATGGTAATAATTATGGTATTCCTAAGGTAGCTGTTAGAATATAGTGATATACAATATAAACAAGAATCTACGAGAACTTATTGTGGTTGTGTGTGTGTGTTGGAGAGAGAGAGAGAGAGAGAGAGAGAGAGAGAGAGAGAGAGAGAGAGAGTGAAATGTTATATTGAATGTCTTTAAAAGGCACAACGACCTATGAAACCAAACTAATACAATCTTGGTGGATCTGATCTTGGTGGACAAAACAGACTTAAAACTGACTTGGAGAGGAGAGGAGTAAAATGAATGTGTCGCAAGAGCTTTGGAGCAGTGGATGGCTCATTCAAGAAGCAAATGGTTTTCATGGCCTGCGTAACGACTACGACAACTAGTTGGGTACTCATGAATGAGTGCCTACTGGTGTAGCCCTTCTCCTCTCAATTATATAGCTCGTCCATTGTATATATATATCGAGCATTGAAATATCTTAATATTAGAAATATATATGTTGAGAGTTATAGGACTTCTTGTATTTCCATGCATGTGTATGCAAGGTCCATTTGATATTATCTTTTTCCACATATCTACAATTTAGGATATAAAATGTGCACAGCAGACATATGATACCCCTATATAGATGGCTAGAAGATTTGCAATTACGCATGATAATAATATTATCTCGAGATACAATATTCATATTGCATGATAATAATTATTATGGTATTCCTAAGGTAGCTGTTAGAATATAGTGATAGACAAAGAGAGAGAGAGAGAGAGAGAGAGAGAGAGAGAGAGAGAGAGATGATGAAACGACATTTATAAAACAATACAAAAAATAGAAAAGAGTAAACCCTAAAACTAACCATGCCGCCGCAAGAACTGAGAATGTCCATCAGGGCGTTTAAGCCCTTCCTGCCTGTGTACTCGCGCTCGTACAGTGTGGGATCACGTCCTGTCATCGACCACTGTCAAAACATACAAAGATTTCATTATGTTAGAATTAAAAAACTCATAAACCCTAAACTATCGAACATAAAGAGCAATGCGAAAACACTTACAAAATCGGCCTCAAATGATGCCCATCCACCGCTCCCCAAGTGGTGCGAGCTCCCTGCCTCTACTCGCGCTATGGCTGCATCCTTTTGTTGCTTGCACTTGTCGGGATTCTCGCGCGCTGCTTTCTTTGCATTCTTCCAATCTTCTTTGGCCAGCCAATTTGGCCTGTTCCACCCATTCTTGATTGCTTTTTGCACTTCGGAACGCTTGTGTTTGCAATATTCGTGCATTCGAATCTTCATCAGGTCTTCATTGAAGCGCTGATCCCGTGTTGGAACGGGAAACTTATCATGAAGTATGTTGATGACTCTGTTTTTTAAATCACTTGGTACTTCACTCCATTTGTTTAGTATGTAGTGTCTAAACAGCTGAGAGCAAAGACCACGCATGCGCGAGATCACCTTCTTGCCGTCATCATCCATGATGATGCCGCCGCTGAAGTCGACGGAGTAAGACAAGCCCTCTGGCCGGTGACGCGTGAACCTGGGTGTCCCGGCAGGGGTCTCTAGCGGCGTGTCGATGGGGGTACGGACGTCAGGTGTGTCCACCGGCATCTGGGCCCCGAAGCGAGGAGTGTCGAGTGGGGTGGCTCCTGGCGGAGTAGGTAGAGGTGTGTAGCTTCTAGGAACAGTCAGCCGTGCAAAACCTGGCGTAGATGGCGATGTTGTGGCTGGTGTGGGGGCGGGAAAAGAAGGGGAGGGTAAAGAGCCTCGTCGAACACGAGGCGGTGTGGAGGAATCGGTGGCGGAATCCCCACAACAACCGCCACCACTAGAGCGCCGGTGTCTAGACGAGTGTGAAGCTCGTCTCGTCGACGCCGAAGCTTCGGAGCACGCCGAATGCTCCGAAAGAGAGGGAGATGTGGATGGAGTAGGAACGCGCGATGATGCGCCAGGGTGATGACGCTCCACGTACCACTGTCTCTACTGCGGTGACAAAGAAGAAAGAAACTCCTCATTATCCATACCTGCATTAAACACACGAATATTTAAACTTAATATTGAATGAATAGAGTAGACAATGACGCAAAGACCATTAAATACAATGACGTAATGACGCATATAAATACAATGACGCAATGAATTGAGTGATAGAAGAGGCAAGTCGAAAACTCAGAATTTTCAATCAAAAGATGTGAGCGCGAGTAGAAAAGAGCGTTATACACCATGGAAGGTACTTAGAGAGCCAGAGCTTTTACAACACGGAGCAAAATTGTTCAAATACAATATTTGTGGCTTTAAGAGATCTCTCTCTCATCCTCGCATAACTTAGCTCAACTTCCTATATCTATATAGAGCTCTCCGTTTAAACACATATCCTCTATTTCATTTTGTAGCTCCTCTGCATGCACCCCATATAGAGTAGTAGCATCTTGATGCTCGTCTGGCACCACCGCAACGGCTTCTGATTGAGCATCTTCTCTGATCTCCTCCATTGATGCCGTTGTGATTGGCACATGGTAGCCTTCACACGTCCTTGCTCTACGAGGGGCTACCTCTATGACGTACCAGCAGTTTGATGTAGACTTTGTAGGATGAAATATTACCTGCCAGAGCCACATAACTTACATGAGAGCTTTCAAGCACATAACTTGTAAAAGGGGGATGTTAACTATTTACATACTTACTTGTTCACAATGCTCGGGTAGTAGGAAAGTGTCTCTTAGGTCAGTCCATTTCTTAGTAGAATCCACCTCAAGAAAACCAGACTCTCCTCTACGCACAGTAGCGTTGCGACCCTCCATGATTATCTTGAACCATTGCACGTCGAACAAGTCGACAAAAAATCCTCTGTAATCGATCCTCAAAATCTCTTGCAGCATGCCGAAGTAAGTGAGTTCCGCCACCACAGGATCTGCATCAGAGGAATGTCGTCGACTAGACTGTTCAAATTTTGCCTTGATTCCACAATCTTGAGTAAAACGCTTTTTGTCGATTCGTTCCACCCTAAAATGTCGACCTTTACACCATGCTGTTGTGTATGACTTATACTACAACGAACAAAGATTATGAGTGGCCGTTCAAACGTTTATAAATAAAGTCACTTGCTAGTCGTACATTGCAAACTTACCTTGGTCGCGTAACCCCGAGAGTACTCCCACTCTTCCTCAGTCACTTCGTCACCGCATTGTTGTGCGCTTTTCAATTGGTTGTGCAACCATCTTAAGCTCATGAAGGTTGGTAGGCTCTCCAGAACCACTGGATAGTGAATCGGTGGTCGTCTTCCCCGTCTCCACTCGATTCGTGCCCTTTGTCGCTCTTGCTTTGCATCCTCATATTGTGAAATCCACTTTTGCATCACTGGATTGTGAAGCATGCAAAATCGGTTGATTTTAGCCTCTAGATCTTCCGTCATCTTCTTCTCAACACCGAGATTGCACATGACAATCCCAGATATGCGCTCATCATCTATGGTTCGCCATAGCATGGCCCGGGCTTTATCAAATCCGTCTAGCCACTCTCCAATGTACACTAGGGACTCTGATACCAACCAACCTTCTGCCATGCTACCCTCCGGACGTGCCTTTTCACGCACATATCCCTTAAGCGTTTTCATGAAACGTTGTAAGAAGAACATCCATCTAGAATGAACTGTGCCAGCTATTTCCACCTCATCAACTATGTGAACAAGAAGATGCACCTGAATGGTTAGCATGGTAGTAGGAAAATGTTTCTCAAACATGCACACAAGCTCTGCAGCATTTAGTTTGGCAAATGGTATGGAGTCTACGTTGATCTCCTTTTGTGAGATCCATTGCACCAGATTTGCAAGTTTGTAGATTGTACGGTAAAATAAACTGTAAAGTATGTGCAGCAATGATATTAAAGTCCACATTTTATGCAATGATATTAAAGTCCACTATGAACGTACCTGACACATTTTATGCCAATCGTGTGACTTCAAACCGGTAAGCTTTCCTTCTTTAGTAAAACACGTTCGGAGCGAGTGCATTACGCCAGTGGGGGTCCGCAAAGATCGAATGGTCTCTTTTACTTTGCGTTCTTGGGCTCCTGTGAAAATCCATGGTGCTTTAGGGAGTTTTATCGATCCATCAGACGCTGTTTGCGGCCAATATTGCTCCATACGATCCACATTTCTAAGGTCAACTCTGGCTCCCAAAGTATCTTTCTTGCCGGTCAGATGGTCCCATAGTAGATTACCCACATTCTTGAATATGTGCATTGGATCGAGCAAGTGATTGATCATGAGTCGGGGCCAGTATGGTAACTCGTACCATAGAGATAGTCTCTTCATCCCTGGAGGCAATCCGTCATCGCACATCTCCTTCTGCTCTAACCATGCTTGTGCAGACATCCTTGGTGGCTCTCTTCCCAAAAAGCCGTCGCGTAACACATGATTCTCTGGAAGATACGCTTGATGACCTTCGTAGATTTACTTCTTCAGTGAGGCTGCCCTACGTGCATTCAGTCTAGGTCCACATGTGACACATGCTCTGTATCCGCTTGTTTAAAGCCCTGCATGTATACACATGATAATAGATCAACTATGGGAAAAAACAAGATTTACAGTGTCTGAGTGAGGAGTGTCAATAGATAACCTGAGCATTCTGTTAGCCCGGGATAGTCATGCATGGTCCACATTAGAATGCCTCTGATCAAAGCATTCCGTCGTCCTGTGTGTCGGCTCATATCCACCACCTCTATGCCAATCCACAATTGTTGTAGCTCTTCCAATAGTGGACGAAGATACACATCCATATTCCCCACTTTATATCGCCCTGGCACAATCAAGCTTAGCCATCGGTGCCCCTTCTTCGTAGTCAACCACGGGGGAATGTTGTAGTTGACGATGACAACGGGCCATACACTGTAAGATGTTGATCTTTGACCAAATGGATTTACGCCATCCATAGCCAGGCCTAAGCGCAAATTTCGAGCTTCCCTGGCAAAATCCGACAATGTTCCATCTATATGTTTCCAGGCTGCGCAATCTGCAAGAATTCGTAGCACACCATCCGAAGATTTATTCTCCTCATGCCATGATGCTAGGGCGGCCATGGACTTACATTCGAAGAAATGCTTGATGCGAGGAAGCAGAGGAAAATGTCGCAAAACCTTTTGTGGAATTTTTGTCCCGTGGAGATCTACTCGATATCTTTCGGAATCACATTTCGGACACTTCTCCATGTCTATGTATTCCCCTCTGAAAAGAATGCAGTCATTAGGACAAGCGTGGATAGAATTGTAATCCATCCCCAAGTTTCGCAAAATCTTTCTTGCTTCATCTCGGGAATCTGGCATCAGATTGTCAGCTGGTAGTATGTGCTCTTTAAGCAATCTACACAACATAAAAATACGATACAGTCGTGTAAAAATCTATGAGATCATTATGAATTTAGAGTTTTATTAAAGTAAACTAATTGTAATAGATCACCTGAAAAGCGCTGTGACGCTAGTGTCACTCCATCCAAACTTTGCCTGCATGTTGAGAAGAACCAGGAGTGCTTTCAATCTAGACATACGTGCTCCATTATACAATGGCGTATCGGCTTCACTTTTCATATCATCATAGTTAAGCCTTTCTGAATCCATGATCGTCTCGATCATTTCATCAATCTCGGGCTCAAACATTGCCTCGTTGGGAATGTGCTCAGCATGATCATCCCCCGAGCTGTCAGAGGCTACATCTTGTGGCCTCACATATGCTGCTTGACCAAAGCGCCTGCGAACACGTCTATTGGGTTGCAAGATTGCTGCTTGTTGGCCAGCGTCAGAGTCCGACAAGTTATAATTGGCAACAACTCGATCTATAATAGATGGATCGAACTCGCCAAATTCGCGAACGTGCTGCAAAGAAACACGTCTTGTCCGTCGCACAGCATGCTTGCATTGATTACAAGGACATAAGACCCTCGTTGAGAGATAGGTGTTTCGGTTGGATGGTCCCACATCCTCGTCACTACTCATAATGAGGATAAAAATCTTATAACCTGGACAACAAATTTAATATTCTATTGGCATTCTTCGTCTTATCTCTCTCTCTCTCTCTCTCTCTTTCTCTCTCTCTCTCTCTTTACCTCACATTCTCTAGTCATGTCCAATCCCCGCACACCTCGGTCTAGAGGTGCACGGAGATCAGAACCACCGGGTTATAATCTCGTCTTTATTGGTCAATACCTATATTTGTGGGTACAAGAAATCTACAGACCCACGTCTACATGATACTGCATGTAGTGGACAAAACCCCTTTGCCTCTTCTCTAGCTGTAGCACTTCACAGCATCTTAACATCTTTTCACTGTAGATCTTTTTACTGTTCGTCTAACTCTAAACCCTAAACCGTAAGTAATTCTTGCGTGGACTCGATCTAACGTAAATAAACATAAATCTAACTAAAAATAAACCTAAATCTAATTTAACGTAAGTCTACATCTAACCTAATCTTTAACGTCTTTTGGGATAGTTTCCTACGACGTTAAAACTCTCTTCTTCTTGTGTGTGTGTGTGTGTGGGTAAACCTAAATAAACCTAAGTCTAATCTAATATAACATAAATCTAAATCTAACGTAAATTATGTTATATTAAAAACAAAGAACTAAACTAACAGGGATTATAAGAACCTTAAAACTAATTTAACACATAATTTTTCACATAACTCGGCAAGAGTTGGCATTCTCATCACTAAAGATGTCCACATCTGACGACAGCAGTTGGCCCTTTAGACCGTTCTTGCTCTTGTTACTAACTTTGAAGTTGCTGTTGAATGACTAGAGGTTGTCTAGATGGTCATTGTGTCGGGGATGTAGTGACTCTTGCCGCCCTGAAGATCCACCTTCTTCCCTATCTTCTGAAGACATTTCACCAGTACTTTTGGATCGACGGAGCCCACCATGAGTGAAGGCAGCAATACCCTATATTCCATTGAGGGCTTTCTTCACCCGCTTCATGCAGGCATCGCAGTCTATGGAGACCTAAATCTAATCTAATATAACGTAAATCTAAATCTAGCGTAAATAAACGTAAATCTAGTTAAAAATAAACCTAAATCTAGTTTAATTTAACTTAAATAAACCTAAATCTAATTTAACGTAAGTCTACATCTAACCTAATCTTTAACGTCTTTTAGGATAGTTTCCTACGATGTTATAACTCTCTTCTTCTTGTGTGTGTGCGCATGTGTGGATGTGTGTGCCAATAAAAAGAGATAAATGGTATAACCTTTCTATCACCCATGCCAAGTATGATAGATTGATTATGCCATTTCCCTCTTGAATAATAGGTCTTGAGTTCAACTCCTCATCGGCTAGATCTTTAGGTCTTTTAATTTTAATTAGTTTCCTACGACGTTAAATTAGTTTCTCTCTCTTTCTTTCTCAATGTGTGTGCGTTTTTTTGGATCGTATGCATGTTTTCTCTCTCTTTTCCTCTCTCAATGTGTGCGTTTTTGGTTTATGCATGTTCTCTCTCTCTTTTCCTCTCTCAATGCGTGAGTTTTTTGTTTATGCATGCTCTCTCTCTCTTTTCCTCTCTCAATGTGTGTGTGCATTCTTTGTTTATGTATGTGTGTGTGCGTTTTTGTTTATGTTTGTACTCTTTCTCTCTCTCTCTCTCTCTCTCTCTCTCTCTCTCTCTCTCTCAAAAACAGTATGTGTGTGTGTGAGAGAGAGAGAGGGAGAGAGAAAGAGGGGAAGGGAACATGAGAATGAGGAGAGGGAAGGAGCATACCTGGCTCTCCTTCCTCTCCTCGTGTGTGTGTGTGTGTGTGTGTGTGTGTGTGTGTGTGTGTGTGTGTGTGTGTGGAGAAGAAAAAGAGAGAGAGAGAGAGAGGAAGAGCGTTACCTGCTCCTTGCTTGAGGGCACCGAAAAACTCAGATCTGAGATCTGAGTTTTTGGGCGCGCTTGGTTATTTTTTAAGGCCAGCCGGCGTCGCTATGAGCGTCGCAAATTTCTTTGTAAATTTGCGACGCTCATAGCGACGCCGGGAAATTTTTTATTGAGCGTCGCTAATATGAATAGCCTCTTGTAGTGGAGCTACGATATCGATATTGCATGATAATAATTATGTTATCCCTAAGGTAGATAGAATATAGGGACATTGGAATATATAAATGTTATATTAAATGTCTTTAAAAGGCCAAAATGATCTATGAGACCAAACTAATACAATCTTGGTGGAAGACGCATATGCATAAAATATAAGAATTGATACTGTATAGAATCATATGCATAAAATATCTCAAGATTCAAAATATACTTGTGATAATAATTAGAAACCAAAATTGCATGATAATAATTATGTTTTTCCTAGAATAGTTAGAATATAGTGATGGAGATGTTATATAAACATAGACCTATGACAGACATCTACATAATTAAAATATTGTTGCTTATTTAGATAGCCATTCATGTAGATCCTTAGATTAGTTAAATATTTATATAGAATTTAAACTCTACTTTTCTAGAGTTATGAAGAACCTTGTCTAGATGGATAGTGACATAGGATATACCCCTTTTTTCAATGATAGTCTAGCTAATAATCTCATTGGTACGTATTGTAATTAAACTTGTTCTCCTACCAAAGGGTAGATTATACATTTCTTTAAACAAACATGAATTTTTATATATATTTCTGATATTAATGATTATGCATGATAATAATAATATCTTCAAGCTATGATATCGATAATGCGTGATAATGATTAATAATGGTAACCCTAGGCAGTTGGAATATATAACTGAGAAACCATTGACGTAGGTACCTACAATATTATCAATTAGACATGTTAGTATATAATATTATACATGAGCTACGATATCGATATTGCATGAAAATAATTATATTATCCCTAAGGTAGATAGAATATAGTGATGGAGATTTTATATAAACATAGACCAATGAGATAGGTATCTAAATAATTAAGATATCACTGCTTATTTAGATAGCCATTCCAGTAAATCGTCAGATTAGTTGCATATATAACCCAAATTTTAAAAGAGGTGTCACACCCCTAGACTCAAGAATAGTGATGATACCCTTTCTCTAAGAGCCATAATGATTCTAATCCTCTATTTTCAACAATAGTCTAAACCATATAGAAATGGAACAATCAGAAAGATGATAGTATAGGACAATATCTTCCAAACAAAATGAAAACAATAACCTATAGGAGTTATGATACCCCTAATCTGGATGGATATTGACGTAGGATTATATATCTTAGAAACATTTTCATTATATGTATCCCTAGGCAGTTGGAATATAGTGATGCATGAAACCATATAAAATGGAACAATTAGAAAGATGATAGTATAGGACAATATCTGACAGCCCGTGCATCATTAGCTAGAGAAATCATTGACATATGTACCTAGAATATTAACAATTAGGCATGATAGTATATAAAATGTCCACGAGCTACGATATCGATATTGCATGATAATAGTTATGTTATCCATAAGGTAGTTAGAATATAGTGATGGAGATGTTATATAAACATAGACCTATGACAGACATCTACATAATTAAAATATCGTTGCTTATTTAGATAGCCAGTCATGTAAATTTTTAGATTAGTTGAATATTTATATAGAATTTAAACTCTACTTTTCTAGCGTTATGAAGACCTTGTCTAGATGGATAGTGACATAGGATATATCCCTTTTTTCAACAATAGTCTATCTAATAATCTCATTGGTACGGATTGTCAATAAACATGTTCTCCCGCCAAAGGGTAGATTGTACATTTCTTTAAAAAAAGGTCAATTTTTATATATATTTCTAATATTAATGATTACGCATGATAATAATAATATCTTCAAGCTATGATATCGATAATGCATGATAATGATTAATAATGGTAACCCTAGGCAGTTGGAATATATAAATGAGAAACCTTTGACGTATGTACCTAGAATATTATCAATTAGGCATTGTCGTATATAATAATATCCATGAGCTACGATACCGATATTGCATGAAAATAATTATATGATCCCTAAGGTAGTTAGAATATACTGATGCAGATGTTATATAAACATAGACCAATGAGACAGGTATCTAAATATTTAAGATATTATTGCTTATTTAGATAGCCATTCATGTAAATCGTCAGATTAGTTGCATATATATCCCAAATTTTAAAAGAGGTGTCACACCCGTAGAGTCAAGGATAGTGATGATACCCTTTCTCTAAGATCCATAATGATTCTAATCCTCTAGTTTCAACAATCGTCTAAACCATATAGAAATGGAACAATCAGAAAGATGATAGTATAGGACAATATATACCAAACAAAATGAAAACAATAACATATAGGAGTTATGATACCCCTAATCTGGATGGATATTGACGTAGGAATATATATCTTAGAAACATTTTCATTATATGTATCCCTAGGCAGTTGGAATATAGTGATGCATGAAACCATATAAAAATGGAACAATTAGAAAGATGATAGTATAGGACAATATCTCACAGTCGGTGCATTATTAGCTAGAGAAACCATTGACGTATGTACCTAGAATATTTACAATTAGTAATGATAGTATATAATAATATCCACGAGCTACGATATCGATATTGCATGATAATAATTATGTTATCCCTAAGGTAGTTAGAATATAGTGATGGAGATTTTATATAAACATAGCCCTATTACAGACATCTACATAATTAAAATATCGTTGCTTATTAAGATAATCATTCATGTAAATCCTTAGATTAGTTGAATATTATATAGAATTTAAAATCTACTTTTCTAGCGTTATGAAGAGCCTTGTCTGGATAGATAGTGACATAGGATAAACCCCTTTTTTCAACGATAATTTATCTACTAATCTCATTGGTACGTATTGTCAATAAACTTGTTCTCCCACCATAGGGTAGATTGTACATTTCTTTTAAAAAAAACAAAGTTTTATATATATTTCTAATATTAATGATTATGCATGATAATAATAATATCTTCGAGTTATGATATCGATAATGCATGATAATGATTAATATTTTTAATATTAATGATTATACATGATAATAATAATATCTTCGAGCTATGATATCGATAATGCGTGATAATGATTAATAATAGTAACCCTAGGCAGTTGGAATATATAAATGAGAAACCATTGACGTATGTACCTAGAATATTATCAATTAGGCATTTTCGTATATAAGAATATCCATGAGGTACGATATCGATATTGCATGAAAATAATTATATTATCCCTAAGGTAGTTAGAATATAGTGATGGAGATGTTATATAAACATAGACCAATGAGACAGGTATCTAAATAATTAAGATATTATTGCTTATTTAGATAGCCATTTATTTAAATCGTCAGATTAGTTGCATATATATCCCAAATTTTAGAAGAGATGTGACACCCCTAGGCTCAAGGATAGTGATGATACCCTTTCTCTAAGAGCCATAATGATTATAATCCTCGAGTTTCAAAATAGACTAAACCATATAGAAATGGAACAATGAGAAAGATGATAGTATAGGACATATTTGCCAAACAAAATGAAAACAATAACCTATAGGAGTTATGATGCCCCTAATTTGGATGGATATTGACGTAGGAATATATATGTTAGAAACATTTTCATTATATGTATCCCTAGGAAGTTGGAATATAGTGATGCGTGAAACCATATAAAAATGGAACAATTAGAAAGATGATACTATAGGACAATGCTAGAGAAACCATTGACGTATGTACCTAGAATATTAACAATTAGGCATGATAGTATATAATAATATCCACGAGCTATGATATCGATATTGCATGATAATAATTATGTTATCCCTAAGGTAGTTAGAATATAGTGATGGAGATGTTATAAAAACATAGACCTATGATAGACATCTACATAATTAAAATATCATTGCTTATTTACATAACCATTCATGTAAATCGTTAGATTAGTTGAATATTTATATAGAATTTAAACTCTACTTTTCTAGCGTTATGAAGAACCTTGTCTAGATGGATAGTGACATAGTATATACCCCTTTTTTCAACGATAGTCTATCTACTAATCTCATTGGTATGTATTGTCAATAAACTTGTTCTCCCACCAAAGGGTACATTGTACATTTCGTTGAAAAAAGGTCAATTTTTATATATATTTCTAATATTAATGATTATGCATGATAATAATAATATCTTTGAGCTATGGTATTGATAATGCGTGATAATGATTAATAATGGTAACCCTAGGCAGTTGGAAAATATAACTGAGAAACCATTGACGTATGTACCTAGAATATTGTCAATTAGGCATGATAATATATAATAATATCCATGAGCTATGATATCAATATTGCATGATCATAATTATTTCATCCCTAAGGTAGTTAGAATATAGTGATGGAGATGTTATGATATTAACATAGACCTCTGACAGGTATCTAAATAATTCAGATATCATTGCTTATTTAGATAGCCATATTTCCTGTATATCGTCAGATTAGTTGCATATATATCCCAAATTTTAGAAGAGGTGTGACACCCCTAGGCTCAAGGATAGTGATGATACCCTTTCTCTAAGAGCCATAATGATTCTAATTCTCTAGTTTCAACAATAGTCTAAACCATATAAAAATGGAACAAGTAGAAAGATGATAGTATAGGACAATATCTGCCAAAAAAAAAGAAAACATAACCTATAGGAGTTATGATACCCCTAATCTGGATGGATATTGACGTAGGAATATGTATCTAGAATATTAAGGATAGTGATGATACCCTTGGTCTAAGAGCCATAATGATTCTAATCCTCTTGCCTCGATGGCTCTCTACATGTATGTCATAATAAATATTGAGACCTCAATGGCTATATATATATGGCATATTTTTAAATATAGTAGATATCCCTATGTGTATTTGGGAACTTATTGTGAGTGTGTGTGTTAGGAGAGAGAGAGAGAGAGAGAGAGAGAGAGAGAGAGAGAGAGAGAGAGAGATGAATTGAAATGTTATATTTAAGGCCAAAATGATCTATGAGACCAAACTAATACAATCTTGGTGGATAGAAGCATATGCATAAAATATCTCAAGATTAGAAATATACTTGTGACGAGTAACATGATAAGAGTATCTAGACAGGGGTCGAAAGTATATAATCGTTGAACTGCAAGCTGTACATTTCTATACATACCTAGAATATTAATGATTATACGTGATAATAATAATATACGTTGTCTAAATGGATAGTGATCGATGTACGAATATATAACTGAGAAACCATTGATGTATGTAGCTAGAATATTAACAATTAGGCATGATAGTATATAATAATATCCATGAGCTACGATATCCATATTGCATGATAATAATTATGTTATCCCTAAGGTAGATAGAATATAGGGACATTGGAATATATAAATGTTATATTCAATGTCTTTAAAAGGCCAAAATGATCTATGAGACCAAACTTACAATCTTGGTGGATAGAAGCATATGCATAAAATATAAGAATTGATACTGTATAGAATCATATGCATAAAATATCTCAAGATTAGAAATATACTTGTAATAATAATTTTGCATTAAACCTAGAAATCGATATTGCATGATAATAATTATGTTATCCATAAGGTAGTTAGAATATAGTGATGGAGATGTTATATAAACATAGACCTATGACAGACATCTACATAATTAAAATATCATTGCTTATTTAGATAGCCAGTCATTTAAATCCTTAGATTAGTTGATTCCTTAGATTAGTTGAATATTTATATAGAGTTTAAACTCTACTTTTCTATGATTATGAAGAACCTTGTCTAGATGGATAGTGACATAGTATATACCCCTTTTTTCAGCAATAGTCTATCTTATAATCTCATTGGTACGGATTGTCAATAAACTTGTTCTTCCACCAAAGGGTAGATTGTACATTTCTTTAAAAAAAAGGTCAATTTTTACATATATTTCTAATATTAATGATTATGCATGATAATAATATATCTTCGAGCTATGATATCGATAATGCGTGATAATGATTAATAATAGTAAACCTAGGAAGTTGGAATATATAAATGAGAAACCATTGACGTATGTACCTAGAATATTATCAATTAGACATTTTTGTATATAAGAATATCCATGAGGTACGATATCGATATTGCATGGAAATAATTATATTATCCCTAAGGTAGTTAGAATATAGTGATGGAGATGTTATATAAACATAGACCAATGAGACAGGTATCTAAATAATTAAGATATTATTGCTTATTTAGATAGCCATTTATTTAAATCGTCAGATTAGTTGCATATATATCCCAAATTTTAGAAGAGGTGTGACACCCCTAGGCTCAAGGATAGTGATGATACCCTTTCTCTAAGAGCCATAATGATTCTAATCCTCTAGTTTCAAAATAGACTAAACCATATAGAAATGGAACAATGAGAAAGATGATAGTATAGGACATATTTGCCAAACAAAATGAAAACAATAACCTATAGGAGTTATGATACCCCTAATTTGGATGGATATTGACGTAGGAATATATATGTTAGAAACGTTTTCATTATATGTATCCCTAGGAAGTTGGAATATAGTGATGCATAAAACCATATAAAAATGGAACAATTAGAAAGATGATACTATAGGACAATACCTGACAACCCGTGCATAATTAGCTAGAGAAACCATTGACGTATGTACCTAGAATATTAACAATTAGGCATGATAGTATATAATAATATCCACGAGCTATGATATCGATATTGCATGATAATAATTATGTTATCCCTAAGGTAGTTAGAATATAGTGATGGAGATGTTATAAAAACATAGACCTATGATAGACATCTACATAATTAAAACATCGTTGCTTATTTACATAACCATTCATGTAAATCGTTAGATTAGTTGAATATTTATATAGAATTTAAACTCTACTTTTCTAGCGTTATGAAGAACCTTGTTTAGATGGATAGTGACATAGTATATACCCCTTTTTTCAACGATAGTCTATCTACTAATCTCATTGGTACGTATTGTCAATAAACTTGTTCTCCCACCAAAGGGTACATTGTACATTTCATTGAAAAAAGGTCAATTTTTATATATATTTCTAATATTAATGATTATGCATGATAATAATAATATCTTTGAGCTATGATATTGATAATGCGTGATAATGATTAATAATGGTAACCCTAGGCAGTTGGAAAATATATCTGAGAAACCATTGACGTATGTACCTAGAATATTGTCAATTAGGCATGATAATATATAATAATATCCATCATATGAGCTATGATATCGATATTGCATGATCATAATTATTTCATCCCTAAGGTAGTTAGAATATAGTGATGGAGATGTTATGATATTAACATAGACCTCTGACAGGTATCTAAATAATTCAGATATCATTGCTTATTTAGATAGCCATATTTCCTGTAAATCGTCAGATTAGTTGCATATATATCCCAAATTTTAGAAGAGGTGTGACACCCCTAGGCTCAAGGATAGTGATGATACCCTTTCTCTAAGAGCCATAATGATTCTAATCCTCTAGTTTCAACAATAGTCTAAACCATATAAAAATGGAACAAGTAGAAAGATGATAGTATAGGACAATATCTGCCAAAAAAAAAGAAAACATAAACTATAGGAGTTATGATAACCCTAATCTGGATGGATATTGACGTAGGAATATGTATCTAGAATATTAAGGATAGTGATGATACCCTTGGTCTAAGAGCCATAATGATTCTAATCCTCTTGCCTCGATGGCTCTCTACATGTATGTCATAATAAATATTGAGACCTCAATGGCTATATATATATGGCATATTTTTAAATATAGTAGATATCCCTATGTGTATTTGGGAACTTATTGTGAGTGTGTGTGTGTTAGGGGAGAGAGAGAGAGAGAGAGAGAGAGAGAGAGAGAGAGAGAGAGAGAGAGATGAATTGAAATGTTATATTAAATGTTTTATTTAAGGCCAAAATGATCTATGAGAACAAACTAATACAATCTTGGTGGATAGAAGCATATGCATAAAATATCTCAAGATTAGAAATATACTTGTGACGAGTAACATGATAAGAGTATCTGACAGGGGTCGAAAGTATATAATCGTTGAACTGCAAGCTGTACATTTCTATACATACCTAGAATATTAATGACTATACGTGATAATAATAATATACATTGTCTAAATGCATAGTGATCGATGTACGAATATATAACTAAGAAACCATTGATGTATGTAGCTAGAATATTAACAATTAGGCATGATAGTATATAATAATATCCATGAGCTACGATATCCATATTGCATGATAATAATTATGTTATCCCTAAGGTAGATAGAATATAGGGACATTGGAATATATAAATGTTATATTAAATGTCTTTAAAATGCCAAAATGATCTATGAGACCAAACTTACAATCTTGGTGGATAGAAGCATATGCATAAAATATAAGAATTGATACTGTATAGAATCATATGCATAAAATATCTCAAGATTAGAAATATACTTGTTATAATAATTATGCATAATGATTAGAAATCGATATTGCATGATAATAATTATGTTATCCCTAAGGTAGTTAGAATATAGTGATGGAGAGGTTATATAAACATAGACCTATGACAGACATCTACATAATTAAAATATCGTTTCTTATTTAGATAACCATTCATGTAAATCGTTAGATTAGTTGAATATTTATATAGAATTTAAACTCTACTTTTCTAGCGTTATGAAGAACCTTGTCTAGATGGATGTGACATAGGGTATACCCCTTTTTTCAGCGATAGTCTATCTAATAATCTCATTGGTACGTATTGTCAATAAACTTGTTCTCGCGCCAAAGATTAGATTGTACATTTCTTTGAAAAAACGTTAATTTTTATATATATTTATAATATTAATGATTATGCATTATAATAATAATATCCTCGAGCTATGATATCGATAATGCGTGATAATGATTAATAATGGTAACCCTAAGCAGTTGGAATATATAACTGAGAAACCATTGACGTATGTACCTAGAATATTATCACTTAGACATGTTAGTATATAATAATATCCATGAGCTACGATATCGATATTGCATGAAAATAATTATATTACCCCTAAGGTAGTTAAAATATAGTGATGGAGATGTTATATAAACATAGACCAATGAGGCAGGTATCTAAATAATTAAGATATCATTGCTTATTTAGATAGCCGTTCTTGTAAAGCGTCAGATCAGTTGGATATATAATCCAAATTTTAACAGAGGTGTCACACCCCTAGGCTCAAGGATAGTGATGATACCCTTTCTCTAAGAGCCATAATGATTCTAATCCTCTAGTTTCAACAATAGTCTAAACCATATAAAAATGGAACAATTAGAAAGATGATAGTATAGGACAATATCTGCGAAACAAAATGAAAACAATAACCTATAGGAGTTATGATACCCCTAATCTAGATGGATATTGACATAGGAATATATATCTTAGAAACCATTTTCATTATATGTATCTATAATATTAACGACTAGCTAGTCTAGTTGGATAGGGACATTGAATATATAACCCAATTTCTAAAAGAGGTATGACTACCCTTGATCCAAGGATTGTGATGATACCCTTTCTCTAAGAGTCATAATAATTCTAATCCTCTTGCATCGATGGCTCTCTAAATGTATGTAATAATAAATATTGAGAAACCATTGACGTATGTACCTAGAATATAACTGAAAAACCATTGACGTATGTACCTAGAATATTAACAATTAGGCATGATAGTATATAATAATATCCAGGAGCTACGTACAATATCGATATTGCATGATAATAATTATGTTATTGCTAAGGTAGTTAGAATATAGTGATGGATATGTTAAATAAGCATAGACATATAAGAGGCATCTACGTAATTAAAACATCATTGCTTATTTAGATAGCCGTTCATGTATTTCCTTAGATTAGTTGGAAATCTATATAAAATTTAAACTCTAATAATCTCATTGGTACGTATTGTCAATAAACTTGTTCTCCCGCCAAAGGGTAGATTGTACATTTATTTTAAAAAAAATGTGACTCAGTTCTTATATATATATATACTAAGGCGGTCCGGGGCGGGCAACAAGAGAGGCGACCTCTAAACACCCCTCAAGGCTCCTGTGCTGCTCAATTGGGGCTGGGGCAACTACAAGTACAACAAAACAGCAAACCCACAGCCAAACCCAAACAAGATAGGGGCACCACCTAGTTATGGTATGCGAACTAGGACGCGAGAGGGATTTTGGTACAACCAAGAAGATGCACCACACAACACACACAAGAAACCTCACACCAAGACACACACAAAATGGACCAGAGAGAGCTAGAGCAAAGGGAAGAGAGAGAGGAAAGGATCTTTGCGTAATACCTTATTTGTGACTTGCAAATGGAGATGGTTCATTATGATGCTATCGTAGAACTTGTACAAAACTCACTCAATACTTAGTGATTGCTAAACATTGCCAAAACACACACACACACACTGTCTTAGGGTGTGGGAGACCTCTCACCACAATACCCTCTTACAATGGACAAAAAATGGCAATGAAAAACACACTAAAACACTTTCTAAAATCAAGATCAACCAAGAAAAACTCAAAATACACAAGTCACCTTGAATTCACCAAACCGTATTGCACAAATGGAAGGACGAAGATTTGAACGTCGAATCACGCCTTTGATGCACCAAACCTCAATTTATTGATGATGAAGGGGCATATACAATATTGGTTTTGAGATTTGTGGAACTCACGCTCTCTCACTTGCAATGTGTAGCTTGAAGGCTTCTCTCACACCAAGAGTGAAGCTCACAAGTGGTTGCTACACCTAAGTCTCTCCTCACGCATAGAGTGTTGGGGTGCTATGTGAGATGTTGGAGGTTGTTTTACAAGAAGGAGAGGGGCCTATTTATAGGTTGGAGACCCCTCATTAAGATTATTGGAAATCCTAATTTACAAGCTAACAAATCAGGATTATGATTTTTTTGAATATCAAAACATTGCGGGTCTTCTTTGTCTGCTTGAGTCATGGGTGTGGGTTGAAAAGAGAGCAATATTGAAGTCGTATTGTTGTGATGTTGAGCTCAATTGGTTGGAAAGCCTCTTGACCATAGACCAAGTGAAATGATGTGAACTCCGTGGCTTCCCTATATGTGGTTCGATATGCCACAAGGCACCATCCAAGAAGTCATCCCACAACTTTGTCTTGTTTTGCACCATCTTTCTAATGATTCCTGCAATGACACCATTAGCCTTCTCCACCAAACCATTTGACTGTGGGTAGTATGGAGTGCTATGACGATGTAGAATGTGAAGCTCTTCACAAACTTCTTTGAGTAAACCCTTCTTGAACCCCGGACCATTATCCGAGACAATCTCTAGAGGTGTGCCAAATCTACAACAATTATTAGTGTAGACAAACCTGCTCACTGTCCTCTCATTTACCTTTGCCACACTTTGTGCTTCTACCCACCTAGTCATATAGTCTATAGCCACTAGAATGTAGAGTTTACCATTTTTCGTCCTAGGCAGAGGACCCATAGCATCAATGCCCCATTTTTCAAATGGACCATTTTCAAGGACTAACTATCGTGGACCATGTAACAGATGCTTGTTTCTATTAATCTGACAATTGTGGCAGCTTTTACACCAATGTTGAACATCCACATGCAGACTAGGCCAAACATACCCCGCAAGAAAAATATTCTTCACAGTTAATTCTTGGGCAAAATGACCACCACATGCCTCTTCATGCAAACCCTTTAGAATGGCTAGAATTTCCTCGATAGTTGGTACTCTTTTGCACACTTGATCCTTCCCTCTTTGATAGAGGGAGCCTTCTAGGAAGAGATAGAAACTTGCCTTCTTCATGAGTCTCCTTTTCTGAGCTTTAGTGAAGTCTTGTGGAAACTCGCCCTCCAAAATGTAGCCAATAATGGGAGCCAATGACTCCAATCCCTGGTATCTCGGTTGCTTGACAGTTGCTGCCACCATGATGACCTGCACTTCTTTGTTGATACATGTAACTGCTTGTTGTGCAAGTAAATCGGCATCTTCATTTTGTTTCCTAGGAATATGATATAGTTTTACTTCTTCAAATTGATTAAACATCCTACGAATGGCATGAACTTTTGTCCTTAAGCTTTCATTCTTGCATGTCCAAATGCCTAAAATCTGTTTAACAATGAGAAGTGCATCCCCCTTTACCATGAGACGTTGTATCCCTTGGCCAATGCACATCTTCAAACCATGAAGTAGTGTGTCGTATTTTGCTTCATTGTTGCTAGTTGAACCTGGTAGATTGACCTTCTCTTTCATGACCACCTCTCCACTTGGGTTGAGCAACACTAGCCCTCCCCCTGCTTTTCCTATGACTCGTCGAAAAGCTCCATCAAAGAACAAGGTAAAAGCATTAGGAATACTTTTAGGTGGTGGCAATGGTAGGGTCTTTACTTCAGGCACCTTAATCTCCTTCTCATGTACCCTATAAGTAAGGATCCTTGCCAATTGTGCACGCACACTATCTTCTACTTTGAAAGAGTATTGAAACTCTTGCAACTCCATAATCCACTTTGAGATCCTAGTACTAAGATTCATTTGAGATGACACCCAAGGGAACAAATTTTTTGTAGTGAGAATTATAAAAGGTTTTGGAAGCAGGTAGGATCTAAAATTTCTCACCGCAAACATGAGAGAAAGCATCATGAGTTCTGCTTCTGTGTAGCCTCTCTCCAAAGCATTCATGACCCTACTAGCAAAGTAGATGGGTCGCATCCTTGTACTCTGGGGATCTTGTTGTAGCAACACAGCACCAATTGTTTCCCTTCCAACACTAGAGCTAACAAAGAATGTGTACTCCCAACAAGGAGGCATGAGTGTTGGTATCTCTGACAAAATGAATTTAATGTTACAAAAGTACTCTTCAAGCTCATGAGACCATGCAAATTGTACTTGTTGTGTCAACTTTTGCAAAGGATGAAGTAACTCCGAAGCTAAGTGAATGAAGCGTGACATATACTTCACCTTTTGAATGAATGAGATGACCTCTTTGAGATTCTTGGGTGATGGGAGCTCAATAAGAGCTTTTGCCTTTGCTGGATCCACCTCAATACCTTTATAGGAAACCTTGTGACCAAGCAAGATCACTTCATCCTCACCTATGTGGCACTTGTCGGGGTTGAGTTGACCTCCCATGTCGTAGAGCTTCTTTAACCTTCTTCTACCCTTTGTAGATGCAATGATTTTGAGCTATAAATGCAAAAATTATCAATAAAAACCTTGATTGACTTTCCAAAGAATGCTTGAAACACCATGTTCATGAAACGTTGGAATGTTGCAGGAGCATTTGTCAGACCAAACGCCAAGGAGTGATGAAGGTTGTTTTCAATTGGTCCTCCAAAGCGATACCTATTTGAAAGTAACCTGAGTAGCCATCATACAAAGTGTACTTCTCATGACCAGCTACCTCATTTAGTATCTCATCGTGAAATAGGAGGGGAAAGTGATCTCTTTTTGTTGCCTCATTGAGTGGACGGTAATCCACACACACCCTCCACTTGCCATTCTTCTTGGGAGTGACAACAACGGGAGAGACCCACTCTGAATTCTCCACTGGATAAATGAAACCTGTTGCTAGAAGCTTTCTTACCTCCTTGAGTAAAGCCTTCTCCCTTATGAATCCTAACCTTCGTAGCTTCTGAGCCTTAGGTGGGGCATCTGGCTTCAACTCAATTTTGTGTTGAACGCCATCTACTCCACGCACATCGGTGTAATCTTTAGCAAAAAGCCTAGAAAATTTTCTTAGCACACATTTGAACTCCTCTCTTTCATCCTTTGTAAGTGTTGTAGACAACATACCTTCTAACATTCCTTCATCTTGCACATTTTGGTTCTCTTGAGTACCTACCTCTTCCAAACCTGGGCAAGAGGTCTCCTGGTTGTTTGGCTTAAACCTTACCCCCATGAATGCGATGGAAGACTCCTCTTCAGTAATGCTACCGCTACTTTCTTCTTCTAAAGTGTTTTCAGTCCAATCTTCTCCCGTCTCACTTTGAGATGATTCTTCATGGACCTCCTCTTGGCGTTGCTCCTTCATGTCAAAGACAACCTTCTTATGATTGTCATTGCTGCAAATTAGCTTTCCACTCTCCCAATCCTGCAAAGCTCGCATTTTCATTAGCCATGGTCTTCCTAGGATAAATGGGTAACCATTTCCTTTGGTAGACATGACATAAAAATCCACTGCCTTCTTAATGCCAAAGGCCTCTACAAAGACATTTTTACAAATGCCTACGCACCTAGCCTTGCTATTGTTTGCCATCTTGACTTTAATTTTAGGTGTCTCATGGATGTGCATGCCTAGTCTTTGCATGAGCCACATGCCTAGTCTTTGCATGAGCCACTATGCACATGTCTTGAGGTGAGGTGTCTTTTATGGTTAGGTCAATGACTATTTTGTGTTAGTATGTTAGTGGTGGTTAGTGTTAGTAATCACTAGAAAGTTAATGATGAATTTACAATGGGTAGAATGAGGTGGATGGTTGAAGTAAGATGGTTGAATGAAGTGAGAAAATCCTTGTGATGGTGAAGCTTGAAGAAGTTTTGGACTTACTTGTGTAGGTTCTCAAAATGACTATCGATCTTCTTCTTCGTCTTCCCTTCTTTACGCCACCGTCGCCAAGGTTGATTATCGTGATGAAAATGGTAATTCCGTTGATGAGATCTCTTGATTTTCAGAGGTTAAGCATGGTACACATGCTGAATTTATGTATATATATAAGGAGTAAGATGGAATTGTACTTTGGAGATAATAGAGAGAGGCATAGAGATGGTGTATGTACATGGAGAGCTCATATGAGAGCTATGGGAGTAAGAGGGGAGGTTAATGGTGAAGAATGTGAGAGAAACCATTGAAGGTGCCGGTTTGAGTGAGGGATTGAGAGGAATATGTGTGTGTAGAAGTGTGGAAAGAGGTCAGAGAAGACTATGGGCTACTTGTGAGAAAAGTGGGCAGACTAGGGTCCACTCAAAAAATCATAGCTCACCGCTGGTAGCTGCAAAAATCATGAAAAATATTGAGGTGATTATTCAGAGCGGGGGCTACATTTTCTCTTTTTACCATCGCTCCAAATTCGGAGTGGAGATGGATATTAAAAATCCCACCAAAAGACCTGCTTTTTCTTCACAAAAAGTCTTCAGTGGCCCCCTCCTTTGTTGAATTTGTACAATGCATCCAAGAGTGAGCCCCTCCTTTGTCATATCATAATACAAAGCATCCAAGTTGCCCTTGACACATGCATGGAGGAGGATTATTGGTGAATAAAGAAATATATACATGGTGGGACTAGTGTATGGACTATTCATGGACTTTAGCTCAATGAGCACATGGTGTTAGAATAATGAGTAAAAATAATAATAAAAATATGGAGGAATTATGGATATGGAAAGATATTGGAATCATATGATATGGTCCCTCTTTGACTTATTTTGGGTGAAAGAGAAAAAGGTATGCAAGTAAATAATATAATAAACGTGACCAATGAGTAGAAATCAAGTTTTTGTTTTCACAAGGGTGAGGGTGAAAATGTGGGAGTGATTTGTATAAAGGAAAAATATAAGGTTAGAGTATGTACATATTGGCAAAAAATATACTTATGGTGTAAGAGGATGAAAGAAGGCGTACATAGGTTTAATAAAACAGACACCTAAGTATAAATATTTAAATAAAATACCAGAATAATTTTAAAAATCCCTATATTTAGGCCATATATATACTGCAATATTTACACACAAATGGGCTATAATATATTTTATTTTTTTGATTTTATTTATTTTTTTGACTCAACTAGCCCAGTGACTAGCTAATTGAGGGTTTTTTAAGAAAATATGGGAAAAGTCCCCTAACTCACACACGCCTATTTACAGTGAAGTGGTAGGGATAGCCATAGTGTTTGGGTGATTTTGGTAGGGTGAGGTAGCTCACTATGGCAATTACGGAGAACCGAAAAACGGCTATCAATACCTCTAATATTAATGATTATGCATGATAATAATAATATCTTCGAGCTATGATATCGATAATGACTATCCATTGATCCAAGGATAGTGATGATACCCTTTTCTAAGAGCCATAATGATTTTAACCCTCTTGCCTCACTAGTTTTTTCTTATGATCTACTTGTTAGTTAATTCATTTTACTGACCCTCGGTTGTTTTGCAGGTTGCTCAAGGCTAGTTGAATGCAATATTTCCCCTGAGATTGCAGACAAAAATAGTAGTTCCTGTACCAAACAATTTTTTTAACCTTATGATATGATCATCCCGTTTGTGTTGATCCCATGTTCCCTTCCATCTTTCTTTCCCAATTAAGTACAATCAACAATTATGTTTTCCTGCCTCTGGACATTTTAAAGTATTGTGAGAATTACAATGTTTAGCATTTCTTGTTTTCTTATCTCTCTTCAACTGATACAGTAAGCTATTGTTGTAATTCTCAAAGTTGCTAACATACTCAATTAACGTGCTTCGCAAGGTCCTGTGGAGTGCAGAAAAGACGCTGTTTAAAACCCCAACCCTGGAATGCTGGCAATAGGCCTGATTCGCCTGAACTGGCTGCGCAATCAATTACAACCTGTAGGGTTGACAAAATTCCCGCCGTTTCTAGGCCGAAAGAGCCGCATGTGCGCAGGCTGATGGCCGATGTTGTTTGGTAAGGCTATAGCCGACGGTGCATGTGCGCAAAGAGGCCAATAGTGCTCCAATAATTACTGAGCATTTGGTGGCTGAATTAATTCCATGGATGGTCCCAGTGTTTGGGAAAAGTCCTGTCACACTGGGACGCCCGTCCCACCCTTTTTTAGAAGTTGGTCCTTGACGTTGCTGTCACACCTACAAATGGTTGGTCGCCACCTTGGATTGGCCAACCTTTGCCTGCCCCAGTGTGAAGGGAGAGGGAAAAGGAGAAAATCCGCTTGGAAAAATTAAGAAAATAGAATAAAATTGCAAAAAAAGCCATTTACTTTACAGAATTTCCTCTTTGAGCCTACGTCGAACTTCGAAGGGAATTTTGTATGTTTGTGATAATGATTTTCCCGAACAGTGGGTCCCACTAAGGCTGGCACACTACAAGAGGTTGTGTACTCTTGTGACGCTGTTAGCGACGAAAATACACTGGTTTTTTATAACCCCCAGCGTCGCTAAAACCGTCGCTAATAGCGTCGCTATAAGCGTCTCTATAAGCGTCGCTATAGCAGAAGCAGAAAGGAGATGATGCCAATCTTATACATATCATTAATAGATCAATTGAGACGTCTCTATCAAAGTGAAGAAAATTGTCATGATTTCTTAAGCATGTGGAGAGCTCAAGACCGGTGGTTGGCTAAGGAGCCCTCTCAACATCCTGACTTCATTCAAGAAGTTTGGGATGGAGAGAAGATGAGAATTTACCAAGACTTTTGGAATCCTGATGCCCTTTGGTTGGCTCCAGTTGTGTGTCAAAATGACAAGTGCAAGATGACATACCGTGCATTTCCCAGGTGTTTGTCAAGCAAAGAGCTTCTCAGTAGTTGGAATGAAGACACTCCAGCATACGAGTTTGCATGTACCAGGTGTAAAAAACAAATTCGGGGAGAGAGAAAGCTTATCAAAGGAGACCCAAGGAATTTTTCTCTTCTTTTACCTTGGGATGGATTTCAGGCAGCATCAACAACTATGAAGGATAGTGCAGTAGTTGAGGTCACTGTCTGGAATGGAGGAAAACGATCTACTCTAGTTCTATTCCTGTATTGTTTCTTCCCCTCTCAAACAAAGAGTTGGAGAAGAAGCATGGAGACATTCTCTCTTCTTTCCTACAACCCTTGCTTATGGAACTAGAAAGCTTATTTCTAGATGGTTTCGAAGCTAACTATGCCTACAACAAAAGCTGTATTCATCAAGGGCTTCCAGATGACACAACAAAGTTGCGAGGAATCCTAATGATGTGCACTGGGGACCATCCAGCTCAATGTAAGCTGGGACAATTCAAAGATGGCGGAAAGAGCTTTTGTCGACGCTGTAAAGCACATGCAACACTTCAGCAAGATGCAAATGGGTCGAGATATGTGTATGATAATAACAGATTTCAAGCTAGACATCCTCCTCAAGGTCGACATGTAGAAGATATGTGGTCAGGAATCAAACGAGCTAAACGATATCCTACTAAAGAAGGTAAAGAAGATATTCTACGGGATGCAGGTTTGTCTGGACAATCCATTCTCTAGAGATTGTATCACTTATATGCATTTGACCTGTCAAAAGACTTAGTATATGATGCTATGCATGTACTATCTCTGAACTTATTTTAGAAGTACATCAAAAAGTTGATCTCATCTGCTACCACACCAATGAAGCGTGACATCGACAATGCTGTTAAGGAGGTTACAGCTTCCATTCCAAAGCTTATTTTGCACTCTGGGCGATGGCCAAGGAATCCATCGAAGCACTTCAAAATGTTTAAGGCAGAAGAGTGTCAAAAATTTGTACAGTGGTGTCTGCCTCACATTTTAAATGTAGTGCAGGGAATCACAGACGAACAACGTCAACTTGGGATGCTTCTTGTCGATATTGCACATTTCTTTTTCAATTTCTCTAGAAGGAAAGGATGGTCATTGAGCGATATCCAAACGTGTCACTCTCTATTATCATCATGGAGAATATTGTCGGAACAATACGAGGGTCCCAATAGCTCCCCTTTGGAGCATGTGGCAGGTATATAAGACTCTCTCAAGTTTATTGTCTCAAAGGGATTTTATTAAGTGCTTGATTATTATAGTATTGACTAAGTGATGCTTGCATTACTACTGTGTATAGGTAGTGGAGAGATGCTTGACGATATCTTACGCCATGGCTCTCATGATTGCTTTTGGTGCTTCTCTTTTGAGAGGAGCATATCAGGCTACTTAAGCATTCCAACTAACAATAAAGCCAATGAGATATCCTATACGAATTTTCATAGTCGCATCTTGTTTACAAATACATGGAAGCAATTAGAGATCGAAAAGGACGGGCTATTGTGTGAAAATAGATATCTGCAAGCTCTTCACTCTTGCTTACTTTCACCTCAAGGTTGGAACTTTGATGAATTGTCAAATCTTGAGTGTCATAATTCGCATTCTTTGTGTGCCTTTCTTGCAACGTCAGAGAAGCAAGCTCGAGAGATATGGAGTAGTGCAATTCGGCTTGGGCAACCTTATGCTTGTAAAGCTTTGCTTAATAGAAATGGAATAGTTATTGGACAAAGATTGAGAAAAATTCCTTTCTTATTATGTTCCAATGAAAAAGAATCGATCAAGATCCTATCAAGTGGATATCCATGCTCCTATGGATATGAGTATTCCAAGGTTTTTGTAGATGAAGTGAAGTACACTCTAGGAGATTATCTGGTAGTAGCTAAAGATCTCGACTCAAAATTTTATGGGAGGCTATCTAAAATATTTTCACTGGAGCAAGGAGGAGTTGTGATTGTGTTTGTCACAGTGGAGGCCATTGTGGAAAGCTTTGATGGTATTGATGATGTTTCTGGAATGTTCATCCTACACAAAAGTAAGAGGAATCATTGTGTGCTAGTGATACTACCAGTCCACTGTATTTGCTGGAAGTGTTTTTTTAATTCAAGGAGCAAGAGTTGATATGGACATCCTACTTGAAGTTAGTGGTTCTGATCAACGTCATCGTCTAGTGCTTCCAATGGGGCTAGGATGTGTTCCTCCTTGGCCAGAGGAGGGTGACATTGTAATTGCTAAGAGACTTGCAACTACAACAATAGAAGCTTTGGGGCATAGTGTTGCTGTAACCAATAAGAAAGCATTGCTATACTGGAAAGGTGATCATCATGAAGAAACTTTTTGGGTTGATTGGAAATTCATCTTCTCTATTCTGATACCTGGAACCAACTAAGTAAGTCTTGTTAAATACTATGTAAGTGATTCATGAAAATTCTTTTACTAATGTATGACTTGTCTTGCAGGTATCCAAAAGCATGGACGGGCGATACAATGCATCACATATGGATTGATGGGACTTATTACAAGTTTTCAAATTGTTTTATTTAGATTGAAAGAAATAAGGGTTTCGATTATATGTAGATGTGTCCTTTCGTTGTATAGGAATTCAAATTTCTCTTTTAAGGATTATTGATCAAAGCTTGTATTTGATGACACAAGCTATTTAAAAGTTAATTGTTTTGTGTATTACTAGTCAGATTGGAGTTTTTATGAAGCTCTCTTATAGTAGTTATGTTGTTTGTCACTCTATTTTTTTTTGGCAATCGACAATATGTATCAAGTGAGAAATGAAGAGGTAAAATGTACTTTTAAAATAATCTTCTTGCTTATTTAAGAGGTTAAATATGCAGTCTTTGTGTGTTATGAGAGAGTGATAAAGTAGGCAAACATCCAAATATCTATTTCACAATGTTACTATGTTACGGGCATATGGTAAGCAATGATAACAACCTTCCAAATTATACACTATAGTAACTCTTAAAAAGTGTAGTCAACCATAAAGAAAGCAATCCATAAATATATCATGTATCAAGCACGTAGTATTGATTATATAATAAAATTACCACGTGATTGTCTTTGAATACCATATTCATCACCATGGAAGCCATATGCTATGATACCAATTATATTTCTCCTTAAGTGAGCTAGTAGTCTATAGCATTATAGTAACAATCTCAAGCTACCTATAAGAGCTAAGCGATTGGTCTTGAACTCAGAAATTTCTACTCAACATGGAATTTTTGCATGCACATGCAAGTGTGGGTGTGTGTCTTTGCACACACACACAGAGAGAGAGAGAGAGAGAGAGAGAGAGAGAGAGAGAGAGAGAGAGAGAGAGAGAGAGATTTGTAGCTTATTTTCTTGTTTATAATGTAACTCTATGATTAATAACACCAAAAAATTTAGTATCTAATTGTTTTGTCATAAACTATCATGTATAAAAGCTTAGTTGTGTGTTATTATTCTACACTATTTCTAAACTTGATCAAATTTACTACAAACAGGAGTGTCACTATTTCTACATGGAAAAAAACTCTCAAAAATTTCCATGTGGAAATGGAGATATATATGATGCTCCACTCTATTATTTCTATTTGGGAAAAAAACCTCCCTCAAAGATTTCCATGTGGAAATGAAGATATACTCGGTTGATGAAAGTGGAGAAAAAAAAACATGTTAGAAAGTTAAATTTCCACTTTGGATATTTATTACCATAAGGGAAAAATTTCCCAAATGGAACAATTACATATTATTATATGAGAATAAAAAATTTCTCATCAGAAATACTCCGATTTCATGATGGGAAAGATGTTTCCTTTATGAAAATAATTTCTCCACGTTAGAAACTCATTAGGGAATTTGTCATGAAGTTCTTGTGAGAGAGAGAGAGACATAGATAACATGTGTGAGTGCAAGAGATGGGAGGGAATGATTGCCGCTATGTTCTATTGCTCGAGTTGTGTGCTATGTGTTGAGATATTGGCGAGTTTGTGTTGTTAAGGTGCATATAGCTAGGCGGGTGTAGTCAGGAATTGTGCAAATTATGAGCTTACTAGTAAAGCCATATAGAAAGTACAGTGTGTTTGAGTCTATCCGAGTGGCTTGGGGTGCTGGATATCTGCTGGGCTATATATAGAGAGGCATCTAGTTTGTGTATTGTGTGTGTTCCCATTTCCCCCATTCCAATGTGTAATCTCACCTACAAATTTTGAGGTTTACTTCTAAATTCTAGATTTGTAGTTGAGAAAGCATACATAGTAAAGATAATTACATATCAAAGGGGAGGCATACAATCATCATCATACATGCAATTTGAGAAATTTGAATATAAAACCATTCAAATATAGTAAATTTGTCTCCACAATTCTATCATATGTAGGTATTTTAAACTTCATTTTGTTGTTGGATTCTCTAAGATCCCTTGATCGCAACCTCCACATTTAGTAAAAACCTTCAAATTTAAAGACAAATCCCCAAATTTTATAGGCAAATTTTAAGAAAATCATGTAAAGACCTTCAAGTTTATGAAAAAGAACAATATGTATATGAGTACTCGAAAAAAGGCTAGGTCTAGTGTAATCCCACCTACAAATTTTAAATTCTAGATTTGAAGGTGAGGAAACCCATGAAGTTTATAGAAGCTTAGTGTAAAAACACTCAATTAAACTAAATCTAGAGACTCATCTTAGATTTTCTAAGATTTTGGAAAAAAGCACTATGTATCGAGTGCAAAAAAAACTTCGGTTTGGTGTAATTTCACCTACAAATTTTGAGAATTATCTCTAAATTATAATTTGAAGGTGAGAATGCTACAAAGCTCATAGGGAAAACCTAGGTTTAATGTAATCCCACCCACAAATTTTGAGATTTACCTTAAAATTCTAATATGAAATTGAGAACGCCTACAAAGTTCAAGGAAATTTAGCACAATTTGTTTTTAACATAGTCAACAATTTACTCTACTTTTGTCATTGTCAATCTGCAATTGCTCGCCACTTTGCCTAGATTTTTTCCATGTCCTAGATTTTTCAGCTTGCACTCAGGCGACTTTGTTCATCATTGGCTATGGGACCAATTGCATTCTCTCTCTCTCTCTCTCTCTCTCTCTCTCTCTCTTTGCTAAAGTACTCACTATCTTTCTCTCTTGCCATTAAATCCCCACATATTCGGTCATTCTCTCTCACCGTTGATTAAGAGTCTCTCTGTCTCTCTCTCTCTCTCTCTCTCTCTCTCTCTCTCTCACACACACACACACACACACACACACACACACACACACACACATGTGCATAGACAATGGGAAATTGTGATATTGTGTTCTCTCACACATGCACACACACAAAGAGTGAACACTCTAGTCCTTCTCTCTCTCTCTCGCTCTCTCTCTCTCTCTCTCTCACACACACACACACACACACACACACACATGTGCATAGACAATAGGAAATTGTGATATTGTGTTCTCTCACACATGCACACACACAAAGAGTGAACACTCTAGTCCTTCTCTCTCTCTCTCTCTCTTTCTCTCTCTCTCTCTCACACACACACACGCACACACACACACATTGGACGCTCTCTCTCTCTCTCTTACACCACCAAGTATGCCCAGTCACACTGTAGGTTGAGATTCAAGTCTCATATGCACACATAGCCAACGGCCCATTGCATTTCTTCTTCATCTTCTCTCTCTCTCTCTCTCTCTCTCTCACACACACACACACACACACACACACACACACATATAGTAACACATGAACACCACATACACACATCATGGATGTGAATGCATGCACGAGTAGCTGTTGCAGGTCGAGATTGGACCGAAACCTTCAAGCAATGAAGTCGTCAGGCTGCATGTTATTTCATGGAGTTCCTAACGTGGACATTTGGGCAAGCTGTAATGGATGACACGTGGAAGGCCTCTCCTTGCTTGGAAAATTTAAGCTCCATTATATATGCATAGATTTACTTTAAGATTATTTTGACCAAGAAATGTTTTTTTGGCACTCTCTTTGAGACCTCTCTCTCTCTCTCTCTCTCTCTCTCTCTCTCACACACACACACACACACACACACACACACACACACACATGTCCTTCCATTTTGGGGCTATTTGAGACCTTCAAGCATTGAGGTCGTCAGGTTGCAAGTTATTTCATGGAGTTCCAAACGTGGATATTTGCGCAAGCTGCAATGGATGACATGTGGAAGGTCTCTGCTTGCTTGGAAAATTTAAGCTTTATTATATATGTATAGATTTAATTTAAAATTATTTCGATCAAGAAATTATTTTTGGCACTCTTTAAAACCTCTCTCTCTCTCTCTCTCTCACACACACACACACACACACACACACACACATACACACGCCCTTCCATTTTGGGGCTATTCGAGATCAATGTTCAATTAGAATTGAGATTTATTATATTAATTAAAGATGCTAGTTAGATTCCAAGTTCACCTAGAAGTAAATTGGAAAAATTTTGCTAGTGTGCATATGAATAATTTCCTAAATTCTAAAATTTTATAGCCATTTGCTTTCCAAAAACAAACTTAAGCCACCCCTCAATTAAGAAACGTAAAGTTGAAAAAGTAGAGTGAAACCTTTTTCTTAATTATAATTTGGAAGGTTAAAAATTGAAGGCCTAAAAAGTTTCAAAGGTTCCAAGATTTTAAGCTTTAGAGAAATGGGACATTTTGTAAGGTTTGAAGTGAAGCACTGAGTGACAAGTGGAGGGTCTCTCCTTCCTTGAAAATTTTAAGCTGCAGTATATATAGTATAGATGTGTAATTTGAGCCCTTCTCATTTTTATTCTAAATTATTTGATGAATATTTTACTCAGTGCTATTCCTTGCATTTATACTTCTCTCTCTTAATCTCAAGAATTAATTTTTGGCCTTCCCTTAGACAAGGACTTAGTGTTTAGTATTTTTTATTTTGCATAGGGGAACTTTCTAGGTAATTTAAGGAGTTTGAATGAAAGTCATTTTATTCTAAGACCAAAAACATCATTTTAGCTTTGGATGTAGGTCCCTAGGGTAGCCAATCCTCCAAGGCTTGGAGTTTGACCTTCGATTCCTAGATTTGAATGGAAGTTTGTGGGGTAGCCAATCTTCCAGGGCTCAGAGTAGATGAAATCAGTAGCTTCAACTACTATTTTATCAAAACGAGTTTGACTTCTCGGTCTAGATTCAAGTCTAGAACTGCTCCCCCACCCCCCACACTCGCATACGAACACCCCCTTTACACACACACACACACACACACAAGAGAGAGAGAGAGAGAGAGAGAGAGAGAGAGAGAGAGAGAGAGAGACATAAGGTTGGTGTGACAATCTTTGATTAGGATTGTGTGAGGGTGTAGTGCTGTTTTAATAAGATTTAACTACCACACGTGATGGATGTGTCTTGAGAGAGACTCGCAAGGTTCATTTTTGAAGGGTAACCCAGGTCCCTTATCATTCATTTGAAGGGTAACTATTTAGCTATCCTTCATTAAGCTATATATATATATATACACATATATATATAGTACGGTTGGTCGCCTTCAACGGCCTCTCTCTCTCCCCTCTTTATCACATGCACAGGGGCTTCTTTCAGTTTTGGAGTTTAGCATTCATGTCACAGATTTCGACATGTGTAAAGGGCTCCCTCTTCCGCCATATTATGTTACGAGCCTGTCAGGCCAAGGGCTAGGCCAAAGGCCAGCATGGACATGCAGTCAAGGGGCGCTATATTTAGAGAATAGGAATCTATATATGGCACGGTTGGGTGGAGAGTTGCATGGTCCACTCCTCCGTGGTCTCACATTGGTATCGGAGCTCAAGCGTGCAAGGCGAGCAAGGCTTGGCATGGTTTCTCTCTCTCTCTCTCTCTCTCTCTCTCTCTCTCTCTCTCTCTCTCTCTCTCTCTCTCTCTCGTGCGCCTTAAGGAAGGAAGAAGGCACGAAGGGCTGCATGAAGTCTCTCCCACGGGAGATTTGATGAGTGCATGAAGGCATGCAAAGGAGGAGGATGATCGAGGACGTGCACGAATTAGGTCAAGGACGTGTAGGAAACAACCCTTGCAAAGCTAAGAACAATCGACAAAGTTGCAGGTTGGTGCAGCCAAAGTGTGTCTGTATGTAGGCAAGCAGAAGCATGGCAAAGGGCTAGAGCAGCTAGTAAAATCATGGGATGGAAGGTAGCAGCGGAATTGTATGCTTGATGCGGCTTATAGGCCAAGGAAGGCTCCATGAGGGGCTAATTTGGGTAGCAGGTGAAGGAGATGCAAAACAAAGCTTTTGGGTCCAGGAATGAAGAGCTTGAAGTGCAAAAGGAGCAGGTCCAGACGGCTCACCAAACCGAGCTACGGAGACCAAGATATTGAAGGTTGAAGTTTCAATGAATTACAGATTCTTGCCAGACAGGGCGGCTGGAGACAGGTGATCCAAGTGGAAGTCGAGGTATAGGTGTGTAGAGCTCAATTCTTGGAGTCTACCTGTCTTTTGAGATTGCGGATCAGAGCTATGGTTTGCATTTTATTGCCACTTGAAGTTTTTTTGGGGCCGGGTCTGAGCCCACTTGGCTGCATTGGAGAATGCGCCATCTCGCATCTTTTGAGCACCAACAAAATTCTACAGCACGGTATGCATCATACATAGTTAGAAGGAAGTGACTGCATGTCAAACGGAGCCTGGAGCGGAAAGTTACGGCAGTCGAAAGCTTGGGTGCCTTGGTCCAAAGTTGGTTGCAAATGCTTTGATCGATTTTTGTGCCCTCAGTATGGGGTCTTGAAAAATCCCGAAATGCGGTTGGAGCTGGGCATCTTCAAGTCAGCACAGGATGAGCTTGCAGCTGGGTTCTACGGCTTGACAAACGGACCATTAGGTGCCAATGGCATGGCAGGGAAAGTTAGAGGAAACAAAGCTTGTTTTTTTTTTAAAAAGTAGGGTGCTATTGGTTTTTCCAAAAGTCTTGAACGCTTGGGCCTGACAGGATGCCACATGGCGGGGCAATTGACCCACATGCACAGTCGCGGGTCAGAGAGGCACAGTATATAGCTTGGGCCGTGAGGTCTCTAAAGGACACAAGGGAGGAGAGAGGGGAGCTCCCTCCTCGTTGGCTATGGAGCGCATGTGGCAGCCCTGCCGGGCGCTGCTCGCTGCGCACTGAGGTGGCTTTGTGGCGGTTTTGGCCCGTGGCGGCGGTGCAGAGGTGCTCGCGTCCGCGTGGAGGTGGTGATGATGTGGCAGGTCAGACTAGCGGTTAATTCCCGTGGCCGTTAAGGCCCCCAAATTTTTGAAGGCACCAGGGAGGGCAATAGGGACCTCGCTATTGCCTCCCCCCCTCATGGAAGAAAATGGTCCCACAAGCAGTGAAAGGAAGGCAAGACAGGAATCGTGAAAAGTTCTAGCAAGGGAGATAAAGGCAAAGCAAGAGAGAGAACTCAAAGACCTTAAAGGAGCAAGTGGGGAGGCCGAATTGGGCAAACATTAGGAGGATGTACACACCATACAACTGTTTCCAAAGTTGAACTATGCCAGGTGAAAGCAATGCAAGCAAATTCTAAAAGAAGCTACAAGTGAAGGCCATGGGAGGAGAAACTCATCCATCATTTCTTTTTTGAACCTCCTAGAGGCACCCTTATAAAAGAATGTAAATGCAAAAATTTGAGGGCTTTTTTCCCTGAGTGTGTGATTTGCAAGCCAGTGAAGTGCCAAGCTTGCCATCCTTGATTATACTATTCTCTTATGCAATATTACCACATATTTGCCCCTATCTCTTGTGTTGCTTCTCCCCATTCCCCTCCTTTTCTCTCGCTCTTTGTGTATTGACCAGTGCTTGCAGAGGGTTGTTGCCTGCAGCTTGAAGGGTGCTACCAAGAGGGCAGAATTGGAGTGCTTTGTGAGTCGGAAAGGGTGAGTTGAGCAGTGTGGGTGCATTTGTGCTGCAGGGTGTTTTTTTCAAGGTGTGGGATAGTTGTTCTGTGTGCTAAAGTGGAGTTGTTAGTGCAAATTAACCATTTTGAAGGTGTTATTTGAGAGGTTAGGGTGTTGTGGAATCCCTGGGCTATAGAGAGGCATATATTTTGTGTGTTGGGCATGTTCCCTATTCCATCTCTCCATTTCTACCGCGACCGTTAAGGCCCCCAAATTTTTGAAGGCACGAGGGTGGGCAATAGCGACCTCGCTATTGCCTCCCCCCCTCATGGAAGAAAATGGTCCCACAAGCAATGAAAGGAAGGCGAGGACAGAACCGTGCAAAGGTCTAGCAAGGGAGATAAATGCAAAGCAAGAGAGAGAATTCAAAGTCCCAAAAGGAGCAAGTCGGGCGGCCGAATTGGGCGGACATTAGGAGGATGTAGACACCATATAATTGTTTCCAAAGTTGAACTATGCCAGGTGCAAGCAATGCAAGCAAATTCTAGAAGAAGCTACCAGTGAAGGCCACGGGAGGAGAAACTCATCCATCATTTCTTTTTTGAACCTCCTAGAGGCACCTCTATAAAAGAATGTAAATGCAAAAATTTGAGGGATTTTTTCCTTGAGTGTGTGATTTGCAAGCCAGTGTAGTGCCATGCTTGCCATCCTTGATTATACTATTCTCTTATGCAATATTACCACATATTTGCCCCTATCTCTTGTGTTGCTTCTCCCCATTCCCCTCCTTTTCTCTCGCTCTTTGTGTATTGACCGGTGCTTGCAGAGGGTTGTTGCCTGCAGCTTGAAGGGTGCTACCAAGAGGGCGGAATTGGAGTGCTTTGTGAGTCGGAAAGGGTGAGTTGAGCAGTGTGGGTGCATTTGTGCTGCACGATGTTTTTTGCAAGGTGTGGGATAGTTGTTCTGTGTGCTAAAGTGGAGTTGTTAGTGCAAATTAGCCATTTTGAAGGTGTTATTTGAGAGGTTAGGGTGTTGTGGAATCCTTGGGCTATAGAGAGGCATATATTTTGTGTGTTGGGCGTGTTCCCTATTCCATCTCTCCATCTTCTAGTGCACCCACCGAGGAGCCGCTGATTGCTCATCGGTGTTGATCAAAGATGGTTATTTCCATCAAGGAGAGATGGCAACACATAGTTATGGACTAGTTTTTGCCGGAGAATTTTTTCGAAAGAGTGGATGGCCGATTTTGAGTGGTATATGCTATCACTGCATATGCCGAATTAAGATAAAAAAATGCAAACGATCTCGATGTTGATGCGGGGAAAAGCAAAGACATGGTTATATGAGAGCCAAGAATAATGTGGCCGGCATTGCGAGCCTGTTTTCTACAAGATTTTTGAAAAGGGGTATCTCCGGTTGACTTGTATGCAAGATTGAAAAATTTGAAGCAAGACGTGAACAATGAATTTAGCGTCTTCCTTGCCCGCTTCGAAGAGTGCTGGAGGGATTTTGCAGTGGCCATGCAGTTGGTCAATGGTGGTGAGTACTTTAAATAGGAAAAGTTTATGTCTTGTTTGCATCCCAAAGTTCATGAAAAGGTGGATTTTGAGGGTCCGGAGAATTACAATGAGCCTGTTGCTATTGCGCAGTCTAAGAGCCGTAAAATAAAGAAGAAGATTGAGCAAGGTGCATTGGGGTATGAGGCGATGTTTTCCAACCCAACTTCAAATCCGAGAGAAGAAGTTCAAATGGAGAATCAGCCCAATCAAGGGGTAGCTACTGTTCCTCAACAATGGGTACATACAGTTCAAGGTTTGCCTGAGCAAATGAAAGATTTGTGTTTAAGTGTTATGGACAGAGGTCAAGCAAGGACAGGAAGAGACAGAGCTAGGCAATTGCCTAGAATATGTTACAATTGTGGAGAGGAGGGCCACTATGCTCCAGGTTGTCCTCACCCACCAAGGGAAAGGGGCGGTATGTATCCTCTATTTGGTCAAGTCCGGGGTCAAGCACAGTTTAATGGCCAAAGAGGGCAGCAAGAGGTTGAAAACCAAGCACAGGCGGCTCCATCAGGTATTGATGAAATACCAAGGGTTAACATTATTGGTGTTGACAGGCAGGAGGTTGACATTATGGACAACAAAAGAGCACGAGGTGAAAGGGAGACTGAGATGGAGCGTGAAACTAGAGCAAAGAAGAGGAAAGAAAAGGTAAATGAAGGTAGAGAGCAACTAGAGCCGAGTAGAAGAAGGCGAAGATGAGGAATTACCCAAAAGGATTTTCAGTTGGGACACGGTAATCCGGAGTATGATTTGGTAAGAGATGTTCAAAATCAAAAGGCTAACATCACTTTTGGGCAGCTGATTGCATTAAACCCTAAGTTAAGAAGGCAGTGGTCAACCAGTGTCAGTATGAGGCTTCCTCAAGTGGGAGGAGAGGTGCATACAGTACAAACTTTAGCCTTAAAGGTGGGGAGTCCGACCGATGTGCTTCCGGTGGTGGATGTTTTGATTGAGAAGAAGAAACAGGTTCAAGCCTACCTCGATGGTGGCGCCCAAGTCTATGTTATTACGGAATCTGCTATGAGGGATATTGGCATTGTTGTCAGGTCCAATGTGAAAATGAGGATGGCTAATCATGCCAAAGCTCGTTGTTTAGGAGTGGCACAGGATGTGAAGGTAAAGGTTATGGGAATTGAATGCTTAATTGATTTTTTGGTCATGAAAGCAGGAGAGAATGCTTATCCAATTATATTAGGGAGGCCATGGTCGTTGGCAATTGGAGCCAAGCAAGGTTGGGAGACCGGAGCCAAGCAAGCATCAGATTCTACTTAAAGAAGGATACATGCCAAAAGCACAGAAGCTCAGGAGGTTGGGAGATATTCAAAAGGAAGCTCTATGGCAGGAGATCAACAAATTGCTCGAGGCAAGTATTATATATCCAGTAAAAGAGTCTGAGTGGGTCTCTCCTGTTGTCATTACCCCAAAGAAAAATGGAAAATGGTGAGTATGTGTAGATTATAAGCCGTTGAATGCTACAACCAAGCGGAATCATTAACCCCTGCCATTTCAAGATGATGTTTTAAACCTGGTTGCCGGACATGAATGCTATTCCATTATGGATGGGTTTTCAATGTATTTTCAGATCGGTATTGCTTTGGAGGACAAGTTAAAGACTACCTTCATTTCTCCATGGGGTTGCTTTGCCTACCACAGGATTCCTTTTGGACTGGTGAATGCGTATGGGACATTTCAAGATTGGTTGAACAAGGTGTTTTGGCCATTCTTGGGTAATTTCATCAGAGTGTTTATGGATGATATTGGTTGCTATAGTTCCAGGGCAGAACATTTGTCCAAGTTAAGGCTATGCTTTCAAAGGCTAGATGAAGAAGGCGGTCAATTGAATCCAAAGAAGTGCAAGCTAGCACAACCAAGGGTTCAGTTTTGCTGCGTCATGTGGTATCACAAAACGGAATTGAAGCAAACCCAAAGAAGGTGAAAGCATTGGTGCTTATGGAGCCTCCAACCCGTGCAACGAAATTGGCATCATTCATGCATAAATTAAAGTATTTATCCTGCTTTTTTTGGATGCTATCTCAATATGTCTACCCTCTTCAGAAAAAGGATCAACAGGTGCATGGATTTCAATGGGATGAAGAAGCTCAAGAGGCATTTGATAAAGTGAAAGGTATTCTATGTCAATTACCTACAGTATGCCCTCCTAATCATGAGGATGATTTTTATATTGCTATGAGGGTGGAAACGGTGGCTATCGGAGCAGTATTGCTACAAAAGGTGGGAAGGAGTTACAAGCCTATTTACTTTGAAAGCAGGGTCATTAGTCAGGTGAAGCTACTTATACGAAGGTGGAACAGTGGGTGATGGCTTTGGTCTTTGCATGCAGAAAGTTCAAAGTATATTTGGTCGTTTGGAAATTTTATGTGTTGACTGCTAGCAATCTTTTGCCTGAAGTGGTGCTACACTTGAAGCCAGGGAAACGAATCATGAAGTGGGTAATCGAGCTTCAAGAGTTTGAGTTTGAGTTCAAAGTGGATCACACGACGCGATCTCATTTGGCAGATATCCTAGTCATAAGGGTGGTACAAGAGGAGGACAAGGAGGAACCTGACTTGGAAGGGGCCTTCACCATGTGGTTTGATGGCGCTTACAGAAGGGTAACACAGAAAGTAGGTGGAGGTGTAGTCATTCAAGATCCGCATGGCACAGTTATTTTTTCCAAAGCTTACGACTTGGAGGAGGTGCATACCAACAATGAAGCAGAATATCTTACTTTACACCTGGGGCTCAAGCAATGCATTAAATTTGGCATAACAAGGTTAGTCATAAAAGGTGATGCTCTACTAGTTGTCAAACAATTTTTGGGCCAATGGTAGGTAAAGAGGGATTCCCTCAAGAATTGGTTTTTTTCCATAAAGAAGCTGTTGAAGTTTTTTGAAATAGTGCAGTTCAAACATGTGAGGAGAGAGAAAAACCAAGAAGCAGATCGGTTGGCTAGCAGTTGTGTTCAGACTCAAGTGTCAAGTTTGTATGTGGGGCCGACCACTTTTACAGGTAGAGAGACTTTGAAGGATATTGATGATTTCTTGAATGTTCCGACGGGCTTTCCAAGCTACAAAAGAGGAGAGTTGTTCGAAAGGCTAAAAGGTTCACTCTAGTTGGAGAAGATCTTATGATGCACGGTCAAGATGGGGTGCTACATTGTGTCCTTTACAAGGAAGAGATCGGTATGGTATTGGAGCAATGCCACGAGGAAAGAGGTCATCAAGGTAAGAGTCAAGTTTTGTTTCGTATCTTAAGAAGTGGGTTCTGGTGGCCTTCTGTTGTGTGAGATGTGCATTATTGGTGCAAGACGTGTCATCAGTGCCAAGTGATGGGTGAAAGACGACTGGTAGCTGAGCAGCAAGGGGCTATCATCGCACATGATGCCTTTGAAAAGTGGGATTTGGATGCAATTGGTCCATTTCACAAGTCAGCGAGTGGTAAGAAATATGTGGTAGTGGCCATAGACTACCATACATGGTGGGTCGAGGCTAAAGCGGTCAAAGAGGTAAATGCGCATACTATTGCTCAGTTTGTATTTGATTGCGTATGTTGTTGCTTTGGAGTGCCTTGGGTGCTTATATCAGATCAAGGACAAGGATTTTGAAGTAAGTTGGTGCGTGCTCTGGTGGACAAATTGGGGATTCAACACCGATTTTCATCTCCATACCATCCGCAGCAATGGTTTGGTGGAGAGTGCCAAAGTGCAGATAATCAAGATGATTACGAGGTATATATACCAACAGGTTGAAGGGTGGGAATCTAACCTTGAAAAATGTTTGTGGGCTTACAAGACTTCATATAAGGTGGCAACCAACTTTACTCCATATGAGTTGGTATATGGCAAGGAAGCGGTCCCACCTGTGCATGTGCAGTTAGGGGTTCTCAAAGTTTTGGGAGAATTGATAAAACTTATCAAGATGTTTTGCATAATAGGATTACAAGTCTTGAAACTTTGAAGATGGATCATGAGGCAGCGGAAGATTTTTATGTGAAGCAGCGAGAGAGAAGAGTAGGAAAGTTCAACCAACATTTGCCAGCAAAGCGGATTGAGAAGGGCGATCTAGTGATGAAGTAGGAGATTTATCTTGACTTCACCTTTTAGAAGAAGTGCAAGAAAAAGTGGACGGGACCTTACACGGTTCATCAGGTTTTTCCCAATGGTACTTATGCACTCATCAGGATGGATGACTGGTTTCTTAAACATAGGGTAAGTGGTCTGTGTCTCAAGCTCTATTTTGAAAGGGAGTTAGTGCCAGCGGTGCATCAGATTCTTATGCAGGGGGTGGGGCAACCCGCTTGAAGGTTTGGCAATAGGGTGCAATAAAACTATGTACATATGATTTTAGTTTTCTCATAGTGTGTGCCAGGTTTTGCAGTTAGTAATGAAATAAAGCTCTTTTGTAGTTGAGCATTAATGCTCAACAGGGGGGTGGGCAATGATGGTGCATCCAAAGTGTGTCGACTCTAGAAGGTGGCATGGACAGATGTATGCAGGCAAAGGACTCGAGCAGCTAGTAAAATCATGGGATGGCAGGTAGCAGTGGAATTGTATGCCTGATGCGGCTTATAGGCCAAGGAAGGCTCCATGAGGGGCTAATTTGGGTAGCAGGTGAAGGAGATGCAAAGTGCAGCTTTTGGGTCCAGGAATGAAGAGCTGAAGGAGTAGGTCTAGACGGCTCACCAAACCGAGCTACGAAGCCCAAGATATCGAAGGTTGAAGTTTCAACGAATTGCAGATTCTTGCCGGACTGGGCGGCAGGAGACAGGTGATCCAAGTGGAAGTCGAGGTACAGGTATGTAGAGCTCATTCATGGAGTCTACCTGTCTTTTCAGATTGCGGATCAGAGCTATGGTTTGCATTTTATGGCCAGTTGAATTTTTTTCGGGGGCCGGGTCTGAGCTTACTTACCTGCATTGGAGAATGCGCCATCTGGCATCTTTTGAGCACCAACGAAGTTCTACAGCAGCGTATGCATCATACAGAGCTAGCAGGAAGTGACTGCATATCAAACGGAGCCCGGAGCGGAAAGTTACGGCAGTCGAAAGCTTGGGTGCCTTTGTCCAAAGTTGGTTGGAGATGCTTTGATCGATTTTTGTGCCCTCAGTATGGGGCCTGGGGAAATCCAAAAATGCGGTTAGAGCCAGGCATCTTCAAGTGAGCACGGTGAGCTTGCGGCCGGGTTCTACAGCTCAGCAAATGGACCATCAGGTGCCAATGGGCAGGCAGGGCAAGGTAGAGGAAACAAAGCTTGTTTTTTTTTAAAAAGAAGGGTGCTATTGGTTTTTCAAAAAGCCTTGAAGGCTTGGGCCTCACAGGATGCCACGTGGCTGGGCAATTGCCCCACATGCATAGTCGCGGGTTGGAGAGGCACAGTATATATCCTGGGCCGTGAGGTCTCTAAAGGACACAAGGGAGGAGAGAGGGGAGCTCCCTCCTCGTTGGCTATGGCGCGCATGTGGAGTCACTGCCAAGCGCTGCGTGCAGCGCACTGAGGCGGTTTGGTGGCGGTTTTAGCCCGTGGCGGTGATGAAGAGGCGCTCGTGCCCACGTGGAGGTGGTGATGACATGGCAGGTTCGACTAGAGGTTGATTCCCGCGGCCGTTAAGGCCCCCAAATTTTTGAAGGCACGAGGGTGGGCAATAGCGACCTCGCTATTGCCTCCCCCCTCATGGAAGAAAATGGTCCCACAAGCAATAAAAGGAAGGCGAGGCAAGAACCGTGCAAAGGTCTAGCAAGGGAGATAAAGGCAAAGCAAGAGAGAGAATTCAAAGTCCCAAAAGGAACAAGTCGGGCGGCCGAATTGGGCGGACATTAGGAGGATGTACACACTGACGAAGAAAATTTGGAATGGCCGCCTCTACACCAAAACAAACTCCATTGTGCCACAAGGGAAATGAGATGAGGGCACCACCTAGTCTTGGAAGCGTGGACTAGGACCGCTACACAAAGAGAGAGAGAGAGAGAGAGAGAGAGAGAGAGAGAGAGAGAGAGCTATCACTATGAATGAAGCATTAACCTTAGTGTGTGTACAAGGAATGGATAACTTCAAGCACTCCCAACACAAATAGCATGTAGATTACTAAACAACAACTCAAGAATTAGCCAAAATCACATCAAGCACTCTCACACACACATAAAAGATTTCTCTTAATTAACATAAGTAAGAGGAGGGGATGTTACTAGCATAAAACAATTTGCACTCTAGAATGTGCAAGAATAGAGTGAATGAATGAGCTTTATGGGCTCATGGTGAGTGATACAAAGACTCAATGGGGCTGAGGGAGACTTAAAATTACAAAGGGGGGGGCCTCTTTATATAGGAAAGAGAGTGATTAGGAGTGAGGTTAATATCCAAGTGCAATTTGTACAAATGAAGCTTGATTAGGGACATTCAACCAATGAAGAAGCTCCTTCCAAGTGATTTGTTGACCAATTTGCAACTAATTGGCTCCATCATCACTTGTGTTGTCTTCACTCCTTCCTCCATAGCTTGAGTCCAAGAGCTTTCTTATTTTAAAATGTAAAGAATCTACATAAAATCAATACATATCTAGTAATAATAGAAAGGGGTTGAATGAGAATTTTTGAATTACAACAAGATTAAGCATGATTTGAGAGGTGATTAGAAGAGGAATTTGTGATGGTTTTTTGAGCTTGAGAGAGAGGAGGAAGGAGGGGAGGGTGAGAAGACTAATGGCTTATTTTTAGAGAAGGACTCAATGTGGAAAAGGAAGAGTGTGTCTCTAAAAGGTAGAGGGGGTGGTCTCCACCACAGATGAAAAACCTGGCGTCCGCCATTTTGGCCATATCTCCTAGACCGTAGAGGCAAAAATTATAAAATAAATATGGTCAGAATCTCCAGCTCATGAGCTACATCTTTGGTGAAGACAACTTTTCTTGGATCGGAGTGGAAGTATTTTGTAAAAATCCAGCAAAATCATGTGTTTGTTTCTTTCCTTTACCAAGTCTTCCACCTAGGTCCCATCTGTTTGAATCATCATATGGCTCCAAAGCCATGATGATATGAGCCACTCATGACCCTTGAATCATGGGTGCATGGCCCCACAAACACATCATATCTTTTCTTTTCGCATTTACATATTTTCCCTTCCTTTTAGCACTAGGTTCTCCCTTTCACCTCCGGTGAACTAGACAAGGAAAAATTCCCATCAAATCATTTTTTGAATTTTTCCAAGAGGTTGTTCTCACTCTTTCTTTTATTGTAAACCTCTAGAAGCAAGGAAAACCAACAAAATATACTAAACAAAAATTTGTGATAGGCTCGGATCATAGCCCCCCCAAACCAGGCTAGGGGTATTTATGCCTCTAGCCTACTTTCTTTGATCTTGGGCTGACCTTATCCTGATGTGATAAGGCTTTAGACGCCATCCATTTGTCCTGGTCTTGTGCAGTTTACCATCAATGTCTTGAAGTCTGTAAGAGCCATTTTTGAACTTTTTGGTGACCAAGAACGGGCCTTCCCATCGAAAAAGAAACTTTCCATCCTTACGAGTGTCGAAGCGATTGTCATATCGAAGCACCAGAGATCCCTTTTTGATGTCTTTGGATGCTAGATTTTTGTTGAAATTTTCTCTGCGCTTCTCTGCTTCTTGAGAATAGTGGTTGATGGCTTCTTCACGATCCAATTAAAGACTCTCTAGATCCATGATCCTTTGATGTACTTTCTCCTTTTGAGAGCCTACGTGGCTACCCAATATTCGAAGACTTGTTAACTTCACTTCAATGGGAAAAAGCGCCTCCTTTCCATAAACCAAATGAAAGGGTGTGTACCCTAATGTGGTTTTGAAGGAGGTTCTATAGGCCCATAGAGCTCCATTCATGTGTTTGTCCCAATCTTGGCGCCTGGCATGTACCTGTTTGGTGAGAATTTTGCAAACGATTCCATTTACCTTTTCCACCAAGCCATTGCACTGAGGGTAGTAAGGAGTAGAGTGTTGATGCTGAATATTTAGCTTCTGCATGAGTTCTCCTACCAAGTCTCCTCTAAACCCTGGTCCTCTATCACATAGTATTTCAAAAGGGGTGCCAAACCAGCAATAGATGTGGTCAAAGATGAACTGACACACATCCTTAGCAGTAATTCTATTGGTCGGCATAGCCTCAGCCCATCTAGTCATGTAGTCTACTCCCATGATGATGTAATCTTTACCTGACTTAGTGCATGGTAGAGGCCCTATGGCATCAATTCCCCACTTCTCAAAGGGCCCATATACCTTTATTGGGTTCTGAAGTTCAGCTATGAGCTGTCGTGGTCCTGCTTTGTGACATTCATCACATGTTTGACACCAGTATTTGACATCACGATGAAGACTTGGCCAAGTAAACCCAGCTTGTAGAACCTTTCTACTAGTGATGTCGTGTGCAAAGGGTCCTCCGCACATATCATCGTGACAAGATTTTAAAATCTCTTCAATTTCACTCTTCAAAGGCACTCTCCTAAGCACACCATCCTTACCAAGACAATACAAGTTATCATTTACTATGCGATACTTGGTAGCCTTCCTAGCTAACCATCTCCTTTCCCCTGCATTCAAGTGTTTAGGAGCCTCTCCTTGCTCCAAAATGTGCATAATATCTTCTAAGTCCTCCTTGCCTTGCTAAAGTGGAAGTTTGATGGCCTCTGCTCTCACTATTGACTCATTTAACTTTGATGATGCTAGGTGGTCTGCATCCTTGTTCTGGTCTCTTGGCACATGATGTACTTGTGCCTCCCTAAATCTCCTCATAAGAGCTTTGGCTTCTCTCATTTTAGTAGAGAGACTGGCATTTTTGCAAGCCCATGTACCTTGCATTTGCCTTACCAAAAGCATTTAATCTCTTAATTGAATTATCCAAGCACCAACAAAGGCCATGAATTAGAGCTTGATATTCTGCTTCATTGTTGGAGTGGACATCTTCTAGAGTGATCCCTTCACCATGGATCCTCTCTCCCAATGGAGATAAGACCACGATGCCTGCCGCTGCGTTATCCTTGGTTCTCTTGTATGCTCCATCAAAGTAGAGGCTATAAGCATTGACCAGAGCCTCTAGAGCTGGAGGTGGTGGAAGTTCCTTTCTCTTAAAATGGAAAACTTTTTCATAGCACTTGTTTGTTAAAATGTCGGCTAAGCATGCTCGAGTTGTTATTTCAACCTATATTGTATAATAAAACTCTTGAAGTCGCACCACCCACTTTGCTATTTTGTCAGAGATTTCCATATGTTGTAGTGCATAGGGAAACATATCCTCCACAGTGATAATTACAAACCTCTTCGGCAGCAAGTATGGCCGAAATTTGGTTACCGCAAACATGAGAGCTAACACTAGCTGTTCCATCAGGGTGTAGGCCTTCTCTGTGTTTTCCATGAGGTGGCTAGCAAAATACACAGGCCTCATAAAGGATGTTTTTGGATCTTTTTGTAGGAGGGCAGCACCAATGGCCTCTTCTCCCACACTAGGGTTTACAAAGAATGTTTCTTCCCAACAAGGTTGGAGGATTACAGGGAGTGACCCTAACATTTTTTTTATCTCTCTAAAATGCCCATCACTTTCTTCACTCCAAACAAGCGTCTCTTGACGAGTCAGCTGTTGTAGAGGAAATATCACTTGGGAGAGTAAGTGTATGAATCTACTCAAATATCTTAGCTTTTGCAAGAAAGAGATTAATTGTTTGATGGAAGTTGGGGAAGGTAGATTTAGCAATGTTTCTATCTTTTCAGGATCTACCTCGATTCCATCAATGGACACTACATGCCCCAATAGTGTAACCTTGCTTTCCCCAATGTGACATTTGTCCTTGTTTAGTTGTCCACCCAACTTAGCTAAACGAGTAAATCCTTCATCAATCTTGCCGAGATGCATACTTTTGGAGCTGTAAATACAAAAGTCATATATGAAAACCCTTATGGACTTACCAAAGTAAGGTTGGAAGACCATGTTCATGAATCGTTGAAAGGTGGCTGGAGCGTTGGTGAGACCAAAAGGCATGACTCGAAATGCAAAACATCCCCATGGTGTGATGAAAGTAGTCTTTTTCTGGTCCTCCTCTGCAATGCATATTTGAAAGTAGCCGGAGTAGCCATCACACACTGTGTATCGCTCATGGCCTGCTACTTCATTTAGAATCTCATCTTGAAATGGGAGAGGAAAGTGGTCCCTCTTTGTTGCAGCATTTAGTGGCTTGTAATCCACGCACACTCGCCATTTTCCGTTCTTCTTTGGCCTCACCACTACTGGGGAGACCCATTATGAATCTTCTACTGGGTATATGAATCCTGCTTCTAAGACTCTCTTCACCTCGGACAACAGTGCATTTTGTTGCACAACTCCTAATCTTCTTAGTTTTTGTACTATTGGCTTGCTCCCTTCTTTTAGATGGATATGATGCTTCACTGCAGTGACACCTAAAATGTGAGTGTAATCAGAAATAAACAATGATGCATGCTTCTTGAGAACATTTACATAACCCTCCTTTTCTTCTTCCTTTATATCCTTGGATAACATCTTCTCTAGGCTGGCATCCCACACATTCTCCATTTGGATCCTTGGGTTGTCTTCTGATGAGGTAGTTTCCTTTATGGTGACGCCCATGACTTCGAGAGTGCTATCACTCTCTTCACTTGAACTCTCTTCCTCCTCCTTGGATGAGGAGCATCCACTTGAGCTCCACTCATCAGCTGACGTCTCTAGTTCAAGGTTCTCTTGTCGCCCATTCTTCAAGTTATAAACCACCTTCCGACTATGGCCACCCACGCGAGGCCTAAACTCCAAGTATCCTATTGCCCAATCTTGCCTAGCTCCTATACCCATGAGCCAAGGTCATCCTAAAATAAGGGGGTATCCTTCTCCCTTTACTGGCATCACATAAGCATCAACCTATGTAGCGATTCCAAAAACATAAACTCTCAAAGCTTTCACTACACCCACACAAGTGATAGAGACATTATTGGCCATTTTTGCCCTAAAGTTTGATGATTCCATTACCTCTAAGCCCAATTGATGCATTAGCTTTTCTGTCATGACACAAACCTCTGCTCCACTGTCAATGTAAGTTTTGGAATCCGTTGTCCCTTGATTTGAGCCTCCACCAAAGGCACTATATCCTTGAGACCATATGCTTTGATTACACTTACTAGCTTTCTTCGCTTTGCCCTCGTGCTCACCATTTTTGACCATTGTCGTCGCAGGTTTGGGGAGATATGAAGTAGTTGTGGCCAAGTAATCTTTGGTCCTTGAGAACTTATATCAGCTGTCAAGTCATAAGGTTGTGTCTGAGATCCCATAGAAAAATCAGAGATGTCAATTTGAGACCTAGTACGGGTCTTTATCTTCTTGGCTTCATCTTTAGTTGCCCGAGATGTACTTGCTTCATTGCTTGCATCCTTGCTTGTTTCTTTACTTCATCTTGGACACGCACACGCTTGATAGGCATTGTAGCCACTTCATCTATCTTCATCTTCCCTTTAGCTATTTCTTCCTGGTTGCTTTTGCCCTTGACAACCTCCTCCATCCTTATGATGCTCACATTTGGTTGAGTAGCAGGGGCTTGAGCTTGAGCACGAGGTGGCTGCAAAATTTGAGGTTGCGGTTGCTCTTGTGCTTGAGCTCTAGCACGGGGAGGACTTAATTGTTGTCGAGGACCTCTGACAGGGTAGTCATATCTTCTGGGATGAGGGCAATTATACATGCCGTGGACATTTTCCCCACAATTGTAACACAACATTTCCCTTGCTTGACGTCGCATTGGTGGCCGATTCCCACCATTCCCCTCAATAGGCCTTCTTGCACCCTGCACAAGATTTACTCTCAAACCCTCTAGCTGGTTTGTGAGATTGTTTATTTGCTGGAGCATATCTTCTTGTTGACCTCTATTGAGGTCTGGTGCATTAGGCACATTTGGAGGTACGTGAGAAGCTTCCATAGTTGTGATATTGCCTCCCAAAGCCAGCTGGCCAGCTTGGGCTGATAGAGAATCTTTCTATTCTTTTCCCTAGCAATTCTTAAGGCATCTTAAAAACTATTTGGAAATTTGCTCTTTACCTTCTCCCTTAGCAAGGGGTACAAACCTGAGATAAATTGATCCTTTTGGAGGCAATTGGGAGCTCGCTCACCAGGGTTTAGTGAGTCTGACCATTGCCCCCAAAGTTTCAAAAAACCTTCCTCATAGGTTGCATAACCATGAGGGTCAACTTGATGAACGGCCACAAGCTGTTGCCATAGTTCTTCTGTCGAATTGGTTCGTTGCAATCTTTGTAGGAAAGCCACCTTCAATCCCTCCCAATCAGCTCTTTGGGTTGGATCTAGAGCCTGGAACCATACCCTAGCTTCTTCTTTGAGCACCAAACAAAAAGCTCTCAATTTCAATGCTTGGTCATCCCTCCCAGAGACAAGTAAAGCCATCTCCAAGTTATCCAAAAAACCCCAGCATTTTCCCCACTACGCCCAAAAAAATTAGGGAAAGCCATCATAAAATGGGTTGCCTTCCTCTCAATACAGCACAAAGATGAAAACGTCTAGGCCCAAATCATATCTTATTAAGGGTAGAATAAATGGATTGATAGATGCATTAATCTCAGCTAGAAGACGAGGGCCTAGTAAGTTCCTTATGATGTTTTGGAACCTAAGCTTTGTGCTAGCTATTATATGCACAATTTGTCTAGCAAGAGGTTGGAAAGGTCCATATAAATCCCTATGATTCATGGAGTATGCTTAAAGCAAGATGAAGATGTGAACATCAAAAGATACATTATACTCCAAAATAGGAAATATTATAGGGTCAGGGGAGAACAATATCTCTCTCAAACTCTCAGCTCCAAAATAGAAGACCAATCTTTGTTGGAAAAAAATATTTCTATCAATGCGCACATTCACCCTAATATTCTGAACTGATTGAAAGTTGTAGAAAATGGGATTATTCATTGGTGCATTAAATACAAACTTCCATGAAGCACTTCATTGAAGTTGAGCTCTCTTGGATCCCACCATTTGAGAGATGCGAAGAATTTGCTCACCAGTGATTAGCCTAGCTTTGGTGTGACCATCTTCAGCTTTGTAGAGTTCATAGGGTTCGATGGCTACCCTCTCAACCACCTTGAGCCTTCTTGCTAGTAGTAGTTGGACTGCATCACCATATGTAGCCTCTTGCCAATACCGCACACCATTGATGTGTAGCTCCCCCTCCAAAAACTTTTTAATACCCGAGTTTGAGAGTGCTTTCACCACCTGAAGTCGAGGCTTCAAAGGAAGTGTCTTCACACTAGCCACAAAGCACTCAACACAATGCTTTGACCTAGGGACTTGATAACTACAAGATTTTCCTTGAAGCAAAGAAGGGTGCATGTCGTTAACTCTCTTTACCCGCATACGTGCCGTTTGTCGATAAAGACGCTTCTTTTGTCGAGCTTCTTGGGGAGACCATAGTGGAAGTCTCGGAGAATTTGATGGATCTTCCTTCATAGGATTGACAGAGTGCTGCTTGAGAACTCCTCCGTGGGGGCACCAATTTATGACGAAGGAAATTTGGAATGGCGGCCTCTACACCAAAACAAACTCCATTGCACCACAAGGGAAATGAGATGAGGGCACCACCTAGTCTTGGAAGCGTGGACTAGGACCGCTACACAAAGAGAGAGAGAGAGAGAGAGAGAGAGAGAGAGAGAGAGAGAGAGAGAGAGAGAGATCTATCACTATGAATGAAGCATTAACCTTAGTGTGTGTACAAGGAATGGATAACTTCAAGCACTGCCAACACAAATAGCATGTAGATTACTAAACAACAACTCAAGAATTAGCCAAAATCACATCAAGCACTCTCACACACACATAAAAGATTTCTCTTAATTAACATAAGTAAGAGGAGGGGAGGTTACTAGCATAAAACAATTTTCACTCTAGAATGTGCAATAATAGAGTGAATGAATGAGCTTTATGGGCTCATGGTGAGTGATACAAAGACTCAATGGGGCTGAGGGAGACTTAAAATTACAAAGGGGGGGTCCTCTTTATATAGGAAAGAGAGTGATTAGGAGTGAGGTTAAGATCCAAGTGCAATTTGTACAAATGAAGCTTGATTAGGGACATTCAACCAATGAAGAAGCTCCTTCCAAGTGATTTGTTGACCAATTTGCAACTAATTGGCTCCATCATCACTTGTGTTGTCTTCACTCCTTCCTCCATAGCTTGAGTCCAAGAGCTTTCTTATTTTAAAATGTAAAGAATCTACATAAAATCAATACATATCTAGTAATAATAGAAAGGGGTTGAATGAGAATTTTTGAATTACAACAAGATTAAGCATGATTTGAGAGGTGATTAGAAGAGGAATTTGTGATGGTTTTTTGAGCTTTAGAGAGAGGAGGAAGGAGGGGAGGGTGAGAAGACTAATGGCTTATTTTTAGAGAAGGACTCAATGTGGAAAAGGAAGAGTGTGTCTCTAAAAGGTAGAGGGGGTGGTCTCCACCACAGTTGAAAAACTTGGCGTCCGCCATTTTGGCCATATCTCCTAGACCGTAGAGGCAAAAATTATAAAATAAATATGGTCAAAATCTCCAGCTCATGAGCTACATCTTTGGTGAAGACAACTTTTCTTGGATCGGAGTGGAAGTATTTTGTAAAAATCCAGCAAAATCATGTGTTTGTTTCTTTTCTCTACCAAGTCTTCCACCTGGGTCCCATCTGTTTGAATCATCATATGGCTCCAAAGCCATGATGATATGAGCCACTCATGACCCTTGAATCATGGGTGCATGGCCCCACAAACACATCATATCTTTTCTTTTCACATTTACATATTTTCCCTTCCCTTTACCACTAGGTTCTCCCTTTCACCTCCGGTGAACTAGTCAAGGAAAAACTCCCATCAAATCATTTTTTGAATTTTTTGAAGAGGTTGTTCTCACTCTTTCTTTTATTGTAAACCTCTAGAAGCAAGGAAAACCAACAAAATATAGTAAACAAAAATTTGTGATAGGCTCGGGTCAACACCATATAATTGTTTCCAAAGTTGAACTATGCCAGGTGTAAGCAATGCAAGCAAATTCTAAAAGAAGCTACAAGTGAAGGCCACGGGAGGAGAAACTCATCCATCATTTCTTTTTTGAACCTCCTAGAGGCACCCTTATAAAAGATTGTAAATGCAAAAATTTGAGGGCTTTTTTGCCTGAGTGTGTGATTTGCAAGCCAGTGTAGTGCCAAGCTTGCCATCCTTGATTATACTATTCTCTTATGCAATATTACCACATATTTGCCCCTATCTCTTGTGTTGCTTCTCCCCATTCCCCTCCTTTTCTCTCGCTCTTTGTGTATTGACCGGTGCTTGTAGAGGGTTGTTGCCTGCAGCTTGAAGGGTGCTACCAAGAGGGCGGAATTGGAGTGCTTTGTGAGTCGGAAAGGGTGAGTTGAGCAGTGTGGGTGCATTTGTGCTGTAGGGTGTTTTTTGCAAGGTGTGGGATAGTTGTTGTGTGTGCTAAAGTGGAGTTGTGAGTGCAAATTAGCCATTTTGAAGGTGTTATTTGAGAGGTTAGGGATGTTGTGGAATCCCTAGGCTATAGAGAGGCATATATTTTGTGTGCTGGATGTGTTCCCTATTCCCCCTCTCCAACGTGAAGGAGGGTTTGCATGGAGAAGGGGGCCCGCTTGAACTGCTCAGATGTCATGCAATTTACATGGTTGGATTTGTGCTGCAATGGGGGATAGTTTTCATCACATCACCTTGCCTGGAGAAGGTCTGCAACGTCGACCTTGTCTTCTTGGAACGCGCTGTCTGCTGCGGCCATGCAAGCTACATTTTTTTTTGGTTATTTTTTTTAGTGCCCTAGCTTGACCATGCAAGGGAACTTACCCACAGGCACGATCCCTATTTTCAGCATCTTCTCCCAACAGGCATGAGGGGGGAGATTCTAGCGTAATCTGCAGCTTTTTTAATGGGAAGGAGTACAACTGTCTGCACATCTTATTGTATCATGCAACAGTGTTAGTATCGGATGGGGAGTGTTGCCACATGATGGCAAGCGTTGTCAGGAGTTTTTTGGAGCAAGGCATTGCACATATGTATATACACATGCACGGTGCATCAAATAAAGAATTGCCCATTTTCAGAGCCAAGTCGTTACGTGGGGCCCAAATGTGTACATGTAGGACAAGGTGTACATAATGCATCGATTTTATCTATTTCCAGTACCAATGTGTTTTTTCTATAATAATGAGGAGTTGATAGTGCGTAAAACTTCTCGAGCAAGCTATCCGCGGGTCGACAACATGAGGTAAGCAAGTGCGTCAGATGGCATGTAGTGGCGTCAGGAGGTCGAATGGGGTCAATACTTGCACGTGGATAAGTATGGGCACAACGTGGGTGTTTTCTTGTGATAATTATGCAGAAAGGTCATCATGAGGACCATGTTTTGGGGCCACTTCACGTGGTTGCGGGATGAATTATTAGAAAACGTTGAGTGCCAGGTGTGCAGATGGACACAGCAGGGTGACAACTATGCATTGCGGGGCCAGTTTTTGGCCTGTTCGTTTGAGGTCAACTAAAAGGACAAGGGTGCCCAAGTATTAAAGCTAAGTGTGGGAACTAAAAAAACTGAGAGAAGACCAGAAAAAATGTGGAGAGAAGAGGAGGAACAGCCGCAACTGTGTTTGAGTTGTTTTTGGAGCCTGTTTTGGCTGTAAACTGCTCATCCGAGGTCGGATTTGAGCACTTTGACATTGAAGACTGGGGTTTTGGGCCGTTCCAGACGCGATGTGGCTGTCCATTTTGCCAAATTACTCACTATTTTTTTTGCTGTTTTGGCTGTGTAAGTTTCTTCTGTGAGCGAAGCTTCTGCTCCAATTTCTGATTGTATCTGGCATATGTTACCCATATTGTGTGAGCTATTTGCCCTATTGGTGTTGGCCCAAGCTCAATTGTATCTAAACATTAGAAATTATCCTCTTTTGAGCTGATTTTTTAAGGTGTGTGTGTGTGTCTCTCTCTGTGTGGAGTGGATAAATGGATAGTCTCTCTCCTCTCACTTCATAGGTGTGTTCCCTGTCTTGGCCAGGTGGGTTGTGTAAGCCGAGTGCTTCCCCATAGTGTGTGTATATCATCCCAAGAGTGTGTGTCAGGTCATTATACAGGCGTTTTGTGTGTTTCCATCCCGCTCACATTCTTTTGGCGCCCCCACGGAGGATCTTCTTCGAGTACCTTCTGCTTCGAGCTTCAAGCTTCGAGATTTGGGATTACAGGTTATAGGTTACAGGGATAGGTATAGGGATAGGTACAGGCTACTGGCATAGAGTGATACACTGACAGTGGGAGTCACTTGCAGTTGCCGTGGGTATGCATCATTTGGTGCCTGTTTGAGTGCATTGTCTGCTGGTATTGTACGTTACTTGTGGAAACTGCCATTGTACACCTTTGTGGAGCCATGCTTGGTTTTATTTAGCAGTCCGAGCCATTTTTGAGACTTGGTTTGGAAGATAGTCATTTCTGAGACTTGGCTATACGAGATTTGCATAAGCCTTCATGAGAGGGTCGATAGCGTGAGGTTTTATTGAGCTGGGGGATTCTCAAATGTGAGATCCTTTCGGTGATACAGATAGCTGGAGCACCCTTTTCGTGACCTCACCATAGGCTATGTACTAGTGATTCCTACTTGATGCTCGGGTTCTATTGTTGGTAGTTTATGCATACATATACATTCTATATTTTGGGTTCTTACTGCTCTACTTCTGGGGAAACTCTGTCAAATTTTTCCAAGTTATGATGGATGGTTTTTTGGTCTTTTGAGCCATTTATGCTGTTATGCTACTGAAATTTTGTCAAAATCAGAGGATAAGACAGGTGTGCTTTCTTGGGAGCTGCATGGTTGACTTCAATGGATGATCAAAACGGCCCCCAATTCACTCCTATTCATTTAACTCAAAGAATCCAGATAAATGTTCATGTGTCCAGGAAGACTTTTTTCCAGCAGCACATAGTCTTTATGTTCGGGCCAAGAAGATTACGAGAGATCCTGGAATGTCCTTTGCCTGTTGTAATTCTGATGATTAACTATGAAAACTCATTTGATGTGCATGTGTTTGTCCTTATCTAAAGTTGAGCTCCATTAAAGTTTCTGGGAATTGGGTCAGTAAAAAGTTTGGGTTCTTGTAGTGTGTTTGAAGGGTTTCTTAAAGCATCATAGCTTGGGTAGCCATGGCTTTCTCTTATCCGGAATTTCATCGAAGAAGTGATGAAGATGTGGATTTTTTTTTGGAAAAGATGGAGGTTGCCTGCATTAGCAACCAGATTCATGACCTAGCACAGATGTTACATCTTCTCTATATTTGTTTGAAGAGTGATGCACGAGTTTGGTCCAAAGCATTTGAACAGGAGTTGTGTGTGGCTGATCCACCTATAAGATAGAGATGGGACAATCTAAGGCATGGATTGGAAGTGGAGTTTGTGAAGATAGAAGATCCTGACAAAGTGTGGCAAGAAGTACATGGTTTGGTGCAAAAGGAAGGTGAGCCAGTAGATGCGTACATACGTAAGTTTTCATTGGCTTGGGAGTGGATGTGCAAGGCCTTAGCACCACAAGTACCCCCGCCTGACATGATGAAGAAGGACAAGTTCTTGGCTGGTCTTTGGGAGAATATACATTGGACAGTGGAGTTAAAGAAGCCTAGGACATATGAAGATGCACTAGAGGTAGCAAGGAACAAAGAGTAGAAGCTGAAGAAAATGAGCCACTTAGGGGTGGAGTCTTTCCCCATGAGATCTGAATTTCAGCCTATGGATTCTTTGCAAGGTCGCATGCCAGGGGTTCATTATGAACCGGTGGTTTCTGTTACTCCTCAGGTTATGCCAACAGTGGTCACTACATCAGTGAAAGATGATGGGCTAAGGCAAGATATGAGGCAAGTGGTAGATTTAATGAAGAATCTCAGCCTAAACATGCTAGGTCAAGTGGGAAATAATCGAGGTCGAGGGAGGTTTGCAAATTAGCCAGGAGGTGAAGAAAGACCTAGGAATGGTGTTGGACAAAGCAATGGTAGGTTCTGGAGGCAGATGCCCACATGTTATAATTGCGGAGAGTTGGGCCATATCAGCCCGCAATGTGATAAGCCACCAAGGATGGGGGGAGACATGTATCCATTGCCAAGACAGGTGCTAACTAGGTCAAATGATTATGGCATCAAAATCAAGGGAGAAGAAGGAACCAGTGGATTAACCCAGGAGGAAAAGGGAAAGACAAAAGTGATAAGTGTAGTCACCTTGGAGAAGGCATCGAAGCTAGAGGATACATTAGTGATGCCTATTGGGAAGAGGACCACAGAGGACAAGGAAGGAAGAAGTTCCCCAGGTCCTAGTAAGAAGAAGGGAAAGAGCCATGAAGGCGAGGATGTCAAGGCCAAGAGGAAAACAAGGGCTCATCGCAAGTTTCATGTTTTAGATTTTCCACTAGGGAATGGGCAATTAAGATATGACTTGAAGGAGGATCTCACAAGCAAAAAATCAGATGTTACTTTTGGGCAGCTCATAGAGATGGTTCCTAAGCTAAAGTGACAGTGGAAGAGAATGGTTAACCCAATGGAGAAAGAGCCAGAGAGAGGTTCAGTAAAGGTGTTGGCAATGGATGAGCTACCAGACATTTGTCCAATAGTAGATGTGTGGCATACAAGAAAATATTTGGGACAAGGTTATGTTGATGGCGGAGCCCAAATATGTGTCATAACACACTCATGCGTTGAGAAGATGGGTCTCATAGTGACTGGGGTGTCAGGCTTTCGGATCGGATTGGCAAACCATCAAAAAGTAAAATGCTTGGGTGTTGTAAAGAGCTTAGAAGTGGAGGCATATGATGCAAAGGTGGTGGTTGATTTTCATGTGATGCAAGTGAGGTTGGGAGCATATCCTATTATACTTGGTAGACCATGCCTAGGTGCAATGGGAGCTATTCAAGATTGAAGACGTGGTACGATTAGCCTCTATGGAAAGACATGTGCCAAGAAGCTATATAATATGGACACAAGGAAACAATTGGAGGAGCTTTATGAAGATGAGGATGAGTCTAGTAATGAAGACTATTCCACAGTGTCTGACGAGGACAGTGATAGTACTACTAGCTGTGATGAGGATGTTGATGTTGCATTTGCAAATGAGGTCGAAGATCAAAGTGAAGGGCCTTATGAAGTGATTGAAGGGCTGATGCAAACCAAGGTTGAATTGTCAAAGAAGTAGGAATTGATGACACAAATGATCAATGGAGACCTCTCAACTATGGAGAAGGAGATATATTTGCACATGCTAGCTGGTTTTCCTGATTTGTTCATTACCTCATATGAAGAGATTAGAGGGTTCAAAGGAGAAGAGATGCATATAGAGCTGAAAGAAGGTGCTAAGCTAGTGTGGCAAAGGCTAAGAAGGATGGGTCAGGAGCAGATGGAAGCCTTGAGGAAAGAGGTGGACAAGTTATTGAAGGCAGGGTTCATAGTCCCGGTGGAGACCACATAATGGGTGAGTCCAATAGTAGTCAGTCCAAAGAAGGATGGGAAGTGGAGGATTTGTGTAGATTTTAGACCCTTAATCGCAGCCACTAAGAAGAACCTATATCCTCTTTCATTCATTGATCAAATCTTGGATTCAGTGGTGTGTGTGATGGTTATTCAGGCTATTTTGAATCGAAGATTGCTCTTAAAGACCGAACAAAGACAACTTTTATTACACCATGGGGTTGCTATTGCTATACAATATTGCCATTTGGGTTGCCAAATGGACCATCCTTTTATCAAGAGAGAGAAAATTGGGTATTGGAACCTTTTATTGGGTGTTAAAGCTTTTATGGACAACTTCTGTGTCTACAGCAGTAGGGTTGAACACCATGAGAAGTTGCAGATGGTATTGGCTTGTTATGATGAATATGGAAGACAACTAAATCCCAAGAAATGTCATCTAGCACATCCAAGGGTGAAGTTATTGGGCCATATGGTGTCAGAAAATGGCATTGAGGCTGATCGAGACAAGGTTAAGTCTATTATTCTTCTTCCATCACCTACGAGTACTAAGCAATTGGCAACCTTTATACACAAAGGGAAGTACATGGCACGGTTTATTCCATTGTCTTTGCATCTCCTTTATCCATTACAACAAGTGGAAAAGCATGATCCATTGCAGTGGGATGACAAGTGTGAAGAAGTGTTTCAAGAGGTGAAAGAGGTGTTAGGGGGGTTGTCAGCCATGCAGGCTCCTGATTAGGAGAAAGTTTTTTATGTAAATCCATCAGTAGGGGATGATGACATTGGAGCCATGCTATTGCAAAAGGGGTAGGGCAGCCATTATATGAGGCCAATGTATTGTGCAAGCCGAGTGAAGCTGGTAGCAGAAAGAAAATTTTCGGAAGTAGAGCTAGTGATGGGCCAGTGTAATATTTGCTTGTCAACGATTTCGTCATTACTTGCTATCACGAACTTTTGTTTTCTTGACAAGTTACGCCTTTTTGCCACAGTTAATTAATGGCACTAACATGTCAAATGTGGTCAAGAAATGGGTAATTGAGCTGCAAGAGTTTGAGTTCTCTTTTTAAGTTGAAGACAGTACAAGAGCTACCCTAGCGGATTTGTTGACCTACAATGAGAATCCCCTTCTTGTTAAGGAAGAGGTGGTGAGAAGAGTAGTTGAAGAATTGCCACAGATCAGCAATGCACATGTGTTGTTCTTTGATGGCTAATACAGAAAGAGCCATGATGCAGCTTCAGGGGGTAAAGCACTCTACGATCGAGAGGGGAAGCTAGTATGCAAGAGAGGGTTCAAATTGGATGCGCATAGTAACAATGAGGCTGAATATGCTACTTTGGAAGCCGGATTACACATTTGTTTGAAGCATGGGATTAGAAGGTTGAGCATAAAAGGTGATGCCTTGTTAGTTGTGAAGCAAGTGCTGGGTGTGTGGAAGAGCAAGAACACCTCATTGAAGGAAATTTGTTTCAGAATTAAAGGCCTGTTAAAAAAGTTCAAAGCATGGAGCATCAGACACATTGAACGTGCTCTAAATGGAGAGGCACATGAAGCAGCTCAAAGTATGATTGGGGAGCTATTTGTATTGAGGACCAATTTACCTCTTTCATTAGGAAAAGTTTGGACTCAAAAATGGGCCCCGTAAGAATTGTTGATGTGGCATAGCTTTCAAAAAGTGGGGATCGGTAAACTTTTTGCAAATAAGATCCAAACTTGTCGGAGGTTGGATATTTAGAATCTACTCTTCAAATGCTATCTATTATATATAGCATGCATGTATCGGACATTGCCTTCATGTAGATATAGAAAAAGGTGATATTAGATTACCGTAATGGTAACAAAACCTGGCTGATTGAAAAAAAATGGCATAACTTTCATAGAAGTCATCCAAATTTTTCAGACCTTGTCTCTTTAGAATCCATTTTTCAAGAAATTTCCAATGATAGGTCATATCATGGGGTTCTAAGCAATATTTAGAGGGGTCTACCGGGTTGCTTTCTTTTGTACAACTTTGATGATGTGGCACTCTTAAAAGGCCCATTTTTGAGTCCAAACTTTTCCTAATGATCATGGACGGGAAAGTTTGGCTCAAGAAGAGGAGTTTTTGCTAATGGGAATCATTCCGAAGGACATTCAGAAGTCTAAGAAGTATGGTTTTGTGCATAGAGCATACAGGTACAAATTGATTGGTGATGTCTTTTACATGAAAGGGGCTGATCTCGTGTTGAGACGTGTACCTTGGCGGGAGGAGATTTACAAAGTTGGAAGAGAATCATGTGGCAGCCATTTTTCTCTAAAGATCACCTTGCATAAGATCTTGCAAGAGGGGTATGTATGGACTAGTTTGCACAAGGATGTTCACCATTGGTGTAGGTCTTGCAATAGGTATCAAGCATTTGGGAAGAGAGTGTTGAAGCGAGAGCTACAAAAAACCATTATGCCGTTTGATGTGTTTGAAAAGTGGGGGATTGATGCAATAGGCCCATTACCTATCACAAGCAAGGGCAAAAGCTATATTTTGACTGCAGTAGACTATCTCTCTAGATGGGAAGAGGCTATAGCAGGAAAATAGATCACTGCAAAGGATGTGGCAAAATTTGTGTACGATGAAATATGTTGCAAGTTTGGGGTGCCATTGGATCTACTTTCAGATAAGGGGCCAGGATTTAGAGCTAAACTGCTATACTTTTTATGTGCAAAGATGAAGATTAGGCACCAACATACCACTCCTTATTACCCGTAGTGTAATGGATTAAATAAAAGATTCAATGGTGAGTTGGTACAGATTCTTTCTAAAGTAACAGAGCACCAAGGAAAGAATTGGGATTTGGAATTTCCTAGTGCATTATGGGCTTACCGTACTTCGGTGAAGATAGGTACAGGGTTTACTCCATTTCATTTGGTATATGGAAAGGAAGCACTACTGCCTATGGAAGTAGAGTTGCCTACAGTCAAGATGTTAGAGAAGTTTCCTGGGCCGCCTAGTGATGCATTCAACGAGAGGTTCTTAGAGTTACAAGAGGTTTAACTAGATAGGATGAGTGCATTGAAACATTATGGGCAGATGCAGGATAAGGCTTTGGCAAAGACAAATGAAAAGGTCAAAAGTAAGGGTATCAAGAAGCATGACTTGGTTTTACGCTACAACAGTAAGATGGACAACACCTTCCAACAGAAGTTTCAGATTAAGTGGGAAGGCCCTTTCAAGGTAGTGGAGTGTGTTCCGAATGGTACATATTAGCTGGCTAACCTGGATGGAATTCTACATAAGTCAAGGGTAAATGGATTGCATCTTAAATTGTATCATGCTGGATTGATGATGGTGGAGCAAGATGAGCTGTCTGCAGAACAAGTAATGTATGCGAGGGATGAGGAGACCTGTGACGCGGCGAGTCTCATATCTCTTTTTGTTGTTGCTGATCATGAATGATCTAGCAGGCTAGGGGATGGGCAAATTATGTTAGGAGTTTTTTGGAGCAAGGAATTGTGCATATGCATATACACATGCATGGTGCATCAAATAAAGAATTGCCCATTTTCCAGAGCCAGGTGGTTACATGGGGCCCACATGTGTACAGGTAGGACAGGGTGTGCATAGTGCATCGATTTTCACTATTACTAGTACCAATGTGTTTTTTCTATAATAATGAGGAGTTGATAGCGCATAAAACTTCTCGAGGAATCTATTCACGGGTCGACGACATGAGGTACGCAGGTGCGTCAGATGGCATCTAGTGGCGTAAGGAGGTCGAATGGGGTCAATACTTGATAAGCACAGGCACAACATGGGTGTTTTCTTGTGATAATTATGCAGAAAGGTCATCATGAGGACCATATTTTGGGTCCACTTCACGTGGTTACGGGATGCATTCTTGGAAAAAGTTGAGTGCCAGGTGTGCGGATGGACGCAGTAGGGTGACAACTATGCACTACGTGGCCAGTTTTTGGCCTGTTCGGGGTTCGTTTGAGGTTAACTAAAAGACCAAGGGTGCCCAAGTAATAAAGATAAGTGTGGGAACTGAAAAAACTGAGAGAAGACCAGAAAAAACGTGGAAAGAAGAGGAGGAACAACCACAACTGTGTTTTGGCTGTTTTTGGAGCCTGTTTTGGCCGTAAACTGCTCATCAGAGGTCGGATTTGAGCACTTTGACATTGTAGACTGGGGTTTTGGGCCGTTCCGGACGAGATGGTGCTGTCCATTTTGCCAAATTTCTCAATTATTTTTTTCTATTTTGGCTGTGTAAGTTTCTCATGTGAGCGAAGCTTCTGCTCCAATTTGTGATTGTATCTGGCATATTTTACCCATATTGTGTGAGCTATTTTCCCTATTGGTGTTGGCCCAAGCTCAATTGTATCTAAATATCAGAAATTCTCCTCTTTTGAGCTGAGGTTTTTAGGGATGTGTGTGTGTGTGTCTCTCTGTGTGGAGTGGGTAAATGGATAGTCTCTCTCCTCTCACTCCATAGGTGTGTTCCTTGTCTTGGCCAGGTGGGTTGTGTAAGCCAAGTGGTGCCCCATAGTTTGTGTGTATATCATCCCAAGAGTGTGTGTTGGGTCATTATAGAGGTGATATGTGTGTTTCTATCCCGCTCACAGCGTATAGTTGCATGCTACATGCCAATGATCGACATCAAGATATGCATTGATTTTTTATTTTTTATAGCTTGCTCTTTAGCCACATGATAAGGTCATGTAAGAGCACATCATTTTGAGAAAATAGTGTTATTTTCTCTCTTCCATGTTCCTCAAGATATCGTAATGGGTTTGATTCTTGTTGAAACAGTTAGAGACCTACATTGTATAATTCTTTTTGGCACATGTTGTCACATGGGCTACAACATGGTCTAGGAACTCAAGGAGTTTGGTTTAGCCAGTGTGGAGCAATGATAATGAGGGTCCCTCTCACTCACTTCTTAAGAGTGTTTGTAGTTACCTCTACACACATGTACAAGCTTGTACTTGATGGATGTTGTTTTTCCTGAGATGCTTATTTGAGACATATTCCAAATGTGGAGAAGATGAGTCTCGAGGACTGACACTGGTGCCTAATTCCTAATGGTGTGTCGTAACAAAGTCCCTACGTGTTGGTCACATTTTTTTATTAGACCATTTGGAGCACACTGTACCAGGAACAATTTAAGTGGCCAAAAATTGTCGAGTACTAAGTACAGAGTTGTTGCGATTACAAGTGTTGTGAAACCACCTATTAACAGAGCATCGTTTCTACATATAGCCAAGTATGCTTCGTTCATGATAATGTCTCATGGTTGGTACTTAGGTGTGACTGAGCTTTCACATTCTGTTATGGTCCAGCTCTTGTTGCAAGGCTTTCACGTACATGTGATTGAAAGTCTGGTCATGGAATTGCGGTTCGGATTTTTTTTTATTAAATGCATCCACACTAGGTGTTATGGGCCCTAGTGTTTAATAAATATTTGTTCAGAGCGGCATGCAAATTCATTGACTTTCTTGTTGATGCAAATTTTTGCACTTCAAGTGCAAATTTTCTTGCACATTTATTATGAGTTTACACCCTACCATACAAGGTAATGGCTCAGGTTGGGTGTCTGTGGGTGGATGGTCTACACTCTATGAACTTACTCCACTCCAACTCGCTTTCAACCTCGTTGGTTGCCTCCACTCCATATCGAGTATATGACTGGATACTCACTGGTTGAGTCATAGTTTATCGTCAGTCATAAAAGATTGTTTATAAGTGGTTGGGGGAAAGTACCTCACTCTTATTGTTGCTATTCACCCCGTGTTGCATAGGCAACTTACAGGTATTCTTTGATGAAGGATCTTCTAAGCGCATACATTAGCACAACGCATTCTGAATGGGTGATTCTCTCCCTATTCTAGAATTTGCTAAGGTTAGGTTTTCAACTTTGAACAACTGTTGTGGTGGGGTTGGATACCATTTCAATAGTTTCATAAGTCAAGGACTTAGTAGGTGTGCTAACAAAGTATGTTGGCATGTAACTGACATTACAGGTGAACATGTAGTTTTGTGTGTTCCAAATGTTCAGAAGTCTGACATGAGGACACTCCCTGTTCTATCCCTCAGTAGCTATGAGCTTTTCAAGATACTCATGCGAGTTGGAAATCTCGCTCACAAGTGCATGGAAAGTTGCGCCAAGGTTTTCTTGCATTTTTTTGATATCTTTGGAAAGCATGAAAACTGGTTATGTATTTATACACCTCTTAGTTTTGGTTACTCCTTCAAAGTACTCAAGTGAGTTTTAAATTGAGTTACCATTTAATTACAAGTGGTTGCAAAAGGACAACAATTTTGAAACTCAAGATGTTGCTCTTGGTTGCATTGAACCTCCTCACTGTACCAAGTATCAGTCATATGGACAATTGACCCACGTATGGGATGCCAATAAGGAAAACATCAGTGTCCCTTTGCAGTCTTTGATGAAAATCTGGTGCAAATCAACATCGAAGAGGCCACTCTGGCCGACCCCAGTCCCCTTCCCCTTCTCTAGCTCCATAGAGTGCTACACCAAACCATATGTATCCCCTGCATTGACCTCACTCTACTTCACACATCTACTCGTCTTTGTGCGTAAGTATGTGAAGCTGTAATGAGAGAGAGAGAGAGAGAGAGAGAGAGAGAGAGAGAGAGAGAGAGAGAGAGAGAGAGACTCCGTGTGTAGACATAACAACGAGAGAGAGAGAGACTAAGATAGAGACGGACCCTGATCTTCCCCCCACTTCGGCAGCTGGCACTCTCTCCCTCCCTAAATTCCTTCTTTTGTACGTGAGTCCTCCGTGCCTCTCTCTCTCTCTCTCTCTCTCTCTCTCTCTCTCTCTCTCTCTCTCTCTCTCTTTCTCTCTCTCTCTCTCTCTCTCTCTCTCTCTCTCTCTCTCTCTAAATCCAACCAAAATAGATACAAGAGTATTTTGGGAAATTTTGTAATCTGAGGGGTATTTTGGATTTTTTCACAAAGTAAAAGTTTGTCGTTCCTTTTCTCTTTCTCGTAATCCCTAGGGATCTCTTTAGATTCCATCTAATTCAAATGTTGGCACTACGTCTACTATTTGGCTATTCTCCTCTCATTACAGTGAATCTTCATAGATTCCTCTCAACGCCTGTAATGTTTCTTTGCTCCCTGCGCATACCATGTGTGGGTGTACCTTTCTCCTCCACACACCCGTGCCCTGTGCCGAGCATCAAATTTCTACCTGCTTCTAGCCGACAGTAGCCAATCCATCTTGCCCATTCTCAATGCCCCATCATGGCACTACGCATGCCCAATGCATTTGCTCTTGCTTTGCTTTGCAAGTGTGCACGTATTTGTGGCACCTCTTGGTATGAATAATAGGGCTGCACCCTCCTATGTTTTCCACCTGTAAGAAGCCAATTTCTCTCTTGTGGCTTTCTGTGTCAGGCATAGCACTACAAAGAGACTCCTTGGCAACCTATCCTTGAATTCTGTGATTCCTCTGCCCTGCAACACCTTCCCACCCTTCACCTTGCCATATCCTACCTACTCGGAAGGGAGCCTCCCATGCTTTGAGTGGCTTGCTGAGTCCCCCTCCCCTCCCTCCATTCTCACTCTGGCAAGATTTCCCTTCTCGCGCTTGCAGACATCCTTGGATGGCAGCGAAGCATGGGACTCCAGCAACCAAGAGAAAGAGAACTATGCCACCTGTCTAGCGATATAAAGAAAAAGAGAGACACCAAGGCATGTGTACAGCCTAGGATATGCAGAGAGAGGGAGAAAATTTGTTTTCAGGAAATCACAAAAATACCCCTCAGATTTCAAAAATTCGCAAAATACTTCTACTTGTGGGATTAAATATTTCTAGAAATAGAAAAAGTTGTAGCTTTTCATAAGAAGATTGATTGTCTATCAATACAAGATGCTAGGTAAAGTGGAATTTGAGTTGGTTATATAGGGCTCATTAATTTTAGACATAATTGCGCTTTTTGAGATGCAAATAAGCACTCAGAAACGGATCACAATTGTCAAAAAGAAATAAAGATTAAAAATATTGAACAATCCAACCAAAATAGACAAAGGGTATTTTGGATTTTTTTGAAATTTTAAGGGTATTTTGAAGATATTAAAAAATTAGAGGTATATTTTGGTTTTACATCTTAACTTTAATGGAGGAAGGTGAGACCATTGTCTAACCAATCATGTCCCTATTTCTTCTCCTTTTAAAATTTTCACTCCTTCAAGCCCTAAAGCATGACCCAAGATACCCCTTAAAAAAAATGAAAAAAGAGATTGTAGGGACATACTAGAGTGTCCTTATTTCTCCAAACTTGCATGCATTGTTATAACCCTTTTATATTTCAATTTATACCAAAGGAGGCTTTAGATTTTTGGAAAATCTTTGTGGGAACCCTTTAGCCTACCTTGGGAAGGATCACCGACACGTATTGTTTCAAAGTCTATTATTATTACTAGTATGTGACCCGCGCATTGCTGAGGTAAAATGAACATGGCTTTTAGTATTATGAAACAAACCTATGCTTCAATAAATAAAATATCAATGTACAATGGATGTTATATTAACGTATGTTAAGTTTTGTTTAACATTCAATACTTTTTGAATTTACTCGATCATATTAACATAGCTATCAAAATAAATGAATTAAGGTGGAACTACAAACCATTGCATAAACTCATGTACACCATAGGGTCATCAATGATTAAGATTGTATAAATCTCTTCTCTCTCTCTCTCTCTCTCTCTCTCTCTCTCTCTCTCTATATATATATATATATATATATATATATATATTGAGTTCAAAACTTGGTTAGCTATGTCAACTCTCTTGTAGCATGTATTAAGTTTAGCACTTTTTTCTACACATCTTCTCCAAAGGAGCTAGCTTGGTTGGTTGAGTACTTGACCTCCGTGATACGGTTCATGGGTTCAAGTGCGACCAAGCGACCTTGTGTACTCATAAGGATGCAATTTGTCATCTTGCACCAGATGAGTGTGATTTGCTAAAAAAAAAACTTAGTACTTATCAGATAATATATAAGGTCTCTTAGGATTGTTCCAGTGTCACATGCCTCTCTCTACAACTTTTAAGTTCAAGATTTGTCGGATAGACCTTCAAAACATTTTGGGATGTTTCCTACAATGTTACAATATCTCTTCTTCTTCTTCTTTCCCATCTCTCTCTCTCTCTCTCTCTCTCTCTCTCTCTCTCTCTCTCTCACACACACACACACACACACACACACACACACACACACACATGCGCGCTCACATGCACACGTTGTCATGCTATGACACATACATAGTGGGAACATATGCTACAAGATCTATCTTGTAACTTTTTAGATACATAATTATATTCAATATAATGTACATATGCATATCTAAGTATAATAATAAGCTTTCTATCTCATCCTATTATTTATCTCAAGGGTGAACATATTCTTACTTTATCGTCAAAAATTACTATGGGAAAAGGGTCAATAACTCCGCCTCTTTCACTCGGGGCAAAAAACATTGATTCTTTCTTTATACCATCTCATTATTATCTTACACCCTATTTAGATCCTATATCTAGGGTAATTTCCAATATATATATATATATTCTATATATTTTCTTATATTTCTTTTTTAATAGCTACTAGGAGGGAATCAAATCCTAGTGGGACACTAGGTGGCATGATTTCAAAGATACACTTATTTTAATGCATTATTGCAAGAATGATTGCAAAACTTTGTCAAGGAGAAATGTCATGCTTTCATATGGCATGAGGTGTCCATTGGAATCAAATAAAAATCTAGGCTAAGGGGACCACAAGAAGACTTTTGCTGCCAAAACTGTATCCTATTTTGATGAATTTTTGCACAAGGTTCCAATCGGAATTGGAAACTACATATAAAAAGGACGTCGTAGGTAATGAGCTGCAGTTTTTGCCCATATTTTTACTTTTTTATTTGGAGCCACGATTGAGGAGATATGATCAAAATAGTGGAACCCAATCTGTCCACATCATGCAGGGACAGCTCATTTTCAACTTTTCTAGTTTCTATTCACACTGGCTCTTCTCTTCTTGTGTATTTACCTTTGGGGGTTCCCTTCACCTATAAAAGGGACCTCTTCTTCCTTGAAAACCACTCAAGCATTCAAGCCATGATGAGAGGAATTCTTGTGGGAGTGAGTAGTAATGCCTAAATGTACTTAGCCATTAACTTAAGCCTAAGCCTACACTTTCTCCTAGAAGAAGACTAGCCATTCTTGTACTCTATCCTTGGAAGATCAACTCTAATCAAAGAAGGTCTCGGACTTGGCTTCAATCAAAGTTGAGTTCTCTCCTCTTCTTCTATCTCCATCAATAATGGTGTCGAAGGGTTTGTCAAGTAAGATGTGCTCTACATTGGTTTTCTTGATTTCTTGTTTTTTTTCTCATCTCTAATCCAGCATATATATATATCTAATCTCATCTCCTTAACCAAATCTACCTCTCTCACTCTTAGAAATACATTCTCTCTACAAATTCTAGGTTCTCCTTGCTACAGGTACATCTCTCCCCGCAGTATCTTTATTGCCTACTGGCAAGAATGGGCTTGGGAGGGAAATTCTGTTCTCTTCTCTTGTCTTCTCTCATATCTATACTTTTCATATACTATAGTTATCTTAGATGAATAATCCACATGATGAGAACTTCTATCGCTTCCACTCTGTGCGATCTATTAGAATTAACATATGGATTAGCCGTAAAATACACTTTCAACAACGCATAGTGTTTCTCTTTGGCCCAGAAAGGCTCATGAAATACTTTTTTCACCGGATCCCATCATACTACCTCTCATAGATATAACTTTCCTTTTGACGTAAGTGTAGTCATCTTGCTATAAACCAAGAGGATTTGTACACACAATTAATTCCAATCACTAGACAAAACATATATATTATGGTAAGCACAAAACTACAATTTAAAAGAATAGTTCGTAGCCTATTTATTTAGCAAATATTGAATGCCATTAACTCATCTATTAACCCTTTCATATTACCCATGATACGATATGACCATAGCCTTGATGTTTTTATATTTGTGTTGTTTTGACATTCTCTTTTGTGTTCTTTCTTTGTGTGTGTGAGTGCAAGAGAGAAAGAGTGAGATTTCTTTGATTGCACTTCCTTCCAAACCCTAGTCTTCATGGCATCTATGGCTTAACTCCTTCATATAGTTTTTTTTTGAAATTCTCTCACAAACTCTCACAACCATAAGCCCGATGCTTTCCTGACAAGAGTGCAAATTTCTTTAGATGTTTTTGGTGAACCCAATGCGAATCTGCCAGGGTGAGAGTTTTTCGGTAACCATGGGTGATCATGTTGAGTAATAGGGTATGCATTTTGACCTAGAAAAAATGAAAATGTTCAAGCATTTGCAATGTTCAGGCAACAACAACATGCCACTGAAAGAAGGGAGATTTCAGCAACAAGGCCATACAAGCGGTCGTCAAGAGAATGGATCAGTTCAATGGCAAAGATGGAACCAAGTACTTACGCGAATATGTGAAGGAGATGGATTTGCATCGCGTGTCAGAAGGTGAGATGATTCAAAGCTTTGAGCTAGTTGTTGCTCTAGAAATTAGGGAACATGTTAGGGGAATTAAAGATGGGCATGGGCGAAACTGGGAAGAACTTAAAGTAGCTTTGAAGGAGGAATATTTCATGGAGGACTCTGAGAAAGTAACCAAAAGGACATTCTTAGAATTTGTAGCCAAGACAAAGCAAGGACTATCAATAATAGAGATACTTAGGGAATTTGAGCGACTCTATGCACAACTCACTAGGATAGAAAGAGCCACACTAGATACATAGAAGTTAAATCTTTTCTTACAAGCTGCAGGTAAAAAGTTTTTAGAAAATTTGGATTTTCTTCTTGAAGATAAAGATGCCGAGCAAGGACTAAAGACCGAATGGAATGAGGTTGAAGGTGCTCTCCCACTGCTTGCTAAACGACAAAGAAGAAGGGACAAGATGGTAGTAAACACTACAAGTCCTTCCACCTCAACTTCTGACAAAATGGTAAAGCCTACTTTTATTGCTCCTAAGTTTGATGAGTCCATGCTATATGAGCTTGTGAAGGGAATGCGTGACTTGAAGGTGAAGCTTGCAAATCTTGAAGAAAAAGGCCAATCGTCAGGGCCACGTCCTAGGCAAAGACAACAACCCAAAGAAGGGTTTGTTAATAGATGTATTTGGTGTGATAGTACAGACCATGTAAGAAGGTATTGTGATGATTTTAGTGACGCTTTGTCAAAAGATGTTGTCTTTTTTAAGGATGATAAAATACACTTAAGAGAGACAGGTCTACCCTTGAGAACTAACTTTGGGAAGGAGGGAATGCAAACCTTAGTTGAAGATATGGCAGTTAACCATGCCACCTCTTCAGTTGAGGCAGCTACTTATGGAGTAAAAATTGAGCATCTTAGTGATGAAGAGGTGAGTGACCATCATGGTCAAATTTGGACAAATGTCATGCAATTAGCTAGAAAGGGAAAGCTTGAAAAGAGATTCTACATGAAGCAGGTGATTGCATATGTCTATAAACAGGATGGAATGATCCAGTGGACTCATTGTCAGTGCATGCCTACATTACAAAATGACAACAAAATGAGGCTATTGTAGAAGAAAAGCGAAGACGTGAGAATGCTGATGAAGGACCATCAAAAAGAGCTTCTAGAAGTGGGGGAATAAATGACTCAATGCCTTCTGAAACACCCTCTACACAAGGAGCATCTCCACTATTGGACGGATACGCCGCGACGAACGTCAACACAACGAGAACTCACCTAACAAGATTTGTTAGCTAAGGATGAAGCTCGATGTGTAGGTGTGTGGAAGCAAGCATGGGGTGTCAACCTACACTCGACCGACTCCTAACTAATTCCTACAGAGGTCTCTACCCAATGTCTAAGTCACAGCCTTCAGAAGTGCATAAGAGGAAACTTCCTACAATGCTTCCTAGAGCCGAACACACATCAAATGATCTCGAAACACCACAGAACTTGAAGGAGACCCTACTAACATCAATAGGTCGCTCTTCCTAAGGTCTATGAACCAAAACCCCAACCCAAAACACCCGGTGCAAAATCACGTAGGATGTCTGGCCGAAATTTGCAGGTCCTCGTTTCCAAAATCTAAAGTGCCTAATGTGTAGCTCTACTCAATGTGAACGCGTGGATATGCTGCATTGCAAAATCGGACAACGTATGCTCACCGAATCACCAAATGAAGCTCGTAGATAGAGCTCGCAAAACAGGACCATACGTGCGCAACGTATGTATCGGCTCATAGCTCTCATCGGGGGCAACACGTTGCACTTCTCCGCACTCGATTCCGTCCACCGGTGCACATGTAGCGTCAAGATGAAGCTCACACTCTCTCTCGTACACAGTACGCTCACTCACAGACTTCAAAACATTTTAAAATGACAAAGGTCCCTTCATTAAGGTCAAAAAGTGGTACAAATACCTTACAATTCTCAAACCCTAAAGTTCCAAATTAACCATCTAATCAATCTAAATGTCAAAATTGGGATACAATCTAGAAACTTTTGTAAGCCCCAATATTTACAAAGTGAAATGTCGGGTTTTCTCAATAAATGAATAATTAAAGAAAATGATAATCTGTCGAGCAGTCAATTTCCATAGGGCGTGTCCAACTTCTTACACTCCCCCCCTCCTTGCTCATGTCATCCCCGACATGGCTGTTGAGCTGCTTCTTCATCTTATGGTTTCACGCATCTTGAGCAGCGACTCGTATCTTGCATGTAAATCCAGTAGTGTTGGGCCGAATATGTCAATGTTGATGGTAAAGAAGCCGGTGTAGAAAGCTTCTTCAAAGTCTTGGAGGTGATAGGATGGCAGAAACATGATCCTTTGATACAATGCATGTATCACCTCCTTGGAAGGCTGACCAGACAGATCATATGAACATCTATAAGTATCTTGAAAGAAGAAGATACTGTCTGTCGCCTGGCCCGGTTTGAACATCTCGAAGACTACCAAAAGGGGTTTTCAGATCTTCCTAATCATTATGCAAGATAGGTCAGGCGAGCCAATGAACAATTTGATGGCGCCTGTTAGGGTTTTCACCATGTATTGAACACTTATTCTCTCGCGTGCCTTCAACCCTGGCAGCTTCGGATAGTTTAGCCAAGTGGGTTGGCTTCTTTGTAGTAGCTCCTGGGCCTTCCACGCCCGCATCCTTGGTAGAGGGCATAAGATTAGGCTATCTCTGATGCTTTTGGGTGCCTCTACCAAATGGATTAGGTGTAAAGTGTGAGCTTTGTCCTAAGGTGTGAGTCAAGGAGAGAAAAGTGGATTTATCCCACATATTGTGGAGCAAGCCTGTAGAGCTACTTAAAGCTCATTTCTTGAATCAATAAACAACAACTCATTTTGGATTACATGCTTGTCTATGGTGAGCTTGTGCTAAGCTAAGTCAATACTCAAGATTGTGTTTATGAGTCCAAGCTAATCTATCTTGGAACCTAATTCACTTGAGTGATAACCTTGCTTACACACACTCACACACTTGCACCATGTTTCTCTTTCATCCACCATAGCTAGCTCTGATACCATGTTTATGAGTCCAAGCTAATCTATCTTGGAACCTAATTCACTTGAGTGATAACCTTGCTTACACACACTCACACACTTGCACCATGTTTCTCTTTCATCCACCATAGCTAGAAATTCAATGGGGAGGGATTTCACACTTGGCAAACGAAATTAAGAGGCTATCTTATGAAAAAATGTTTGTGGTATGTCATTAGCACTGCCCTCTAGCAACAAGCGGAACCTGATGGAGTGCACACTAGGGCATCTACAATCATAGCAAGTGCACAAAATTTGGCCAAAGACAAACAAGCATTGGGAATTATCATCACTTCTTTGCATGATAACTATGTGCATTTCATAGATGAATGTAAGCATGCGCATGAAGCCTGGCATGTTCTAGAAAGTAATTTTGGAGCTAGAGCCGAAAGAAGAAAAGTTAGTCTTAAAAGACAGCTTTACAAAGTTACTATGCTTCAAGGGGAGGACATTTCTAGCCTAGTGAACAGGATTAAGAGCATTTTCACACAGCTCACTTACATCCAAGTTGAAGTACCAGAAGATGACAAAGTGGCTATAGTTTTAAGTGCACTTCCACCTTCTTATGACCACTTAGTCACAATTATTGAAGAAAAATAACCAGCACCACCATTCCAAGATGTAATCAACTCAGTCCAAGCAGAAGAAAGAAAGAAAAGAGGTTCACTTACCCCATCAGGGGGAGTTTTCATCGCAACCTCTTCAAGGGGAAGACATTTGCCATCAACATCGACAAACGGACGAAAGTGTTATGAATGTGGAAGAATGGGACACGTAGCGAAAGATTGCTACAAAAAAAAATCTTGCAACAAATGTGGTAGGAAGGGACACCCTCCTTCTCGGTGCTACTCAAGTGGAGGCAGTAGTAGTGGAGAAAGCAGCAGCAGTAGAAGCAGCAACAGAAGCAAAAAAGGTAAAAGACCTGACAGAGGATCCAGCTCACATAGTAGAAGACAAAAAGGACGAAGAAGAAGGTAGCGTTTGGGAAGACCCATTTTGAAGATGTAGACTCTCTACTTGTAGGGGAGGATTTTTTCCTGTGGATACCAGTTTATCATCCTGTGTGGACATCACCGTCCTTTGTGGATTGTTCTTGTGTGGATTTTTTACCATCCTGTGTGGATATCACCATCCTTTGTGGACTTTATTTTCCTGTGTGGATATCACCATCCTATGTGGATTTTGTTAGCCTGTGTGGATCATGCATCTTCAGTATCTTGTCTTAGTCCAAACCTCAAGGGGAGGATTGTAAAGTGTGACCTTTGTCCTAAGGTGTGAGTCAAGGAGAGGAGAGTGGATTTATCCCACATACTGTGGAGCAAGGCTGTAGAGCTACTTAAAGCTCATTTTTTGAATCAATAAACAACAACTCATTTTTCACTTTATGCTTGTCTATGGTGAGCTTGTGCTAAGCTAAGTCCATACTCAAGATTGTGTTTATGAGTCCAAGTTAATCTATCTTGGAGCCTAATTCACTTGAGTGATAACCTTGCTTACACACACTCACACACTTGCACCATGTTTCTCTTTCATCCACCATAGCTAGCACGATCCAAATCCTAACATTAGGTACTATGGATACTTTGTCAGCCATGCCTTTCTCCACCTGGGCTGGGAGTCGACTATCAACTTTGCCCCTTCAGACTGGGAGATATCTTTTGTGTAGAGTGGCACTGTTGGCTCTTCTCTGATTCTCTTGTTGATGGTGGCAGCTTCGTACTTTAGCAAAGGATATGGGAGAGAGGGCTGTAGCCATTCACGCCGGAGGTTGCTGGCGTCTATCTTCTGAATGGTCATGTCTTTAAAAACCCTCTACTCCCGTTCCAAAGCTTCTTTGGTTGTTTCCCCAATTTCTGCTTCTATGGCCTTGTGCAGCTTATCTTCCTCTTCTTGTGTCAGATCTTGTGTCTCTTGAGAGGGTCCTACCAGGATTCCCTCTTGAATGGGTGTATCCACAGGATCTGCCACATTCTCTAGGTCTATGCCTTCCATGGCTGCTGGCCCTGTGCTTGCCTGCTCTTCTACCTGCTGGCCTCTTAGCTCAACTATCTACTTTTGGAGTGTCTGTTTCTCTGCTTCATCTTCTTTTCCCATGTTCACAAGGAGGTCGTTCAACTTGGCATTTATCTTCTCCGCCTCCTCGAGATTTCTCTTGATATTTTCTAGCTCATTTTGCATTGCTTTCTCCTCTTCTTTCATGCGTGTTTGCATAACCACTGACCCTTCTGCCATCATCAACCTTTGCTTCTTCTCTAAGGTCAACTCTTTCTGGAGCTCTTTCATCTGTTCTTCATAGATCTGGCTCTCTGTAGTGGTGAGACGAGCTAGTAGCTCCGACTCTGGCAGGAGATGCCCGTAGCCGCTGGATGGTTTGGTCTTTGACTTTAAGATGGTCCTTGAGCTCAAGGACCTCATCCTGGCTAGCCTCCTGCTCTATTTCTGCCTTCTCCTTGGCATTTCACATGGCCTCAACTTCCTTGGACTCCTCAGCAAGTTGTAGGGTTAGGTTATCCCTTTCCCTCTCTACATCTGTCAATGACTTGCTGAGTTGTCTATATTTCTCTTCGGCTCCTTGCAGTCTTTGAGCTGCTTCCTAATTTTCTCTTTCCATTTCCTAGCATCTTTGCAATGCCTTTGCCAGACTGGCTTGCACCTCTGCTTCTCTCTCTATCTGCCTTTGACTTTGTTTTTGTAAAGTGTCGACTTCAAGCTTTATCTGCACTTTGGTGGCTTTGAGAGTTGCCATTTCACTTTCTGTGGCCATTGACTGTGCCCTTACTCCGGTTATCTTTGTCATCACCACATCCCAATCATTGGTGGGTGGGTGCAGGTCCACTGTGTCAGTGGCCATATCCTTTAGCTCCACTAATCGAGGCTCTGCATTTTCTCTTTCGGCCCCGTGCTTGCCAAGTCAAATGCGACTGTGGCAACCTCTTGTTTTGTATATCCGACAGCTAGTAGGTCTCAAATGTGTTATATCTTGCTTCATTTGGCTCTGGCTACTCACTTTTAGGCTTAGCCTCTTCCTTTGGTTCTTGCTCTTGGCTTTGTTCTTGCTTTGACTCTTCTTGGTCTTCTTGTTTGTCTTGCTCCTCTTTCTCTTCTTGTGGAGGGCTACGAGGAGGTGCTGAGGGTGGTGGGCTTGACTCGGGGCTGGATGGTGGAGTTGTCGGATTTTTCTTAAAATCTCTGTCCGCCTTTGTCTTCCTTTCTCTCTCTGGCCTTCCTGCTCTTCTAGCAGTTGCCGTCGGACTTGATCCACTTCCTCTTCTATAAATGGTACATGTGGGATATTTTCTGTTGTGGCATCTAGAATCTCAAAATTCTTAATATAGTCGTTGAATCTGTGTCTGTGCACCCTTTGGGATGATCCCGACATTGCTTCTAGAGACGGCTTCCATAGCTCATTCAAATCTCCTTTGAGGGCTGTTTCGGCCCTGAAACTTTCCATCAGCCGCTCTAGACGTGCCGCTTTCTGTGATTTAGTCTCTTTTACTGGTACTTGGATAGATTCCTTCTTTCCTTTCTTCATCTCTGGCTGCTCTTCTTGCACGGTTTCTAACCGGCGTTTCAAACGGGCTGCCACGCTTGGTGCCTTGGGATGTTTGCCTTCCTTATCTTCCTTGAGCCTCAGCCAGTCGTTCTGTAATGGAGGGTCGGGCCATCTTCCCTTGGCGTGCAATGCTCCATAAATCACCTTCGTGATTAGCTCACCCGGCACAATGTATGTGGGGTTCTTGTTGCCCATCTTTACCAGGTTATCATGTATATAAGCTGCATAATTGATTAATTTCGGCTTGCTCTTCTGCATTGCCCAGGTGAATGTTGTGGCAATTGCTGCAGGCGGCATTCTGTACTTTTGTGGCTGCTTTGTACACATATGGAAATATTGATTGTACAGCTGACTCATGATTTCCACTTTAGGGTTGGCAATGTCTTCAAAGGTGTAGTTGGATTTTTTTTTCTGTGTACACCTTTACTTCGTCTCTTCTTCTGGTTACACTATCCCCCTTGTTGGAGAGGTCTAGTGCAACTGCCACTACTCTCTCGGTGATTAGCATCTCCGTGCCTGGCTTGCCCTGCAGATTTGCAACTCAGGCCACTCCATCTTCTTTGATTGTTGTCACAAATTCCCATACTCTTTTTATGTTAATACCTGCCGGTACCGCTTCAAAATAATTGTGGAGATCAATCTTCTCCAGATACTTTGCCATCTTGCTTCTGACAAACTCATTGAGCTCCCGTGTGGTAGCATTGGTAGCTCTATCACATTTCCTTCAGTGTCTTTGAACACGCCTTGGTAAATCTTTAGATCATTTGACTCTAGGAGATCTTCTTGGATCCATGTGCTGGTTGGCTTTAGAGTTCCTTCTGGTATGACGAAGGGCTCTACTTCTTCCAAATAATCCTTTATGGACATCCTTTTCTTCTTTGCCGGTGACTTTGCGGTTGCCATAGATCCTGTTGCACTCAGTAGTCCGAAGTTAGCGTTTTTTCCATATCAGCTGAGAAACTGAGTTTTAACTATCCAAATGACTTGAAAATTGAAAATAAAACTTAAAAGGAACTTGGGAAACTATGCATGTGCTCACAGTGCATTTCTGGCAAAAATTTATCATCTAGACATCCTACGCGTAGGATGTCTTTTTCATCAGAATTTGGTGATACTTGACATGCTGGTGGTCCTTTGCCTGTACAACATAGCTATGTGCTTGGAATTGGATTTGGGCATCAAAAAGTGGAATTTTGGGCAGATTCAGGCTTTAGGTCACAAATTGGGTAGAATGTCCATAACAGGTAGTAAATGATATCCAAATGGGTTGAAAATGGATATATGGGCTCCTTGCACCATGGTAATGGCTCCCATGATGTCATTCTTTGCACATAAGTTCAAAAACATGCTGGAGACATCCTACATGTAAGATGTCTATTTCATCAAAATGGCTTGGGATTTGTTCTGTGGGTGTCCTTGGCTTGTGGAACATGGCCATGCTCTTGGATTTTGATTTGGATCAAGAATTGATGTTGGTAAGACCCTGTGTAGTATTTTTGGGCTCAAAAAAGTGTATCTTGAAGGTGTTGGGGGTCAAAATTGATTAGAATGGCTTCAAACTTGATACATGAGCTCTTGAAGATGACAAGAAAAGATCTGAATGTAAAAATACCCTGTGTAGGCCAAAAATGTCAAATAGACATCCTACGCGTAGGATGTCTACTTCATCAATTTTTGCAAGTAACCACACAGGTTGGATGGCTATGTGCTCATGAATGTGTTGTGCAAGTTTCATGTGATTTGAACAAGATTTGGTAGGTCTATGGCCCATTATTACCTCTATGCCCTAACTTTGCATTTTTTCATGCATATGAGGTCAATGTTGGTCCAAATGTGATGAAACTAGGTGGCTAGCATGCAAAGGCTATTCAAAAAATGTGTGTGATGAGAAATGTTGGGTTCTTTGCTGAGAAATGGCCTTGAGACATCCTACGCGTAGGATGTCTCCTGATGATTTTTTCATGGAAACTGTCACTATGCCTGCCCTTAGTCCCTCTGAGTCCCTTTTAAGCCTAATTTCAACAAAAAGTCAAATGGATAGAAAATAACTCCCAGTGTGGATTTCAGAGCCTCCGAGCCATTTTCTGACTTTTGGAGTGCTTTTCGACGATGAAATTTCTTGATGTTGGTCTCCATGGCTTCCCGATCCCTTGGGAATCCTTGCCGTATGGTTTTTGTCGACTTTGGCTTCATCGGAGCTCCATTTGGCACTTTGTCGCTCTAGAAGCACCCGTGGTTGCGTTTACATGTCTTTGATGACTTGTGGCGGTCTACCACCATAGGACTTGGTTGTTGATGGTCTAGGAAATCCGCTAGTGAAGTTTGGTGGTAAACAGACATGCGGTTTGGCCTTGAGAGCTATTTGACGCTTTGTGTGTCTAATGCCATTTCTGAAGTTTAGTGCCGCTTTGGGTCACCTTTTGGTCATGTGGGCTACATAGTCTTGTTGAGCATGTCGAGATGCTTCTACCCATGAATTTTTGTAGCATTTGGGTGCTTTTCCGCCGATTTCCCATTTGGTGGCCTCTTGCGGGATTCTAGGAATTAGGGTTTTTCCTGATAGTTTTCTACTACCTTTGGACATCCAAGACTGGTCTCCTATGCTAGGGTAAGCTACCGATGAAGTCTCATTGCTTTTGGGTTAGCCGTTAGGTGGCCACTTCTAGTTGTAGGTCTCTACTGCCCACTTTCTATGTGAACCCTACGCTAGTTTTCGCGACAAAACGACAAACATGCGCGAAAAGCTCAAGGTGGTGAGCCTACCTCTCATGTCTGAAGCCCGTCGGGTAGTTGTGCGCGTCGTAGAAGCTGCTGGAAGTTCCGCTCGCTCCAGGTGGCAGAAGCTCTCTCTCAAAGGTCAATAATGAAAATGAGCTTAAAATGAAGTGAAAAATTCTTATAATGGTGGTCCCCGTACCACTTTTCATGAAATTTGACATGTGCTTTCAACTTCTTGTGACATGTGGTTTAGGCTCAAGAATTCTCTTGATTTGAACTTCATTTGCCCTGTTTACCAGAAATTTGGCATTTCGGTCAAAATCTGGCCAAAACACGCTTTCCGCTCCAGTCTCATAATTGCACCCCCACTGTACATAGGTTGTCGTATAGTCACTGATCATCCCCATATGTTTTTTTCATTACGACCGTTTTTCACTTGCTTTTTGTATTTTTGAAGTTTTTCTGTCGAAAATTAGCAAAATTAAAAGGAAAATAGAAAATCAAACCCAGAAAATCCCCAAAAATTATAATAAATAAAAAACATCACCGCAAAACATTATATACACTCACATGCAATTTTTATGGCCGGATTTCTCCATTTTACCAATATTTTTCCTGAAAAATGTCTACTTCTACTTATATACACACACCTAGGGGCTTGATTTGGCGTTTGGTCCCATATACCTTTAGATTCATGCTGTTTAATGGCATATGTACTTGGGTTAGTCCAGAAAATTTCACAATCAAACAACAACCCTTAAAAATAGTCAAAAATCATGCCCTTTTTTGCTTTTCCTGCTATTGGGTCTGCATTTGAGAATGCTTCCCCCCCTCCTAGCCGGAGTCCTCCTGGACGACAAGGTATTGCCTCGGAGTATGTGCCATGCATAGGTTGAAAAATTTGTGCTAATGCTTGGCCGATTAATGTGGCCCTATTTTATGCATACTCGATCAATGCATTGAAAAATTAATGCTGTGCAAGAGAAGGGTATAAGCAAGATGCTTATTGGCATTCGCCGTCGAGGTTTCCTGTTTTCTTTGCAAGTAACAGCTGTAACTCTACTACTCTTTGTTTGATTGTCTTTCTTGCAAAAGTCGCTTGCTTTGCCGCTACCGTTGACCTTATCTCTTTTGCTTTCCATTGGTAGCTTGTTTTTTCCAGTTTAGGGTTTATTGCTACTGTATTGGTTGCCACTATTTTGTTGTTGATTAGCACCCACATAAGTCGGTTTGCTGGTTTCATATGCAGCTGTCTGCCTTCCGATGTTGCTTGTACTAAAGGGAGTTCCTTTTGCTTTTGTTTCGGTATCCAAATGAGAGTCACATTTGAGTTATTTCTGAGCATTTTCTTTGGGATCCATATCTATTTTATGCCCTTGGTGTTTGGTTGAATTATCTGCTTATGTTGACTTCCTCCGTTGTCTTGTTTTCTGTCTGCCATGTCATTTCTATCCTTCCGCATCCATACTTGTTTCTCTTGTTTTGGTAACCTCGATCTTCTTACTGCGGTTGGTGACTTCGTATGTATGTAGTGAGCATGGTTGGCGGTTTCTTGTTTGTTAATCTTGGGTGTCATGTTGTTCTTTGGTGGCACCCTTGCTTTTGGCTCTTTTTCCAGTGATTGCATTGCTGGCAGCTGATTATTGCAGGGTTGTTGAGCAAAGGCTATTACCTGTTGTTCTTGTACATCCTGAATTTTGACTGCATTCGCATTCCAATCTATCTGCACATTGTACTCTTTTTGCCAAGGTTGTCCCAACATGCAACATGGGGTGTTGTATGCTTTCATCCTCAACTACATAAAATTTGTGTGGGTAAATATATTGATGTACTTGTACATGCAATATAGTCCAGCCCAATGTTTTCAGAGAATGTGATGTACTACTTTCCAGCACTTGTGGAGTAGGATGAAGTTGACATGTGGACTTGAGCTGTTTGTATAATCCGTAAGAGATTAAATTTGCTTGAGCTCCAGAATCAAGCAATGCTGTCGATTCAACTTGATTGCTACCAACTTTGACTGCCATTATTGGCTCCACTGTGTCTTCATCAAACCTCGTTAGTCGAATGTGATTCGCAATGGTGCTCGACATTGTTGTTGTTGTCGCAGAAGTTTTCTTTTTGCAATGTGTTCTTTTGCTTCTGCTTGAGCTTCTTCTCATACCCTCTACTTCTCCTTAATTTGTTGTTTTCCTTGATGGATTTTTTGAAGTATATCCTGTGTTAGTGGTAAATGATATTTCTTTAATCGACACCCACTAATCCAATTTGGCATTTCTTCACTTGCTAATGTAGCAAGCTTGATAGCTCCGCTTTGTGATAGGTCACTAATCACAAATGGTCCCATCCCTCGCTTTTTAAGTTTCTTGGCATGTTGCTTCAAAGTATAAACAAGTACATAATCACCAGTTTTGAACTCTTTCGTATGCACATGCTTGTCAAAAAACTCTTTTTGTCTTCTCTTTTTAGCATAGATGGAAGCTACAGCTCTCAAGCGGAGTTCATCTAGCTTTTCAAGATCATCTATTCCTGAAGAGAGCTCATGCCCTGTCCATTCTAAGCGTTTCGCTACTCGTAGAGTTGGAATTAAAAATTATATGGGTAATATAGCCTTTAGACCAAACACCATGTTGTACGGTGTCATTCCTATTGATATTTTGTAAGCTACCCTGTATGCCCATAGTGTTAAGTGTAGCCGCTGATCCCAATCTGTTCTTGTCTCTGATACAATTTTAGTGAGAACCGTGCATAGTGTTTTATTTGTGGCCTCAGCTTGTCCATTTTCCTGTGGATGGTATGGAGCAGATTTCCTATGTATGACCATGAATTCCTCTAGCAGATATTCAATGACTTCATTAAGAAAATGTGTTCCACGATCACTGACAATTTATATTGGTCAACCGTATCATACAAAACATTCTCATACAAAAACTATGCAATGGTCCGTGCATCTGCTTTTTATGTTGCCTTTGCTTCTGCCCATTTTATGAGATAGTCCGTAGCCACAATGATATATTGGGTATGGGTGTGATATGCAGGGGGTGAAATAGGCCCCACAAAATCAATGCCCCATTTTGCAAATGCCCTTTCCCCCATCATTGGCCGTAGTGACATCTCATCTCTCTTTATCAGCACCTTGGTGCGCTGACATGCGTCACAACGATTTACAAACTCTTCAGCATCCATATGCAATGTAGGCCACCATATTCGTGCGGTGAAGACAATTTTTGCCGTCTTATCACCTGAAAAATGTCCTCCACTTATACCTCCATGTGCATGTTCTAGAATTAGCAGAGGTATTTACTTTCACTTGCACAGATTCTAAGTTGATTGTCCTCTCCTCGCTTATAGAGTTGGTTCCCAATTAACTGAAAGTCACGAGCCTCCAGCTCTATAGACCTTTTCCGTGCTCTTGTTATGTTTTCAAAAAACGTCCTTGTGGTTAAGAAATCAATGATATATTGACTCCATGCAGGTGTAAAGTTTACCTAAAACAATGTCGCATGATCCACTGGTCGTTTGGCACTACATATAGTACAATTGGTAACATAAGCATGTGTGTCCACATACATAGTTGGCCAATAAATCTCTAACTGTTTCAGTCTCTTGTGTGTTTTCACTGTTGAACAATGAAATGCACAATCCTGGACAAGCGCTTCTTCAAGGTAACACTCGAATTCTTCCATATTTATACATAATCGTAGAATTTGGTCCGATCCTAGATGATACAGCCATCCTGCAATCAACTGGAAGTTTTTTGTTTGTCGAATTGTTTGTTGTTTGGATTTGTATTCCGTGTTATCAAACCTACCTCCAAAGGAAAGTATGCTAACAATTTCCTGAGACCATTTGGGTATCATTTCAATATTGAAAAGATAAGCATCTGGTATGTCATCATCTACTCCCTCAAGAGATTCCCTGTTGTGTAGCCTTGAAAGATCATCCGCCTGTAGATGGGTTTTACCCTTTTTGACCACCACTGGGAAATCAAACTCTAGCAATATAATAAACTAGCGTACAATTCTTCCTGTATTGCAGGTTTATTCACTAGATACAAAAGAGCTTGATGATCTGTGAAGAACACAAATTTGTTTGCGAGCAAATAATGCCAAAATTTCTTTACAGCATAAATCATTCTTAACCCCTCTCTTTCGGTGGGAGTGTAGTTCTTTCCACACTATTTAACTGACGGCTTGCATAACAAACTGGAAAATCCATTGTTCTGTCTCCAGGTTGAGCCAGAATACTCCCGATTGCATATGCAGAAGCATCAATGTGAACATGGAATATCTTTTTTCAATCCAGTGCTTTAAGTATAGGTGCTGATACAAGGTTTTCCTTCAGCTTTTGGTATGAAGCTTCACACTCCTCAGTCCAGCCAAAATTGACTAGCAAATGATATAGAGATTGTGCGATGACTGCATACATATATATGAATCTTCGATAATACCCACAGTGTCCCATGAAGGATTGCACTTATTTCGCATTAGAAGGCTTGGGTAGGTCTACTATGACTTTGACTTTGTCTAGGTCCGTGGTTATGCCATTTCTTGAAACAATGTGTCCTAAGATGCGGCCTTGCCTAACCATGAAAATACACATTTTCAGGTTAAGACAGATTCGATATGTCCTGCATTTTTCAATACCTTTTACAAATGGTCAATATGTTCCTCTCGTAGAAGAGAGTGTACACAAAGATCATCCATGTATATTTCTAAGAATATTCTCAGGTATTCTTTGAACGCGTACATCATTAAACTTTGAAAGGTAGCTAGGGCATTAGTAAAGCCAAACGGTATAACTCGATACATATATATTCCCCATTCTATGGCAAACGCTGTTTTGTGTCGATCCTCCATTGCAATTGCCAGTTGTTTGTATCCTGAAAACCCATCCAAAAAGGAATAAGCCCGTTTCCCGGCCACTCTCTCAAGTACATATTCTGTGCTTGGCAAGGGATAATTATCCCTTATGGTGGCTGCATTTACTTTATTGAGCTTCACACACACTCGCAGTTTTTTGTTCTTTTTGGGGACTACCACAATGGGTGACACCCAATCTGTATGCTCAATTTCATAGATGAATTCAACTTCCACCAACTTTTCTATCTCTTCTTTTATTCGTTTAGCAAATGTGTCATTATATGTATAAGGACGCTATTTGCTAGGTTTTGCATCCGATTTCAAAGGAATTTTATGCTGGCATATCGATGAATCAACTCCCTTGAGGTCTTTTTAGGACCATGCAAACACATCTTTATAATTCTTGAGAAGTTGTGTTAGCCATTCTTCTTCTTCAGGCTCTAAATTGGCTTCTCACCTGGTTCCGTGAGGTATATCCTTTTTGCATTTTCTGGCCCATCGTAAGATTCCTGGTTTGTTCTTTCCCTGACTGGCGGTGTCATTATGATTTTTCTATCCTGGATGGTAAACTTTTGATAGTGTGATGGTACATTCATGTTTTCCTTTTCTGACTCCCCTTTACCATCACTATCTCCCCAGTAGTCCATACCTCTCGTAAAGACCGTTTCAAATCTTGGTATTTCTCTTTACGCTCCAGTTTGGTCCACTCTTGGTGTTTCGTTGTTTATTTTTTTTATTTTGGAGATTTTTAAGATTTTGTTTCTGTTTTAGATTTCCGTACTTGTCTTATTTCCTCTCACATTCTTTTCCCTGGAACTTTTGAAAATATTCCTGATATTTGATCTTTTACACAATCCTCTGGTTTTACAAGCATCAGATAGTGAGTTTTACCTTTTATCCTGGGCATCAAGTTCTCTCTCGCTTTGTTTCCTGCCCGTTTTCTCCTATAGCGTTCCTGGCGTTGATAGCCGTTTTTCGGCTTTCCATAATTGCCATAGTAAGCTACCTCACCCTATCAAATCACTCAAACATTTCGGTTATCCCTACCATTTCACTGTACATAGGCGTGTGTGAGTTAGGGACTTTCTCCATATTTTCTTAAAACCCTCAGCTAGCTAGTCACTGGGCTAGCTGAGCCAAAAAAATAAAAAAAATAAAAAATATTATGGCCCATTTGTGTGTAAATATTTCATTGTATATAGGGCCTAAATAAAAGGATTTTTCATAATTATTTTGGTATTTATTTAAAAATTTCTACCTATCGTGTATTATTTATGCTATGTACATTGACTCACCATTACCATATTTTTTCTTACCATTTTGCATACTCTTTATTCCATATAAAAATAATTTCATGCAAGCTTCTCTTATTTTTGGTGTAACTCCATCCCAATAAAAATCCAAACAAAACTAGTTCTATTTATGTGTATATTTTTTTACTATTGTGATTTTTTCCTTCCTACATCTATTCTCTATTACTCTCATAAATAAGACCACCAAAAATATTCATCTTTTTATGGTAGACTTATAATGAGAGAGATGTATTTTGACCCCTTTATATTTTTTCCACCTATATTATTTATACTTGACATGTACATATTTTTTTTAGACCCCTCAATATTTGATTTTCTTAGTTGTACTATTCACTTGTATCATGATCTCAACAATATCTTCAATAATAGACCTACCAAATAAGGTCAAGGGTATGTGGAATGCATGCATGCACCATGGGGGGCTCACAGGTATTCAAAAGAATCATCCAAAGAAGGACCTCACAAGGACTTTGTGCAGTGGAAAAAAACAGTCGGTTTTGCTGAATTTTTAAAGATCAAATGCTCCCAGAATTTGAAAAGGTGATACAGACAAAAGTTGTAGCTCGTGGGCTGAACTTTCACCTCAAATTGTGTCATATTTTTTTAAGCTACGAGCTGTGAGCTATGATTTTATTGGTGGACCCCAGTTTGCCCATGCTATGCAGCCACACTCCCTCTTCCACTTTATCATTTTCCTCTTTCACACACACTTCTCCACTCATCATCCCCACCTCTCTCACCACTTCTCTCTGCACCCTACTCACCTTCTTCTCAACCTTGAAGAATAAGAGAAACCATGGTGAACTTATGTCTCCTACACACACTTCCATTCCAAAATTGACCACCTAGTCTCATTTTTCCTCATCGATATTACCCATATCTATCAAAAAACCATAAAATTCAGCCTCTTCCCTTGAAAGAAAGTATCATGGTGATTGATTACTCATGTTCACTTACCTTGGCTCCCAAGGGAGATCAAGAGTGGAGAAAAAACGTACCGTCAAAGCTAGTGGACCGTCAACAAGCGTCAAAATTGATCCTACTCAAGACACTTGCAGCATCAACATTGTAACAAATCCATATTTTCTTACGTATTAAGAGTTTTTTTCTTCCTTATTTGTATTCTACTTGGATACTCCCATTGTAAATATCCAATTTCATTTGTAAATCAATAAAAATACTAACTCTAGTAATCTATTAACACTAACCTACTATGAAAAGTCCTATCACCTCCACTTCTCTCTTCTCTCTCTTCTTCATCTATCCCCACCAACTTCTTGATAATTCCAAGCAAAACAAATTAGATAAGTGCTGAAAATATAACCCAACCATGGTTAGAGGAGTAACGCTAGCCCTCAAAGTTGCTATAAAAGGAGGGTGTAGCTAGCACAAAAGGGGGGAGCCATAAGCAAGAGCACTATGCTATAGCTTGAGAAGCAAGGCTCAACCTCTTTAGAAGGAGCTCTTGAGTGAAAGCTCATTGTCTTATACATGTGCATGTGTTGTATTAGGGGTGATTAGCAAGGGAACTCTATGCCATTGTAAGAGAGAGTGATCATTCAATTGAGAGAAGGAAATCTATCATTTCTCCTACTAGTGTAAGCCCAACATTTGCTGAATCAAGGAGGGTGGATTTGGAGTAAGCTTGGATACTTTGTCTATCTTCCAACGTGAAGTAATGGACAACAATGATGTGTAAGTGTCTTGGTGTTTTTTTTAAGTTCTTGATAGCTTGTCTCTGGGTGTTGTCATCAATTTAGCCATAAATTCCACATACTGTAAGAGGACGACAGGGTGGAGAGGACTCCCCTGGCCTTAAGACAGTGATTGGGGTGGCTTTTCTTGTGATGTGTTGTGGTGTAATTTACTTAAGCTATGTTGAACAAATACTAATCTCACTCTCATTGGTCATGACAAATTTGTAAGAAGGTATTAGTGCAACAAGCACCCCCTCCCTCTTCCCTCTTTTTCTTACATATATAATTGTGTTTGCTTGATCAGTGTCGAACATTTCAAAGTAGCCCGAGCACTATCTCTCTCTCTCTCTCTCTCTCTCTCTCTCTCTCTCTCTCTCTCTCTCTCTTTCTTTACGCGTCCTTGTTCACATTCAAAACTAGGTGGTGCTCCAAATTTGTGTAGGATTAGGTTGCGGGTGTTGTTGTTTTCTTCCAACCCCAACGCAATTGAGCAGTACGGGAGACTAGAAGAGTGCTTAGAGGCCACTCTTCTTGTTGCCTGCCCCGGAGCACCTCAAATTGGTGCCCCCACTGAGGAGGGCTTGTGTATGTTTTGTGTAGGCTCAACCTTTAGCATAATCAAGAAGCTTGCATGAATCACGCGAATTTGTATGATCCCTTCATTCCCATTGCAAGGCAAAAGGTACACATAATTGTTAGTACTAAGTTGCAATTTCAACGTGTAATTTGTAGAATTTTAGGTCCTCTTAGGTTGGCAGCGATAAACGCATCAGTAAATCCTTTTATTTTGCCTCTCATTAGGTACGACCTTAGTTTGGACGTCTATATTTGTGTTTTATTTTAAGAATTAGTTCATGGATAGACCATGGATAATGGCCAAGGAATAGAGGTTTTCCCCTTTCATTTCACTCCACACATTAGAGTAAACATTGCAATTAGTAGAAAATCCATTTTCAGCAACGTATGGTGTTCATGTTTGGTGCCCAAAGAGTAGGTGAAATTATTGCGTCACCAAACCCTGTCATTCTACCTCTTATTGATTATCATAGGTCATTTGATGTAAATATTTTTATTTTGTTGTAGAATAGATTGCAATTTAGAAAATATTATTGTGTAAATATTTTAAAGAAAGAAAAAATAAAAACGTGTCACTTTGAAATCAATTCAATGGAGAGCCAACGCCAAATGTCTGGATATCCTCTTTTCTTTGGAGAGCCTGGAGAGGATGCATAATTATTTTTAGTGAATTTCAAGATGTCTTGTCGTATCAAGAGGATAGTAACTGATCAAGAATGCGTAGAGATGTTTGAAGTGGTCGTTCGGAAAGATGCTAGCACTTGGTTTGACTCGTTGCCTGAGGAAGTTAAAGGGAATTACACGGAAGTTGTGAATCATTTCAAGAGATACTTCTTTGATCCCCAAAACACTCAGAAACTATGGCAAGACATTGTTTCTCATAAGCAAACAGACTTAGATGACTACTACTTGTACAAGCAAGAGTTTCTACATATTTGGGCTCTATGGATACGAAATGTTGCTAACCCTAGTGATGGTGCAGAATTTCTAAAGAAGGAGAGGTTCATATCCGGATTCTTTCCTGACCTTAAGGTAAAAGTTGAGTCTGGTGCACCTGCTACCTTTGATGCAGCTGAAACTAGGGTTGCTGAGAAATATAGGAAACTCAAGTGCTTAAGGGGGGAGGTTCCAATAGAATGTCTTAGACCCAAAGGTAAGTCACAAGCATCAACATCTAGGGAGCTTCCTGAGGTAACGGCGGAAGTGATTGAGAAGTTAAATAAATATTTAAGCAGCTTGTCAATTCACCTTGCACAAGCAGTAGGTCCAAAGGGACAAGTAAAGAAGTCTTGCAATGTTGGAATTGCAGAGAGTCTTGCATTGTTGGAATTGCGGTGAGTCTGGACATGGGATGTGTAATTGTCCTTAGCCCCGTGGGGAGCCAGGGAGACCTAACTTGAATTACCCAGTGATGAATACAGGTGAAGGAACTGGTCAACAACCAAGGCTTATACAAAGACCAAATGAACCAAGACCACCTCCACAAGGGGTAGAAGGAGTTCCACCTTTGCCAGATCCAAATGTGCATGTGGTAGAGGTGACAAATTCAAATGAGGTTGACATGGAAGCAAATGGCATTAAGTGTGGCCGAGGGAAGGGTAAAGAGAAAGAAGGTGTCACATCACAGAGTGACCATGGACGAGGCAAGAATACAAAGGAGACCAAGGAAGCTAAGAGGACTCGACGTCGTATCAATCTCCAAGACTTCCCTCTTGGACATGGTATGGATCCATACAACTTGTTGGAAGACATGAGAGGTAAGGGTCCTGATATCTCATGGCCCTAGTTTCTTGCATTATGCCCACAAGTTAGGAGGGATTTAACAAAGGCAGTTAGCACTAGGAGAAAGTTAAAAGAGAGTGTGCCTATTGTAAAAATTGCACATGCTAAAATGAATGAGGATATTACACCTGTGCTAGATTGTTACATCAATGGAAGATTGGTTAGGAAAGGTCTAGTGGATGGGGGTGCACAAATTTGCATCATGACAGAGGGACTCATGCAAAGACTAGGCATGCACATCCATGAGACACCTGAAATTAAAGTTAAGATGGAAAACAATAGCAAAGTTAGGTGTGTAGGCATTTGAAAAAATGTTTTTTTAGAGTCCTTTGGCATTAAGAAGGCGGTGGATTTTTATGTTATGTCTACCAAACGAAATGGTTACCCATTTATCCTAGGGAGAACATGTCTAATGAAAATGCGAGCTTTGTAGGATTGGAAGAGTGGAAAGCTAATTTGCAGGAATGACAATCATAAGAAGGTTGTCTTTGACATGAAGGAGCAACGCCAAGAGGAGGTCCATGAAAAGTCATCTCAAAGTGAGACGGAGGAAGGTTGGACCGATAGCACTTCAGAAGGAGAAAGTAGCGGCAGCATTACTGAAGAGGAGTCTACCATCAAAGTCATTGGGGTAAGGTTTAATCCAAACAACCAAGAGACCTCTTGCCCATGTTTGGAAGAGGTAGGTTCCCAAGAGAACCAAAAAGTGGAAGATGAAAGAATGCTAGAAGGTATGTTATCTACAATACTTACAAAGGATGAAAGAGAGGAGCTCAAAGGTGTGTTAAGGAAATTTCCTAGGATTTTTTCTAAAGACTACACCAATGTGCGTGGAGTAGATGCTGTTCAACACAAAATTGAGTTGAAGCCAGAGGCCACACCTAAGGCTCAGAAGCTACGAAGGCTAGGAGTCATCAAGGAGCAGGCTTTACTCAAGGAGGTAAGAAAGCTTCTAGCAGCAGGTTTCATTTATCGAGTGGAGAATTTAGAGTGGGTCTCTCCCGTTGTTGTCACTCCTAATAAAAATGGCAAGTGGAGGGTGTGTGTGGATTACCGTCCACTCAATGAGGCAACAAAAAGAGATCACTTTCCCCTCCCATTTCAAGATGAGATACTAAATGAGGTAGCTGATCATGAGAATTACACTGTGTGTGATGGATACTTGGGTTACTTTCAAATAAGTATCGCATTGGAAGATCGGTTGAAAACAACCTTCATCACTCCTTGGGGTTGTTATGCTTTTAGAGTCATGCCATTTGGACTCTCCTGCAACTTTCCAACGGTTCATGGACATGGTGTTTCAAGCATTCTTTGAAAACTCCATTAGGGTTTTTATTGATGATTTTTGCATTTATAGCTCAAAATCATTACATCCACAAAGGGTAGAAGAAGGTTTAAAGAATCTCTATGACATGGGAGGTCAACTCAACCCCGACAAGTGTCACGTAGGTGAGGATGAAGTGATCTTGCTTGGTCACAAGGTTTCCTATAAAGGCATTGAGGTGGATCCTTCAAAGGAAAAGGCTCTTATTGAGCTCCCATCACCCAAGAATCTCAAAGAGGTCATCTCATTCATTCAAAAGGTGAAGTATATGTCACGCTTCATTCACTTAGCTTCAGATTTGCTTCACCCTTTGCAAAAGTTGACACAACAAGTAGAATTTTCACGGTCTGATGAGCTTGAAGAGTACTTTTGTAACATTAAAGTCATCCTGTCAGAGCTACCAACACTCATGCCTCCTTGTTGGGAGTACACATTCCTTGTTAGCTCTAGTGTTGGGAAAGAAACAATTGGAGCGGCTTTGCTACAACAAGATCCCCATAGTATCTGGATGCGACCCATCTACTTTGCTAGTAGGGTCATGAATGCTTTGGAGAGAAGCTACACGGAGGCAGAACTCATGATGCTTTCTCTCATGTTTGCGGTGAGAAAGTTTAGATCCTACTTGCTAGAAAAACCTTTTGTAATTCTCACTGCAAAAAACTTGTTTCCTTGGGTGTCATCTCAAATGAATCTTAGCACTAGGATCTCAAAGTGGATTATGGAATTGCAAGAGTTCCAATACTCTTTCAAGGTAGAAGATAGTGTGCGTGCACAATTGGCAGGGATCCGTCCTTATAGGGTACATGAGAAGGAGATTAAGGTGCCTGAAGTAAAGACCCTACCATTGCCACCACCTAAAAGTATTCCTAATTCTTTTACCTTGTTCTTTGATGGAGCTTTTCGACGAGCCACAGGAAAAGCAAGGGGAGGGCTAGTGTTGCTCAACCCAAGTGGAGAGGTGGTCATGAAAGAGAAGGTCAATCTACCAGGTTCAACTAGCAACAATGAAGCAGAATACGACGCACTACTTCATGGTTTAAAGATATGCAATGGCCAAGGTATACAACGTCTCATGGTAAAAGGGGATGCACTTCTCATTGTGAAGCAAATTTTAGGCATTTGCGCATGCAAGAATGAAAGCTTAAGGACAAAAGTTCATGCCATTCGTAGGATGTTTAATCAGTTTGAAGAAGTGCAACTATATCATATTCCTAGGAAACAAAATGAAGATGCCGATTTACTTGCACAACAAGAAGTTACATGTGTTGAGAAAGAAGTGTAGGTCATCATGGTGGCAGCAACTATCAAGCAGCCGAGATACCAGGGATTGGAGTCATTGACTCCCATTATTAGCTACATTTTGGAGGGTGAGTTTTCACAAGACTTCACGAAGGCTCAGAAGAGGAGACTCATGAAAAAGGCAAGCGCGTATCTCTTCCTAGAAGGATCCATCTATCAAAGAGGGAAGGATCAAGTGTGCAGAAGAGTACCAACTATCAAGGAGATTCCATCCATTCTAAAAGGTTTGCATGAAGAGGCATGTGGTGGTCATATTTCCCAAGAGTTAACTGTGAAGAATATTTTGCTTGCGGGGTATGTTTGGCCAAGTCTGCATGTGGATGTCCAACATTGGTGTAAAAGCTGTCACAATTGTTAGGTGAATGGGAATAGAAGATTGGTTTATGGTCCAAGGCAAATCGTGCTTGCAAATGGACCCTTTGAAAAGTGGGGAATTGATGCTATGGGTCATCGCCCTAGGACAAAAAATGGTAAACTCTACATTCTAGTGGCGGTAGACTATATGACTAGGTGGGTGGAAGCACAAAGGGTGGCAAAGGTAAATGAGAGGACAATGAGCAAATTTGTGTACACTCACATTTGTTGTAGATTTGGCACACCTTTGGAGATTGTTTCTGATAATGGTCCAGGGTTTAGAAAGGGCTTGCTCACAGAAGTCTGTGAAGAACTTCACATTCTACATCGTCATAGTACACCTTACTATCCCCAACCAAATGGTTTGGTAGAAAAAGCTAATGGTGTCATTGCAGGCATCATTAGAAAGATGGTGAGAAACAAGACAAAGTTGTGGGATGACTTCTTGGATGATGCCTTGTGGGCGTATCGAACCACAGATAGGGAAGCCACGGAGTTTACACCATTTCACTTGGTCTATGGTCAAGAGGCTTTACAACCAATTGAGCTCAACATTCCAACAATGCGACTTCATAGCAAAGCAGCACAAGATGATCAAGAAGCATGGATGGATCAACTTCTTACCTTAGTTGAGCTTGAGTGGAAAAGAGAAGCAGCATACGAGTGCTACGAGAGGAAAGCCACACAGACAAAGAAAACGCTTGACAAGAAACTGAAGGACAAAGGCATCAATGAAGGAGATCTTGTGCTAAGGTATGACAATCGACTCGATAATCGTTTTGATGCCAAGTTTGAAACTAGATGGCAGGGGCCATACATAGTCAAGAAGGCTTTCAATTAAACTTACTATTAACTTATGGACTTGAATGGGAAAGAGCACTCCAGGAAGGTAAACGGGTATCGCTTGAAGCCTTATTTGAGTCGCCTTCTACCAAAGGATCTACCAAAGATCTGTCAAAAGGCAGCTATCTCATGTAGGTATTGTCCCGTGAAGCATGAGTGTAACTCAAACCAAAATTCTGAGGGGCCAAACAATGAAGATCTTGTCAAGGACTCTGAAGCACTCTCTTTCGAAAAGACGCTCTATGATGGTACATGAATATACCATCATCTTGGGGAAGGACTAATGATAGCCGTTTTTTTGTCTTTCCATAATTTCCATAGTAAGCTACCTCACCCTATCAAATCACTCAAACATTTTGGTTATCCCTACCATTTCATTATACATAGGCGTGTGTGAGTTAGGGACTTTCTCCATATTTTCTGAAAACCCTCAGCTAGCTAGTCACTGAGCTAGTTGAGCCAAAAAAAATTAAAAAATATTATGACCGATTTGTGTGTAAATATTTCATTGCATATATGGCTTAAATAAAAGGATTTTTCATAATTATTTTGGTATTTATTTAAATATTTCTACCTATCGTGTGTTATTTATGCTATGTACATTGACTCAACATTACCATATTTTTTTTAACCATTTTGCATACTCTTTATTCCATATAAAAATAATTTCATGCAAGCTTCTCTTATTTTTGGTGTAACTCCATCCCAATAAATATCCAAAATACTCTAGTTCTATTTATGTGTATATTTTTTCACTATTGTGATTTTTTCCATATGAAAATAATTTCATGCAAGATTCTCTTATTTTTGGTGTAACTCCATCCCAATAAAAATCCAAAAAAAACTAGTTCTATTTATGTGTATATTTTTTCACTATTGTGATTTTTTCCTTCCCAGATCTATTCTCTATTACTCCAATAAATTAGACCACCAAAAATATTCATCTTTTTATGGTAGACTTATAATGAAAGAGATTTATTTTGACCCCTTTATATTTTTTCCACCTATATTATTTATATTTGACATGTACATATGTTTTTTAGACCCCTCAATATTTGATTTTCTTAGTTGTACTATTCACTTATATCATGATTTCAACAATATCTTCAATTATAGACCTACCAAATAAGGTCAAGGGTATGTGGAATGCATGCATGCACCATGGGGGGCTCACAGGTATTCAAAAGAATCATCCAAAGAAGGACCTCACAAGGACTTTGTGCAGTGGAAAAAAACAGTCGGTTTTGCTGAATTTTTAAAGATCAAATGCTCCCAGAATTTGAAAAGGTGATACAAACAAAAGTTGTAGCTCGTGGACTGAACTTTCACCTCAAATTGTGTCATATTTTTTTAAGCTACGAGCTGTGAGCTATGATTTTATTGGTGGACCCCAGTTTGCCCATGCTATGCAGCCACACTCCCTCTTCCACTTTATCATTTTCCTCTTTCACACACACATCTCCACTCATCATCCCCACCTCTCTCACCACTCCTCTCTGCACCCTACTCACCTTTTTCTCAACCTTGAAGAATAAGAGAAACCATGGTGAACTTATGTCTCGTACACACACTTCCATTCCAAAATTAACCACCTAGCCTCATTTTTCCTCATCCATATTACCCATATCTATCAAAAAACCATAAAATTCAGCCTCTTCTCTTGAAAGACATCATCATGGTGATTGATTACTGATGTTCACTTACCTTGGCTCCCAAGGGAGGTCAAGAGTGGAGAAAAAACGTACCATCAAAGCTAGTGGACCGTCAACAAGCATCAAAATTGATCCTACTCAAGACACTTGGAGCAGCAACATTGTAAGAAATCCATATTTTCTTACCTATTAAGAGTTTTTGCTTCCTTATTTGTATCCTACTTGGATACTCCCATTGTAAATATCCAATTCCATTTGTAAATCAATAAAAATACTAACTCTACTAATTTACTAACACTAACCTACTATGAAAAGTCCTATCACCTCCACTTCTCTCCTCTCTCTCTTCTTCATCTATCCCCACCAACTTCTTGATAATTCCAAGCAAAACAAATTAGATAAGTGCTGAAAATCTAACCCAACCATGGTTAGAGGAGTAACCCTAGCCATCAAAATTGCCATAAAAGGAGGGTGTAGCTAGCGCAAAACGGGGGAGCCATAAGCAAGAGCACTATGCTATAGCTTGAGAAGCCAAGCTCAACCTCTCTAGAAGGAGCTCTTGAGTGAAAGCTCATTGTCTTATACATGTGCATGTGTTGTATTAGGGGTGATTAGCAAGGGAACTCTATACCATTGTAAGAGAGAGTGATCATTCAATTGAGAGAAGGAAATCTATCATTTCTCCTACTACTGTAAGCCCAACATTTGCTGAATCAAGGAGGGTGGATTTGGAGTAAGCTTGGATACTTTGTCTATCTTCCAACGTGAAGTAATGGACAACAATGATGTGTAAGTGTCTTGGTGTTTTTTTTAAGTTCTTGATAGCTTGTCTCTGGGTGTTGTCATCAATTTAGCCATAAATCCCACATACTGTAAGAGGGCGACAGGGTGGAGAGGAGTCCTCTGGCGTTAAGACAGTGATTGGGGTGGCTTTTCTTGTGATGTGTTGTGGTGTAATTTACTCAAGCTATGTTGAACAAATACTAATCTCACTTTCATTGGTCATGACAGATTTGTAAGAAGGTATTAGTGCAACAAGCACCCCCTCCCCCTTCCCTCTTTTTCATACATATATAATTGTGTTTGCTTGATCAGTGTCGAACATTTCAAAGCAACCCGAGCACTATCTCTTTGTCTCTCTCTCTCTCTCTCTCTCTCTCTCTCTCTCTCTCTCTCTCTCTCTCTCTCTCTCTCTTTATGCATCCTAGTTCGCATCCAAAACTAGGTGGTGCCCCAAATTTGTGTAGGGTTAGGTTGCGGGTTTTTGTGTGTGTTGTTGTTTTCTTCCAACCCCAACCCAATTGAGCAGCACGGGAGCCTAGAAGAGTGCTTAGAGGCCACTCTTCTTGTTGCCCACCCCGGACCGCCTCAGTGTCTAGGGTGTTGATTAGAAAAATCATAAAACTTGATATTCTCTGTTTTCTCCCCACACTCACTTGAGTTGTCTGAACACTCATTATCTGTATCATTATTGACCTCCAGATATTCAGAGGAGTTATAAAACTCTTCTTGTTGTGGTGGTTCTATTGTCTCATCTCCTCTTGGTATAATGCTTACCATGTAGTAGGGTAGCACATAATAGCCATCCTTATCGCAAAATTTTGTTGTTGGACTATCTGTAATGGTACAGACATCCAATGTTGCTAGTATGTGTTCCCATTCTAGAGGTTCCAAGGCATCTTCAAGAAAAGGTTCAAGAATATAATCCTTGTCCTCAATCGCTCTTTCTAAGACGCATTCCTCTCTTTTTAGGCTTCCACAATGTGAAGCTCCACACATCCATAGCTCTTTTTGTTGCCCTAACCATCCTGGGAGTTCCGATCCTGCGACTGTAGATGAATCAAAATCTTCCACTAGTGTCTGGTTCACATCCTTGTAACTATGGTCTTTCAGGTGTATTTTGGTTGTTGTCTCGCTATGTCTAAGGTATATGTGGTCGTAACCCCAATCCTGGACCATCTTCAATTGTCGCATGAACGGTCTTTCCAAGATAATCTCATAATTGTTCTTTTTATCGAAATCGACTATTGCAAATGTATGCTCATACTCGATTCCGCATGAAGTGACAATCACTTTTTCTAAGAGTCCTAGAGGCTCCATGAACCCATCTGCCAATTGCAATTTCATTCTGGTAGCTCTCAAAGTTGGTTTTCCCCATTTTTTCCAGATTTCCTTGGTGGTGATAGCAACTCCTTCACCACTATCAAGAATAGCTTTGGAAACTACGCCTTGGAATTCTACTGGTAGCGTGGTGTTTCCATCTTCTCCTTCGCAATACTCTCCAACTTTGTTTAATGGTATTGGCCTAGTGTTTAGTTGAGGCCTGTCCAATTCTTTGATCCCTTCCTGAAGCTTCGAGGTGGGGTCTTTCACTCCAAATTTTTCGAAGCATTTGCTTACTGTGGTCCACATGTTTGGTCGTAACCTTAAGAGTTCGGCTAATGTGATTGTGCATGTCACCGGGGTGGACAATAACTCAATCAACCCTTGTGAATCTATCACTTTGTTAGAAGAAAGTCTTTGAGATGGGATTGCTCTCACCTCAGACTTGGCTTCATACTCTCCTACGTAAGAGGGTAGAGTTTTCAACGAGTTTGGTTAGCTATGCCCCGAACTAATTGATCTTTGGTCTCCCCCTTGTGAATGTATATCAAAGTTCATTTGTGACCTTGCCTCAAATTCTTCAATAGGAGGTAAGGTCTCATTCCTCTCTTTTTTTGTGTTGTTCATGCGGGAACTTACTCTGTTAGCTTCGTTGGCCTCACGGATTTGCTTCCACAGATCATCTAGACCGTTACCGTCCTTACCCATTTCTGCCAATGTTTTAGTCTAGAACCTGTCACTTGCCTCATCTGTTGTATTTGACACTATGATAGGCTCTCCCCTAGACCCATAGGCATGCGCGAGTTTTTCCTTCGTTTCTACTTGTTCCTCTAAAGTTGGTTGGATAGGGGTTGGAGCTGGTACTTCATAGCAATTTGCAAGTTTACCAAGCGGGTTTTCTATAAAACATTGAGCTATTTCAATCATCTTTCTACACATTTCCAACCTCTGTTTTTCTATTTCAGCATATGGAAAGTCATCCATCTTTGCTCTTGGGTTTGGTTCTTTTTGAGTCTGGCTTTGTAAGTTTTTAGAAGTGCATCCAACTGCTCATTTACCTTGTCTGCCAGTACTGATCCTCCTGATCCTGCACTTCTGGGCTCTGCTATTTCCTTGGGTGCTATGGTTACCGTGGTGTGTGAGCTTAACCTGACTAGATCCTTTAACCGCTCTAATCTATCCTTTGTGTGTTTTAACTCCTCGGATAGAGCTGTTTGCTCTCGTTATTTCTTGGCTTTTATACGCGCCTTTCTAGCTTTCCAAGTGCTTCTTTGATTTTTTGTTTCTGAACTTGGGGCATCGGTTTTTGGCTCTTCAATTATGGGTTCGTTAGTCATTCTTTGAGCTTGGGCTCGTGTCATCGCCTGAATAGGTATGATTATTTCATTTTCTAACCCTCCACTGGAAGGCACTGCTTCCAGCATGTTAAAGGTAGTTTTTACTCCTTTGCTCGGGTTGTTAGGGCAATCAGGAATCAAATGAGTAACTCCACACTCGGTGCAATAGGGGTTGAATCTAATGATTTCATCATGAGGACAATCTCTTAGCCAATGCTCTCCACCACACTTGTAGCAGGGTCCTTTAGGCTGTTGAGGTGCTCCTTGAGCTCCTCTTTGTTGGTATGCATGTCTCTGTCTGCCCATGCCTTCGTTGGCTATGAACAACAATGTTCGTTCATCTAAGCTATATCTTCCTTCTCCTGCTGCCTGTGCAGCTGCTGGTGGTCCTGTATTTCCTATTATGCTCCATGGTTCTGGTGAAGAGGGTTCTTCCGATGGATAATAGATAGGGTTGGCCACATATCCATTGGGATCTTCATAATATGCATGAATATGCACTGGAGCCTTCTCTTATGATTCGGTTACGGTTGGTGTGTATCTTATGCCGACTGGTCATAATCCTGGTAGGGGTGGTTGTTGCCCCAACACTGGTTGTGGTCTTTCTACTCCTACAGGTCCTGGTAGGTTGCCTGTTTGATACCTAGGCATAGGTGGAACTTGAGGAGATGCTACCTGAGCTTGGGGTTTTGCGTACAAGTTAATCTTTTTTAGCACTTCCGCTACAAGCTGCTCCTGTTTTACAGCTACTTCTCCTTTCGATGCTGTCTTAGAAGACTTGCTTCCACTTTGTTGTGAGGATGAATTGTTGTCAAGGTTCTTGAACTCACCCTCTTTGTAGACTGCACAATTGTCCACAAGGTAAAGAGCCTCCTTGGTTAACTCATTCAACGTCGTGCTCCTCTTCATATGTAAGTCATTCTGGATATTTGCATTCCTTAGTCCTTGGATAAATCTAAGCAGAAGTCTGGACTGAGTTGGCAGTTCTTCCATCGGGCAAAACTTAACATACCTTTTTAGTTGTAGGACTGCCTTTCGCACAGATTTTCCGTCTTTCTATTTGAATTTATGGATTTGACCGTATTATGAGTTATCCCCCTTTGTGAGAATTCCTCGATAAACTCATCAAACACCTCCTCCATAGACTCAAAGTCTCTATACTCCACAGAGTCAAACCAAGTAGCAACGTCATCCTCTAGGGTTAGTCTAAACCCTGCAAATTGGGTAGGGAAGTCTAGCACCTCTTCCGCTCTAATTACACACACAAAGGCAACTACATGATCTCTTGGATCTTTGTTTCCTATGTATTTCTTGTTTACCCATTTTTGCACTTGAGAAGGTATAATTCTATGATGGTCGACAAATCTCATCATTGGATCTCCACATCCTAATCGATATACCTCCTCTGGTCTTCTATAGTAAGCTGGTTCCTCTCCCAATGGTGCTCCTAAGCCATAATTTCTAACAGTTCATCTCTTCGAACTCGTTCTATGGGTGGTCTTCCAGGCTCCGTTGACCCTTGAGTTTTTGGCTTACTCTCTCCTTGATACCTTGAATAGAGTGGTGGTTCTTGTAAATCCCTGAGCCCTCGTGTGGCTTGATAACCATCTCGATTTTGGTCTTCCTCCAATGTTGCACTCTGTCGAAGCCATGCCTGCAATGATGGTGGTTGAGTTGATGGTTGGTTTTGATTGTTGAATATCTACGGTTGGGTAGAATGTGAGGTCGCGTTATACTCTTCTGAAAAGGGATTTGTCGACTTGCTAGGGGTGTAGGTGGCTCTTGGCACTTCGTCGGGGGCATATGTTGATGCTCCTGAACTGTTGCCTTTTCTATCTCCTCTGGGAGAATACGTTGGTATTCCCACCCGTACCTATCAATAAAAACTATATCCTTCCCTATAGCAGTTTCATAAGAGAATAAGTAAAGAACCTTGTATTTGCTTAGCTCGGTTAAGTATGGTCTTTGCAGCGAAAGTAAGAGACTATTCCCTCGCTCTCATGCTTGTAGATTCCCGCGTTCTCATTATAAGTTGAAACCCTGGTTGTTTTCTTATCATACATAAAAATTGCTCCAGGTCGATCAATGTTTGGTGGCGGTTCTTGAGAATCTGAAACCATTTTCCCTTTCGCCACGTTATCTCCATATCTGTTGTAATCTTTAGGGTTACTAACTATCAGATAGTGGTTCCCCTTTTCGTCTCGGAATCTATCTCCATCATCATAGACTCAAATTATCTCCAATCTCTGAGCCGGCCTTTCTTCAATACAAATTCACTTGCGTCCTCGATAGTCAGAATAGACTAGGGCTCCCCTCGAGTTTGTTCCTTCTAAGAAGATCACAGTGAACTTGGAATCATTCGAAGGATTTAGGGAGGTGCTTCCTCCTGGCATTGGTCCGTCATAGGTGAAACCTCCTGGCTATTGACTACCCATCAGGAAGAAAGATTTGTCTCATGAAGTGTCAGTATCACTACCTTCCTCAATAATCGGTGCTAGTGGATCTAGCCTTGCCTGAGTTACACTCTCCTCGGTCGCCACTAAGCTACCTTGGTCACCTGCCACATTTTGGTCTCTAAAAATGTATCTTCCTGATCTTAAATTCATCAAACTTATCAATGCAATTTATCACAAATCCAACCACCTACTTGGCAAAGGATCAGTCTCCGCACAACTTCTTGATTTGCTGTTGAATATACCTGTACACAAGCGTTTAATTCCGGCAATCGAATCAAAGCAGTTAAACGCTAGAGGTTATCCTAGTAATGATTGGTATAACTGGAGAGTTTATCTCAACCACTACTATATTTTATACACTGCTGATGTTCTGGATTAGTTCTGCTAATCTGGAACTGTACTTCCCTCGGATGTTGGTCAATTTACGTGAAAAAGTCTGAATTCAGTCTTTACTCCATCAAATGGACAAACAAGGTCCAAATTCACTTATGAGTGAAGTTTTGGAACCCTTAAGCCAAATGGAACCTCACTATCTAAGCCTAGTCAAATTTTCTCTTCACTAAGCCCTAGTAGACATCCTACGCATAGGATGTCTACTGCTCTGTTTTGCCTGGATTTTTGCACTATGAATTCCCTTTGATGTGCTGAGTCCACAACTGTTTTTAATTTTTGATTTGGACACCTATAAGCTGGTCAATGGAGCAGAAATCTGTTTTGATAGCCTGCTCCTGGTCTTGATCAGTCTAATCAACTCCAAATTGGGCCAAAATTGACTAGGAGGCCTGCCTTAAGCTATACAACACCTTGCTATGCCCACAATCAGTATCTGGCTTCAATTTCTTGCTTTAAACATCTTACGCATAAGATGTCTTTTTGCCCAGAATGGATTCAAATGCAAAGCACAGGCTCCCCTTGATGTGTTGATCAATTTGGTATGCTCAAAATTAGGTTTGGAGTGCAAATTCACACAAATGACATCCTACGCGTAGGATGTGTTTTTGGCCTATTTGACCCCATACTTGACCCACAGCTTCCCCTTGATGTCTGGGATTCTCATGTTCACCAGTCATGTGCAATCTATACTTGACGTTTTTTGAGTATCAATGGATACTTAAACAACAGGAGATAACCGACCCGACCATTGATCTTACTCAATTTCAACACACTTATAGATATATGGATGATCTATTAAGCTTAAACAATCCCAGCTTTGCACAATGCTTACCGTTCATCTATCCTGAAACTCTTAGAATTGAACCAACCTTTTTGGAGCACCTTATTATTGACAACAAAATTGTTGTTTCTAAACCGGTTTTCTTAAATATGGAATTATCACTCAATTCTCCACTTACTGGGAGATATATCACTGAATATTCCTGGAAGAGGGACAAGCTACACTAGGCTTGATTGAATTTGTCAGGAAAAAGAGTAATCGTCCACAAAAGATAGCTATAAAAACTTGTCTCGGCATGATTTATCTCATTATGTACTCATCCTTTGACTCTTTCATTGCGTTTCAGGCAATGTGTCATCTTATCAGGAAATATGTAGCAAATGGGTTTGCTATGTATAAGATGGTTGCCACCATTAGGCATTTTCTAGAAAAAAACTCTTGGCCATTATGCTTAGCTAAAAAAGAAACAATCATTGAACTTCTGAAACTTGTTCACTAATACATTGGTTGTAGGGAAGGTCTCACCAACTGGTGTTGATCTTCCTCACTAGGTGATGGACCTCTCCCTGGGTAAGGGTGGGTCTCTCTCTCTCTCTCTCTCTCTCTCTCTCTCTCTCTCTCTCTCTCTCTCTCTCTCTCTCTCTCTCTCTCTCTCTCTCTCTCTCTCTCTCTCTCTCTCTCTCTCTCTCTCTCTCTCTCTGTTGCAAGTGGCACCACCGCGTATCCTCTGACTTGGTGGGTGGATACTCAAGGATTGCAGAGCCATGTACTACGGATCGGGCTCAACAGCCAATAACCTTATAAGGTGAGTTGCGGCTCACTTAGCTTCCATTCGGTTAAGGTTTTTTTCTTTATTCTGTTGTGTGCATTCAAACGGGTGTGTGCTTCATACTCTGCAAGCAATTTTGGTGATGGCTCCTAGCAAGAAAGCACAGGTCGACTCTACAGAGGTACTTATGCGGAATTTTTTTTTGCATTGGTAAATAATCTTTAGGATAAGAAGGGTATGGCGTATAGTTATTTGCTGATTACCGCAGAGAGTACTGTGTGGCGGTGCCATGTTGTACATGCTCGATGATTATGTGGAAATACTTACCTGGGATTGGCTTGATGAACTGGCTGCAAGGGTATATGTTGACTGACATTACAAATGGTTGCATGCTTGTCTATATATTGATAGAGAACTGGATGTGAATTTGAAATGATCGACTATCTTCTTGCCGATCCTTTGTATAGGATACTCGGAGCTACTCTATGATGGCCTTAGAGGTTGTTGACTGACCATTTGTCTAACTACAAGAATAACAGATTTTTGATGCTCTTCTGAGTGATAGGTATGAGGTATTGCATGCTTTCTAAAGTACTGAGGCGGTCCAGGGCAGGCAACAAGAAGAGCGGCCTCTAAACACCCTTCGAGGCTCCCGTGCTGCTCAATTGGGGCTGGGTCAAGCACGATCAGAGACAACAACAACCCACAGCCAGAAACCAAACAAGAAAAGGGGCACCACCTAGTTGTAGATGCGAACTAGGACGCACGTGATATCTCCTTGTACTCAAACGCACAAAGAGAGGGGAATACAAGATAGCCACACACACCAAACACAAACATTCACCACTCCAGAGAGAGGTAAAGCGCACAAATCAACTTAAGCAACTCAGTCTTAGCCTTAAAGACTAGATGCACACAAAGCTTGATGAGAAATAGAGAGACAACACAAAACTTGACCTTGTTGCCAATACACAAATTGTCTTAGGGTCACGGGAGCCCTCTCACCGAGTACCCTCTTACAATTGAAAGTTTTGGCAAACAATTCAACAAGCCCTCAAATCACCAAGCATGAAATGGCACAACAAACTTCAAGGACAATATACCTTCAACCACCTGATAAGCCAACTTACCAAATCAATTTGGAGAGAAGAGTCGTAGTTGCAGCATACAATTGCACCCAAAACTATGAATCTTATTTATGGACAAGAGTAGGCTACAAGTGTGATTGCAGAGTATAGTATCACTCCACTCCTCTAGATGGCATAACTAACTTCAAGCTTCTCCATGCACCTATGTGTAGTGATGGAATAGAGAACTCACAATGCACACACTCTAGACAACTAGGCTTGAAGAGTGGTGTGTTATGTGTTGAGAATGGTGTGGTGTAGTGTGATCATATGATTATTTACAAGGGAGAGAAGGGCTCTATTTATAGGTTTTAGAAGACCCGATTAGGATTAGGCCTAATCAAGTTTATTTGAAGGAATAAAAGATTATGAATATTTTTTTTTTACATGGATGTGGGCTCAGGGAAGAGAATTATTGAGGAAGAAAGGAGAGAGGATTGAGTGAATAATTTGGGAGTGCCTACTCTAGGTGAGGGTGCATTTTACAATAAGGTTAGTGGTTAGTAGTTAGTAACTATCACTAAAAAATATTTACAAAATCATTCACCAAATGGTGAGATATATGATGAGAAAAGTTAGAGAAGGTATGAGCTTGTAAAGAGAGGTTGAAGCTTTGGAGAAGTTGACATTCACCTCTTTACAGCACCGGAAGAAGAAGCAGTCAGCATGGCGAAGCAGCGCGTGTCGATGAAGCTATGTTATCTTCAAACCTTGGAAAATTCATGATAAAAGCCTTCATTTTCAGAGGTTATCCTTGGGTTTTTTCTGATTTTTTGAAGTTCTTTACAAAGATGAAAAGAGTATGGTAATATGGACATATATGTAGAGAGAAAGGGGGACACATAGGGTGTAGAAATGGAGGATGAAGGCTATGGAGGTGTGAGAGATGTGGCAATGGTGAAAAGGGTGAATTAGGACATGGGAGTTGCAGGTTTGGGAGTGGGAAGGAGAGGGAGGAGTGTGTGTGAAAGAGGAAAATGATAAAGTGGAAGAGGGAGTGTGGCTGCATAGCATGGGCAAACTGGGGTCCACCAATAAAATCATAGCTCACAGCTCGTAACTCAAAAAAATATGAAAAAATTTGAGGTGAAATTTCAGCTCAAGAGCTACAACTTTCGTTCGTATCACCTTTCCAAATTCGGGGAGCATGTGATCTTTAAAAATTCAGCAAAACCGACTGTTGTTTCCACTGCACAAGGTCCTTGTGAGGTCCTTCTTTGGATGATTCTTTTGAATACCTCCAAGAGTGAGCTCCCCATGGTGCATGCATGCATGCCACATACCCTTGACCTTATTTGGTAGGTCTATAATTGAGGATATTATTGAGATCATGATATAAGTGAATAAAACAACTAAGAAAATCAAATATTTAGGGGTCTAAAAAAATATGTACATGTCAAATATAAATAATATAGGTGGAAAAAAGATAAAGGGGTCAAAATAAATCTCTCATTATAAGTATACCATAAAAACATGAATATTTTTGGTGTTCTAATTTATGAGAGTAAAAGAGAATAGACGTAGGAAGGAAAAATCACAATAGTGAAAAAATATACACATAAATAAAACTAGTTTTTTTGGATTTTTGTTGGGATGGAGTTACACCAAAAATAAGAGAAGCTTGCATGAAATTATTTTTTTTATGAAATAAAGAGTATGCAAAATGGTAAGAAAAAATATGTTAATGGTGAGTCAATGTACATAGCATAAATAACACACACCTATGTAGAAATATTTAAATAAATACCAAAATAATTATGAAAACTCCTTTTATTTAGGACCTATATACAATGAAATATTTACACACAAATGGGCCATAATGTACTTATAATTTTTTTTATTTTTTTATTTTTGGCTCAACTAGCCTAGGGACTAGCTAATTGAGGGTTTTTAAGAAAATATGGGGGAAGTCCCCTAACTTACACACGCCTATGTACAGTGAAATGGTAGGGATAACCAAAATGTTTGAGTGATTTGATAGGGTGAGGTAGCTTACTATGGCAATTATGGAAAGCCGAAAAATGGCTATCAGTACTTACCTAAAGTTGACTGGTTAGTCTCTCTCTATAAAGGCTATATCTCCAAATCTGTAAGGTATTGGTAGGGGTTGTAGCATGTCTCTTGGTATCCAATTTAAGGTTTGGATTTGGAGAGGATAAGGTCTCCGGCTTTGGATCTGGTTTTCTCTATATTTGAGTTTATGGTCGGATTGACTTACCCTAACCCTTGGCGTGTATGGAAATGACATCTCTCTGTGCTTTGATCATGTTACCTGGATTTTTTTGCACTACTTTTTGACTGTTGTTTTTCTAGACCGACTGGGTTGCTGTATAGTCACTACTAACAGGCTGTTTGGGATGAGTATGCTTAGACTCTTGGCACTATATTTTGGTGGCATATTGGATAGAGTGAGGGTATTTGCTTGCGGATTTATTTGCTGCCGAGCAAGAGACAGTTGACTGTTTTTTGCACTATTATCTGACTGTTGTTTGTAAACCGACTGGATTGCTTGCTTATATATGATGACTGAACTTACAAATGGTTGCATGCTTGTCTATATATTGATAGAGAACCGGATGTACAGAACTAGGCTGGGAAAATTTAGTGGCTCTTTTATGGTGTGACTTTGAATTGATCGAATGGCTGCTTGTTGATCCTTTGTATGGGATACTCGGAGCTACTCTATGCTGGCCTTAGAAGTTGTTGACTAACCATTTGCCTAACTACAAGAAGAATAGATTTCATATGCTCTTTTGAGTGATAGGTATGAGGTAATGCATGCTTTCTAAAGTACTTACCTAAAGCTGACTGGTCAGTATTTCTTTATAAAGGCTATATTAAAAAATCTGGATGGTATTGTTCGGGGGTGTAGCATGCCTCTGTGTATCCAATTTAAGGTTTGTATTTGGAGAGGATAGGGTCTCCGGCTATGGATCTGGTCTTCTCTATATTTGAGTTTATGGTCGGATTGACTTACCCTAACCCTTGGCGTGTATGGGAATGGATATCTCTTTGTGCTTTGATCATGCTACCTAGCTTTTTCGCACTACTTTGTGACTGTTGATTTTCTAGACCAACTAGGTTGCTGTACACTCACTACTAACAGACTGTTTGGGATGAGTATGCTTAGACTCTTGGCACTATATGTTGGTGGCATATTGGATAGAGTGAGGGTATATGCTTGCGGATATTTTTGCTGCTAAGCAAGAGACAGTTGACTGTTTTTTGCACTATTATTTGACTGTTGTTTTTAGACCGACTGGATTGCTTGCTTATGTATTTGCTGCCGAGCAAGATAGAGTTGAGATGATTACACTTATGGTAATTTGAATTTCGGGTAATCATTATAGCGTAATGGAACCTGCAGGAAATCCAATATGCTTTAAAGGTGGTACTGATCATGTATCCATGGCATGGTGGGTTTAGTTTGGGTGTATTACTGGGAATGATGAAATAAAGGAAGGATCGGATCCTTGCCATGGTTTGATATAGGATAGCTTATGCTATCGTATGTTGTCTTAGCCAATTTGTAGTTTGGGTTGCCTTTCTTTCTATGGATATTTTGCAGACACTTTTTTCGGGTGCGGACTGTTGCATAGATCACTCTATCTGTCAAGGAGTAAAGTGAAACAAAGAGCAGTTTCCGACTGCTGGACTGCTCTTCCCTCTTAGTTTGAGGGCTCTGACATACCCTAAGTCTTAGCATTATCTGATAATGCTGAGTGGTGGGACTGAGTTTTAGTGTATGACTATGTGAGGTTCCTTGCCGATGATGGAAACGTAAGCTTTCTATTGCTGGTCTTGACTGGTTTTTTTTGCCGACTGTTTTTTCTGACTCTTGGCAGTATTTGGTAAATGGTATATTGGTAAGTGGATTGGCTAATTTGACTGATTTGCTGATGGATAAAAATGTTGCCTAGAGAACAGGACGAGTAAAAGTTCTACTTTTGGCTGACTTGGGTCTCAGATCTTGTACGACTGTATAAAGTTCTGTGAAGATCCTTGCCATGGATTGAGGTATGTAAAGGCAAGATACCCCTTGCTGGTCTTGACTGTGTTTTTTGCCGATAATGTTTTGCCAACTGCTGGCAGTATATGGTACTGGTATATGGGAAAGGGTTACTGGACTTTTTTGACTGGATTAGTGGTGAATTAAAATGCTGCCTAGACCGATTGGCTGCTTGTAAAAGGTTCTTGTCATTACTGTGAATTTCATTTGAAATGGGACTGTGGCTCAAAAGGTTGTTAAAGTTTATTTAAAATTAGGTTCTCTGAAATCTTTATGATGGTAAAAGTACTGGAAGAAAAAGACAGCCCTTGTCATTGACTATTTAAATCTGATTGATAACACTAAAATCTGACTACATATTAACATAAGAAACAATTGGAATAGCATGAACATTGTTCTGGGCTATAAAAACTTCACTTAAAAGAATGGAAGGAAAGAATTCAAATTGAACCAGAACTGAAAAGTTGTTTTCAAATTCTAAACCTTAGCAGCATGATTCTTTTTTCTTTTGGTACCTTGGTGACATGGATGACAACTAGGTCACCCCAGTTACCTGCAATGCTGTTTGGAAGCTAACGAATGGTTTGTTTTCTTACTGTGGATGCAGGTAAGGGTGCCCTTTCCTTGGATGCTATTTGAGAGGATGAAATGTTGTATACTTTCTACTGTAACATTTATCAGGACCTTCTTTCCCTAATATGGCCTGACATTGGCATGTATTTGATATTCAGTCGAAAGGAATACATGATTATGGACTTTGACTGTAGACATTGGTTTTTGTAGTTCATCTCATGTGTTATGTATATTGTAAATAGATTAAACTCTCTCTCTCTCTCTATCACACACACACACACACACACATGCATTGTCAGAGAAAATGAAAGAGCCATAGATGCCTTGTCAGAGAAAGTTACAATATTGGTACCCAAACCAAGAAAATGTCCATCCTTCACCATGGTGTCAGCCATTGCACTCACAAGCTGCAACAGTTGCGAATAACCAGCATAGCTAGTGTAGCTCGTAAGGAAAATTTACAAACGGCGAGGTGTAAGACCCATCCTCTCTCTGTCTCTCTCTCTCTCTCTCTCTCTCTCTCTCTCTCTCTCTCATTAGACCCTCAATTTTTAATTGAGATGTATCCGACTTAGAAGGAATCCTTTGTACTGTTTTGTTTTACGGCCCATAGGTCATATCTAACCTCCGTGGATGATAATCCAATCTCTCTCTCTCTCTCTCTCTCTCTCTCTCTCTCTCTCTCTCTCTCTCTCTCTCTCTCTCTCTCTCTCTCTCTCTCTCCAATTGTTGAGTCTCGCTGATCTCTCTCTCTCACACACACACACACATAGGCGCGAGTCTCTCTCTCTCTCTCTCTCTCTCTCTCTCTCTCTCTCTCTCTCTCTCTCTCTCTCTCTCTCTCTCAAACACACGCACACACACACACACACACACACATGCACTCGAGCAGCTATAGGTTTGAAAAACATAGCTTAAGTTCTCAAATTCCATTTGAAAGGGTTTTCCAAATTCTATTTGAAAGTTTCATTTACATTGGAAGTCCGTGCAAACACTCCAAGAGCTGACATCTGGAGACCCTCTCCTTCTTGGAAAATTTTAAGCTCCATTATATACTATAGATACAATAGTGTAGATATAATCTGTATAAAATTTAGAAAAAAATAGGTGTATGTCGTTTCAATTTGTGTAGAAAGAAAAAGGAAGTTTCCTTATAACCTTCTGAAAAAGGAAAAGCAGTAAGCCGCCCTTCAAATTTGAAGGTTGTTTGTGATTCATGAACCTTATGAAATGCCTAATTGGAACCAGTGTTCACAATTATATAATCGATTTTAGTGTATTTTAACCGGCTAAATTTGCAAAATTACACTCTCTCTCTCTCTCTCACACACACACACACACACACACACACACACACACACACACACACACACACACACACAAACTCACTCACATAGACAACAACAAAAAATAATGAGCCATGTTTTCTCTCTCTCTCTCTCTCTCTCTCTCACACACACACACACACACACACACACACACACAAGTCACAACGGGATGTCGTATAAGGCTTGAATTTTTTGTGTGACCTCGTAGGCTTGGCTTTGTTCTCTCTATCTCTCTCTACTCATTGACACACAAGGGTCTTAGGCCTCTCTCTCTCTCTCTCTCTCTCTCTCTCTCTCTCTCTCTCTCTCTCTCTCTCTTGCATGTGCATTCACGCATGCACACACACACAGGGTGCGGTGGGTAGGGAAAAATATGCATGACGGTTCTCTCTCTCACACACACATTCAAGGTGACCCTGGTCTTTTTTTGTGGCAACAACATCGTGTGTGCACTTACCAGGCGCCTTAGAACTACTCTAAGCAATGCCTTGTTTGAGGGTGTGCATTCAAATTGTTTTTCTTTTCCAAGGCACAAGTTAGTGGGAGTAACTGAGGTGCATAAGCTTTTTAAAAAAAACTTCAAAGCTAAGGATGATTGATGAGATGTGTCTATGAGTTCTTCGACGGATGCCTACTCTCTCCACTGCTCGACAATACACTTGGGGAGCTGCGGCTTGGTCCACCCTCACGGGTCGGGCACTTCAGTTTGAGCTATCTTCCACCAGCAGGATGATAGTGATGCCAGAGGGGCGACCTACACTCCAGCCTGCTACAGAGCTTACTCCACAGGAGTGGTGCAGTGAGAGAGAGGAGTGTTGGGATCTCATCAGTGGCCTGACACTCTGGTCTGGCGGGCCCGTTGCTATCGCATCTTCGAGGCTCGCTCTGTGCCACCATGAGAGACTGTTCGCGATTTTTGGCTAGAGCTGATCCATACTCTAAGTGGACAGCTCGAGGGACTATAGGGCAGCTCCGACCGCATGCGGGGGATCAGAGAGGCTTTCCTTTGACTCTGAACTCCTGGGCCTTTCTACACCATGGTTCAGGGTGTACTCCGATGGCACTACCGACACATGTGTGGCTTTTCCCTCCTCCCATTTTCTTGATTTAGCCCCATTGTACATATGCTGGTTTTTTCATCGGGAGAGTCTCCCTCCATGGTTGTTGTAGCCCTCTCTTGAAGAGGTGGTTGTAGCCCTATGGGCAGTTTCAGTAACTAATAGAAGGATCTTTTTCTTGGAAAAAAAAAACTAAGAGGGAATTACGTAGAAAAGATAAGTTCAGACGAAATGGGAACTTACCACTTTGGCAAATCACGAAGGTTGTGTTGTCACCAGCCAAGGAGCCTAAGGGTGCTTGCCGGTCTGTTGCGGTGCCTGCCCTTTCTGTGTCCCTGCTTCTACTGAGTGCCCAATGGTTTCTTTTATAGCTCTTTAGCAATTTTCCCTACCTACTTTTCCAACAAACTCATGATTTTTAAAAAGAATGCTAAAAGTCACTTATAAATAAATGACCTATAAGAGGTGGTTCACGCGGTAGAAAATGCTCATGCTGAAATGATTGTACTGTGCAAGAGAGGGTATGCAAGTGTGACCGGCCTGGGCATGCACGTTCTACTAGTGGCCAAGGTGCCAGGCTAGGTCCTACGCTAAGACTGACGCTAGACTATGGAAGAGGCGTGTCCACATGGCGCAAGTGAAGTGCGCACATGACACTAACGCTAGCGAGACAACTCTCTATCTTTCCCTAGAGATGTCCCTACTTGCTCCCTTGCGTTATCCCTAACGAGCTTCACCAAAGTGGCTTGTTTTCATACTCGTCCACCTCGAGGAAGATCCTGAACCGGTTCTTTTGGTGGAGTTCCTTGAATAGACTAACATGGAAGGCATTATGAATATGTGGAGTATCGGGTAACTTCTATCTATAAACCATCTCGTTGATCCTTGCTAGAATCTAAAAGGGCCCATAATATCTTCTAGCTAACTTGGCATAGAATTTTCATCGTGCAAGCATGCTTTCTCTATTTTTGCCATAGTCTAGCATTAGAAAATTGTAGCAGAACCCAATCATCTACTTTAAACTGAACATTGCAACGATGCTTGTCGGCTACATCTTTCTGCTTTGCTTATGCTTTAGCAATAGCTTAAGCCTCAGCCTCTTCGCATAGCGGCACCTGCCACAAACAGTGATGTGGCTGCCCATTACACACACTCTCTGCCCTGTGGGGATCCCGGAGGAAATTCTCAAATGATGACGTGGATGGCTGCAGTACAGATTCCCGCAAATTGTGGAAAATATGACACGTGGCAATTTGCGAGAAATATGACACGTGGCAGGCTGTACGGATTTTGCAATTTTTGGTGCTTTTTGCGGCAAATTTGGCACTATTTTTGGGCATTGCTTTTCCTACGCAAGGGGAGAGAGAGAGAACCTGTTTGCTTTATTTTTATGCAAGAGGTTCAGAGAGAGAGGGAAGCCTCTCCTGCTTTATTTTTCAAAGCTTTTGATTTTCAAGTTTTGGGGCTCTACTTTTAGCATCCCTTGTACTCTTTAAATATGCAAGTAGGCTCTCATAACCCAGACAAACTGGACGCACATTCTGAGAGTGAGCGCCTGCCCACACTCTTGTACTTTGAACACAGATTAATACAAAAAGAAATACCAAAAGGGGCGCCAGTCTTTGGGGCTAATATCTCTAGGCATGGAACTCCGCTGGGTCGGTGTCAAATCAATTGTGAACTGTGAACTGTTTTGAAGTGTTTATTTTATCTGTCGCGGTAGATTCTCGACTTGGAGTGTCCAAGTTTGTTACAGTGGTATCAAGCACCACCGATTTCTCTTCTACGGGAAATCCAATCCCTTTTACGCAGCATCTATGGCTTTAGGCAAAATTAATTGACTTCTTCTGTATCTGGCGATGCGGGAAGAGATCACAACGAAGATTCACGCGAGGAGGACGGCCCGCCTCGGCCTACTCATGAGGAGCTCAAAGAGATGAAGCATCAACGATTGATCGGCTACGCAACAAAGATGATGCTAAATTTTGCAAAGGACCCGCAATTTGTGAAATTTATGAGCCAGACCTCCTTTGATGAGGTGCATACACAGTGGCTCTCAAGAAACCTCCTACCCCCAGGATGTACACAGAGAAAGAATTAGAAGAGATGGTTGATGCACGAATTGCTCAACTTTTTGACGTCGTGCAGAACAAAGCTAAAAAGCACGCCAAAAAGTAGAAGAAAGGCACTGACTTTTCGGGTTATTTGGTTTGTCATTCTACTTTTGAAAAGGCAAGAAAGCATAAGAAGCGTGTTAGATTTGAAGGAGTACCCAGTTCTTCTTCTTCTTCTTCTTTTGACAGTTCTTCTAGCTCCTTTGACTCGAGTGAAGAAGACCGAAAAGGTAGAAAGAAAAGCAAAAAGCAAAGCTTCAGGAAGGGTAAGAAAAAGGCAAAGAAGCCTACATATCGCCCCATGGGTAACAGTTCTACGGAGGACTCGTCTTCAGCTAGGTTGCACTTTGACGACAACAGCTTCTATGCAAAAAAAAAGAATTTTTATAAAGCCAACCAATATGACTTTCTGGAAGACAAAAGCAAGAGATCCAAGATTACTACTTAGAACAAAAGTCAGCTTCCATTCAGGAGTTGATGAGTCATGCGAAATAGGGTTTTGCCATTCACTATGGTAGCCTGACCTACCCCACAAATGAAATCATGATGCAAAGAGCCGAACAGAATTTGAAAAATGAAAGTAGAAAGAGAAAGAGAAACCCAGAATAGAAAGAAAAGGATGCAAGACCCAAGCTTACTCCTCAAGAGAGGGCTCGCTACATGAAGGAGGGGAAGTGCATTGGATGGGGGGAAATTGGGCATGTCTCCGTGAAGTGCCCTAAAACGGCACAGAAAGAATAGAATGACAAGGAGGACAAGACGCTGAGAGTTCGAGAGCAACTGAGGATCATGGAAGAAAAGGGAAGATGAAAATAGGACTAGTTCCAATTTGTGTGGGTACTGATCCCAGCACGATAAATGAGAGTACAAAAAATTGTCGAGCTTGGGGAAAAGTGAAAGACCAAGAAGCCCTGATCTTCTTTGATAATGGAGCCAAGGCCAACTTCATTTCATCGGAATTGGCGGCGCGGCTTGAGATCACTCCCGATCGAATGGGACCACTTGCAGAGGCAGTTCTAGCGGCACCCGATAGGGACGTAGCCATTACACCTGTCATTGGCAAACTTCGATTGCATTGTCAGGGGTATTTGGGGCATGAGGACTTCTACATAATGCCTTTGGAAGGTTGTGATGTTCTCTTAGAAATTCCCTGGTACCACAAGAACAACGCAGTGGTCGACTATCGGGTGAGAAAAGTGATTTTGACTATAGAGAAGGGCAGAACCATTGTACTCGATGTAAAACATAAGGGCGAGTCTGTCCCTATTGTATCGGCTTTGGCCATTTCTAAATGAATAAAATCAAGTATGTTTGTTTACTTGATCTTTTTGAAAGAGTTGATTGATGAGGATAGGGCAAATATGTCTGAACTTGATAAAGAACGCAAGATTTTTTCCACGCTCATGCCAATTGCTTCTCTGAGGGCCTGCGAGGCAACTTACCACCCGCTCGTTTTGAAGATCATACCAATGATCTAATATCTGGAAGCACACCACCAATCTAGCCACCTTAGTGTGTGAGCCGAGCCCATAATGAAGAGATTATGAACCAAGTGAAAGACCTTTGGAAAAGGGTCTTGTCCAGCCTAGTACTTCACCGTACTTCTCTCCAGTGTTGTTGGTTTTGAAGAAAGACGGATCTTGGAGAATGTGCATTGATTATAGAGCTCTCAACAGAATCACGATCAAGAACATATTTCCGATTCCTAGAATTGATGATATACTTGACAGACTTCAGGGATCCTCGTGCTTTAGCAGGATTGACTTGAAAAGTGGATATCATCAGATCCGAATCGCACCGGAAGATGTCTACAAGACAGCCTTTCAGACAACTTTTGGGTTATTTGAGTTTTTGGTGATGCCTTTTGGCCTAACCAATGCTCCTGCGACATTTAACCGGATGATGTGGACATGAATTTTTGAGAGTATAGGCTATTTGTTGGCACTTTCTTTGACGACATCATTGTTTTCTCCAAGCATGAGGCAAAACATAGAGATCATCTGATTCAAGTCTTTCAGGCATTACGAGATCACAAGTTAGTAGTTAATGCGAAGAAAAGTGAATGTCTCCTGCCAGAGATACACCTTTTGGGACACATTGTGTCAGCAAGCAGGAGTGCAGATGGATCCGGCCAAGATAAGACTATCCGTGATTGGTCCAATTTGAAGAATGTCCATGAAGTTAGAAGCTTCTTGGGATTGTGTTAGTACTACAGGCGGTTCATTAGAAATTTTGCAGAGGTTGCTTCCCCTTTGGATATCTAGACACAGAAAGGAGTCCCTTTCTCGTGGGGACCCACATAGGTGACTGCCTTTCAGACATTGAAAGAGAAATTGACTACGGAACCAGTTTTGAGTTTGCCGGACTTGTAGAAGTCATTTGAAGTATATTGTGATGCTTGTGGTCATAGTCTGGGTGAGGTCTTAATGCAAGAAGGCCATGTCATTGCTTACAAGAGCCGATTGTTCTCAAGGCCAGAATTGACAGCGCAGATTTATGAGAAAGAGCTTCTAGCGGTTATCCATGCTCTTACTCACTGGCGGCACTACCTACTCGGAGCAAATTTAATGGTCTTTACAGACCATCAGAGTTTACTCTACTTCTTGTCACAGAAGCAGCTTATCGGAAAAGCAGATCTGGTGGGCGAACATCTTGTCACAGTTTCACTTCCAGATTGTCCATGTGCAGGGACAAAAGAATTTGGTGGTAGATGCTTTGTCTTGGACGCCGTTGGTTCTGGATATTTCCACGATACATCATAGGAGATTCAAGAATATGGTCAATAAGTATGCCACGGATACAGATTTTGCAGACATTACAAGATGGGGAGATAGTACCGGACTATTTGGGATGGCTACTTGATGAAGAAAACCATGTTGTGCGTTATACAGCCATGGAGGGAAAAGGTTATGACCGAATTCCACTGTATGTCTTTTACGGGTCACCGCGGCATTGCTATCACCTTGAAAGGGGTAGAGAAATACTTCTTTTGGCCGAGACTCAAGAAGGATGTGGATGAGTTTGTGCGCAGTTGCTTGGTATGCCAGAAGGTCAAGTTTGACAGGCATAAAGCACAAGGATTATTATAGCCTTTTCCCATACCCACCTGCCCGTGGGAAAGTATTGCAATGGATTTCATTTTTGATCTCCCAAGAACACAGAGTGGTCATGGTGGTATTTGGACTGTTATTGACAAATTTAGCAAGCAGGCTCATTGCATTCTAGTGAATAAAACAGTCAAGTCGGATCATTTAGCGAGACTGTTTGTGGCCCATATTTTCAGATTACATGGCATGCCCAAGAGGATTGTCTCATACAGGGACTCCAGATTTACGAGTTTGTTTTGGAACGCAATTTGGGAGAACATTGCCATGCGGTTGCAGTTCTCGTCATCTTTCCAACCACAGACTGACAAGCAATATGAGATTGCCAATTCAACGGTTTTAGATTTATTGAAGTCTTATATCTCGGATCAGAAAACTGAATGAGAAAACTATCTACCTTTGGTGGAATTTGCCTACAATAACACGATACACTCTTCGACGGGGAAGGCACCATTTGAGATTATTGAAGGTGCTGTGAAGGTTCCACATGAAAGATAAGATTTTCGAAGCTTATGAGTACATGTGCGACTTAGACACGGCTTTTTCCAAGGTCCGCGAGGCTTTGCAAAAATCTCAGAAAGACAAAAAAAGGCAACGGATCGCCATCGTCGCGAAGTTAAATTGAAGGAGAATAATTAGGTGCTCTTACGTTTTGAGAAGGCACGCTTGAGAAAGAAAAAGGGAAAGCAGAGGCTTTTTCCAAAGCTTAGTATGCGATACTACGGACCTTTCCAGATCTTTGAAAAGATCAATAATGTCTCCTTCCGGACTGAAACTGCCAGACACTTGTAGGGTTCACAATGCATTTCATGTGAGTCTCTTGAAACCTTTTAAGGTGATGTGCCCGACGATGGGGATCCTGATGAGCAATCCGAAGTAGAGGAAAACGACGAGATCCTTGTTCCGGAATAGATATTGGCACATAAGGATAGACAGAATAAGGGTAAAGTCAGAAGGCAGTTCTTGGTTAAATTCAACAACTATCCTGCATTGGATGCGAAGTGGATGGAGGAGGAGTACCTAGCAGATACGCCTCAAATTGTGAAACTTTACCTTGAAGCTTTTGGTTTAGCATAGTCTACTCCAAATGGAACCCCGAATTCAGCTTGGCCGGAGATCTGGTGCAGTGGGTTTGCACAAGAGGGGAGTTACTCCACTCATTTGTCAATAGATGCCTCGGTTTTAGAATACTAGAGTCGCTGATGTCTCTTTGAGCTTCAGGGATACTGAGAGCTGACAGTATTCTATTGTATGACTTTACAAAATAGAATTCTTAAATAAGAAACTGATTTGTTCTTGACTTGTTTTTAAGTGCAGGAACTGATAGACGAAATGATTGCAGCATTTTGGTATGAATGATCTCAAATAGACATGGTTTCCATAAGCGTTAGTCAATCGGGTATCTATGAGGTCCTGAGTGGATCTAAATGCGATTGCTAATTGCATTGCCGCTAAATCATGGCCTAAGCTCCGAATGAATGCTGAATGTGATTTGTCATGTGATGTCCGCCCACAACACACACACATCTGGGGGAGAGGGATGCGGCTTGTGTACCTATTGGTGAAAGGATGGAGGCACTCTCTTCCTGAATCTCTCTCTCTCTCTCTCTCTCTCTCTCTCTCTCTCACACACACACACACACACACACACACGTGCGATACCCTTCTTGCCTTGCTCACACGCTGCTCCTTTGCTGCAGTTGTTACGTGCAACCCATGCTGCTGCTGCTCGAGGCCAACCACGCTGCTGCTGCTGGTGGCTGTTGTTCCCCTATCGTGCCACACCTAATCCTCTTGCCCAGCTAGCCCCCCCCCCCCGGAAAAAATTCAAAAATACAGGAAATTCAAAAAAATTCAGATTGGAGAATTTTTGGCAGAAATTGCAAGGACCTGCAGATTTACAAAAGGCAGATTGCAAGGATTTTTTTGGGAGAAATTGCAAGAACCTGCAGAACAGCTTTGACAAAAATTAGCAGAAAATCAGAAAATAAAAAATAAAAAATGTATGATTGATATGAGGAAAACATATGTATGCATTATGCGGGACATGGATGTATGCGTGATGTGAACATAGTGGGTTGGCCTCTCTTGCAGAAGTGGAGATTGTGTTTTTGATGGAGATCATGAGCGCTTCGCCATTGTGTAAGCCCCATTCGAAGGCAACCTTTGTGCTTACAAACAAGTGGATAACACAAATGGAAAGGGAGATGAAAGAATGGAAAACAGATACGAAGGGATGGTGGAAAGAGAAGGCCAACCTTCTTCAAATGTTTCTCAACAAAGTCACGTAGTGGAAGAAAGAGAAAGAGAACTTGCATGCAGAGCTACAAGCACTTAAGGCGGACTCCAAATCACTTATAGAAGAGGTCCCAACCCTCAAGAGAGAGCTTGGTGATAGAGCAAGCAGTGGACTAGAGGAAGGGGAATTCCACCCTTTGGTGATAGAGGAAATCAAGGTCATCAAGGAGCAGGTACGGATGATCAAGAGGAGGAGAAACAGAAGGTGATGAAGACATCTTCGTGGATGGATGTGATTACGAAGACACAGAAGAAGGCGTATGATGCCGAGAAATGGATAGAAGTCACTAAGAAAGGAAAAGGGAAAGAAACCACATCTGTCCCTACTCCTACAATCATCAACATGACTCTAGAAGAAGAGCAGCAAAGGAAAACTAGAGCTTTGCATATAAGAGTAACCGGTCTAAAAGACCGAGATGATGTGGAAGGGGAAGTCGAAGAACTTCTCCACATGATGGGTAGTGAAGGTACTCATACAAAGGCGTGGAGGGTGGGGAAGAAGACACAAGGAAATGGGGAGACTTCAAAAGGGAGAGCTTTAATCATCCGTTTCCCATCCATGGAGGCAAAGACGGACGTCTTGAAGAAGCATCCTACACTAAAGAAACCAGGCATATTCCTTGGAGATGACCTCACTCTCACATAGCTTGCACACATGAGAGAGGTAATGCCAGAGATTCAAACGGCAAGGGAGAAGGAAAAGATGGCCTTCTACAGAGATGGCCGGGTGGTGATTGTAGAGCGACACTCCACATGACGGTGCAAGACCTATGGGACCACACTCAAAGTTTCCACCTGGAATTGTAATGGATCTATGCACCTTGATGTGGGTGCTTTTGAGGATAATTTTACGGGAAGAGACATCGTCTTCTACTCTGAGACACATCAGGCCCCTGGGCAGTCTATGCCTCACATTAGTGGATATAGATGGGAGACAGCCTGTACATAGGAGACACGATCAGAGCACAGAGGGCGGGGCTCAGGAGGAGTGGTAGTGTTATTTAGGGAGGAGTTGCAGCCATTGATACATATAGCCCGCAGGGATGAGCAAGCTAGGTACATGTGGGTGAGATTGAGAGCAGAGATAGGTAGATATCTTTACATTTCTATTTGCTACTTTCCCCCAAGTATGTCAGTTTATACACCACCCAGAGGATAGTCCCCTTTTTCTATTTTGGATGCTGACATATGGGATTTCTCTACAGATGGTAACATCATCATTCTAGAGGATTTCAATGCTAGAACTGCCCATCATCATACAGTATTTTATGATACTTCAGAGGAGATGCTGAGAGAGTTGGATGTTGCAGAGACGGGCCTATCCAGACTATCACAAGATGGATAACACACTGAGTATGGACGACACTTTATAGACATGGGGACTGCACATGGATTGTCCATCTTGAATGGCCTATAGAGATTTCTCACTGCAGGGGGTTTTACATGCTTTCCACACAGACATGGAGCCAACACATTGGATTATGTCATGGCACAGCCGAGCCTCATCTCTAGTATCGAGGATCTCACGATTGGACCCAGACCTGTTGGTGTGGCAATGGATCATGCTCTTGTGTCGTTGACCATATCTTTTCCGTTTAGTGTAGTACATAGGCTACGGGCAACAGCCCCTACTTGCTACACCTTCACGCGGGAGATGGACTCTGTATACATAGATGGGATCTTCTAACGCTTGTGCACAGAGGAACCATGGCGACCTCTGGAGGAGCTTACTACTATACTGACAGAGACACTACATGATGCGGTAGTACAGGCATACCCACATACCCAACCTGAGCAGAGACGCCGTTCGGGGAGCATGTCCCAGAAAAATTGGTATGATGAGGAATGCCGGGACACTAGAGCTAGTCTTCAGAGGGAGGTTCTTTTGGGAGACATCACTCACAGACAGTCACAGATTGACTCTCAACGCCTAGTGCGGCGAAAGAAGACGACATTTTTGGCTCGCCTAGAGCAGGATCTATACCAGCTATTCTTGACTCAGGAGTCATGAAACCGGCCCGTGGGGTGGTAGACGTTAGCTTTCACCCGATCTTTAACACTTGACTTTACGACACAAAGCAATGACTTAAAAGGAACGTGTAACTGAGACTGGAATTACACTTCAAAACAAAAGCACAGCCAAGAAGTTAGAATGCTCCCTGGCAGACAACGACACCTGTAGGCCCCAAAGGTTGGTGCCCCTTTCTGTATTTCTTTATTCTTTAACAGAGCAAATAAAACTTGCGATTTTCTACAAGCTGTCCCGCACAATTTGGGCTGAATTCCATCTGTTCTAGCCTGATTTCGGCAGCACGATTGTACTAGGACGCTTCACAGTCAGTATCCCCACGAAATAGATGACTTTCCTTACGCATACAGACACTTTGCAAAACCTGGCGAGAATCTACAGCACGCTGAATTCTCTGTTTTTTGCCCCAAAAATGCGCTAGATCACCTCTACAACGGTCCCCTCGCGTCCCCGAACCTCCTGGGGGTATTAGGGACCGTTTAGGGCCAAAACCCTAAACCTGCAAAGATACACAGTAGGCTGTAATTCCCTATTTTGGGCTCCGTTTCGCGTGCCGGTCGCATCCGTAGCAAGTCCTCGAGCTCCCGCACCTGTAGGGTACTTCTCCTTTGAATCGGACAAGATTTCTCACGCGAAAACTCTCCAAATTCACATGTACCTGCGGGGGACTAGCCACTACCTAATCCAGTACCTATGCAAGAGGCTCTTGCTATCACAAATGGGAGCGCATAGCAATATACAATATTCTTGGATAAATAGAATTTATCACTTAATACTGAAGCTAAAGGATATATAGAGAAATTGATAGAGATAGAGATATAGAGTGAGAAGATAGACACAGTACTGGGGACCAGAGATGGGCTGGTCCCCCCCCTTAAAGAGAATCCTTTATTAGGGAGAATCTTTTTACAAGCACAAGAACCGGAGAAAACCCCTCCGTTCTAATTCTTTGACTCAATGGTCGTTCCTTCCCGTAAGGGAAATCCGAGAGACGAGCTCTCAATCCTTTTTCTGTCTGTACTCGGAGTCGAGACTCCGTAGACAATTTCCGAATTCCGTTCCCGGACATCCAAAGTGTAGGCCGAAGCCTTCTCGCTTATCCTTCGCGACGATGAAGTACCTGCAAACACACACGCAAACACGCGACAACAATTCGTATGGAAAATCCAAAATAGATACCTGTCTCTCTTGCGAGGGAAAAGTGACTTCTGTGCTTCGTAGTATCGCGATCTCTTGCGTTATCTGGCGGCAGAGTCTTCTCTTGCTGATGTTGGTAACTCCTTTTCAGTGAGGGCATGTGGTGCTTTTATAGCTCCTTGGCCACAACACAAATAGCTGCTCTCATAGAGATCGCGGTCGTTCTTTTTTCCCCTACCCCAAAATAGGAAGAGAGAATTCATTGGCTGGTTTTGTTGCTTTATTTTCTAAGTGGATGCCCATCTATTAAGTGGGGGACCGGCATATTTTAAAATTGGTCTGAACTTGCCCAAAAACTCAATAAAACCTTATAAGTTTAAAACAATGCTTTTCACAACACTTCCCAGGCGTCCCTGATGTAACCACATGCACAAATGCAATGCAGACATAGATTCCTCGCGGGAAAGCGTTTGCTCTTTCCAGAAAACTCATTAAAAATTTTTGCTTTTTAAGAAAAGCTTCTCATAACCCACCTTTATTCTTGTGCTTGCGTCTCTACGCGTATTCCTCTTTTCCAGTTTGGATTTCCTCTCGACTATGGATATCCCCTTTCCGATGCACCCGTCACCCACCTTGTGACGCATCAGGAATATCCATCACCTAGTCCTTTCCTACCGAACTTACGGTAGAATCCCCTTCACGATTCTCTATGTCACCCATCCTATGACGCATCAAAGATGTCCGTTCCTGGATGGTCGGATACTTCTTCCCGATGCTCCCTGTCACCCATCCGATGTGACGCATCAGAAGTACCGGTTGCTGGTGGCCTTACAGATATTCTCGTTCACAGTGCTCCCGTCATTAGTTTCAATGACACACTAGGAATACTCTGTACTCGGATGTCACTGGCGAGAAAAACCCTCTCACTTAAAATTACAATAATTCATTTAGAATTATTTTTCCTTGGTGTTCCAAGCAAGAAAACCCTCTCTTTTATAAATCCACTAATTCATTTATAATTTATTTTTTTGTCAGATAAAGCCAAGTTAGCAACATGCCTCTCACTTATAAACAGTTGTCCTCAACTGTAGAGGTCCAACTGAACGACCGGGGAGAAACCGGAAAGATTTCAAATCTTGCTCAATGTTGAGTTGAGCTAGTCCTTTCTCAAAAGAGAACTTAAAAGTTAAATTAAACATAAAATTCAAAAATTCAAAAATTGAATAATTCAATACTTACCTTAGCGGTTCATGTCCTTCCTCTAGTACCTCGAGGATATCCTTCACCAATTATCAAACTTACGAGCCATGTAAGAAATCATTCGCGTCTTTCCAACAAATCGTAAGTTTCCTCATCCGAGAATCTGTTAACTCAATTGCACCTTTTCAATCCCGAGAAGAATAATCCTACTAGAAATCAATCTAGGTCTTTGCCTTTTCGCATAATCTTGCGCTGTTAGTCCTGAGGATAGTAAACCTCTTATGTCCTCTCGCATAGGACATATCGAGAGCATTAAGCTCATGTGAATCTTCCTGTGGGGCAAACAAAGTGTGCCATCTTACCAAAGTAAGTTCTTATTCCGGAGCCTATGCTTTGGGTAGGCCAATTTCTGATCCAAAGTTTCCTTATTCGAGACTCTGTTAACTTGATTCCGTCTTCTCATATTTGAAAAGAATAATCTTCCTAGAAATAAATCTAGGTATTTGTCCTTGCGCATAATCCTGCACTGTTAGTCCAGAGGGTATTAAACCTCTTGTGTCCTCCCACATAGGGAATGCCCAAGTCATAGAGCATTAAGCTCGATGTCTTTCTTTCACAATTTGCGATCACCTTAAAGAAGGTTCTTATTTATTGCTGACTCTACCATCTGATGCAAAGTATTTTGCAGACGCGTCTACAAAATTTGGGCAAAATTCCGTTGTTGAATTTCTTCATCTTTCCTCCCTCAGAGAGGGTCGAGAGTGGAGCTACCTTGGCAAGAGTGAACAACTACTTGCTTTGACTCACTCGTGTTCCTATTGGGAAAACGGATCCCAATCTTCTTGGATGCCTCCATCAAAGCGTAAAGGAAAAACATTTGACAGAAAATTCAGCCTTGAATTGAATCCAAGTCTTGTTTTAAGTTCCTTGCAGAGCTTTGGTATACCACCAAGTACTTGCAATCCCCTTGAGGTGTTTGTTCACATGCCTCACCTTTGACGCTTTTTCAGAAATTGCCGTTTGCAAAGGCAACTTCAAACTATCGAATAAAACTGGTAGCTTTCAGGGCATCTTCCCTTCCATCAAAAGTATCAAACTTGACTGGAGGGTTCTGAGGTCTAAAGACCTTCTTCATATCCTTCCCAAAATGACGGGATTTCTTGGCTATGGTTTTGGATTCATGTTCATGGATATCTTCTGGGTTCTAAAGTATCTCAAGCATTCCGCTTCTCAGATTCTCTAGGTTCTTGAGCATCATGCTCGTATCACCTTTGCAAAGAATCCCAAGTCTTGTGTCGACTTCTTCCAAAGAGAAAAATTTTCCCAACTCAGCCAGCTTTTTCCTTGCAGGACTTAGGGTTCCGCCTGCTTATTTCTCTCTTGGCTTGTCATGGCTTCTTCTCGTATCTTCCCAGAGTCGTCCTCCTTTACAGAGAAAGAGAGGAGACCATGCTCTAATACCAATATCACAAACGGGAGCGCATAGCAATATAAAATATTCTCGGATAAATAGACTTTATCAATTAATACTAAAGCCAAAAAATATAGAGAGAAATAGATAGAGAGAGAGATATAGAGTGAGAAGATCGACACATTACTGGGACAAGAAGATGGGCTGGTCCCCCCCCTTAAAGAGAATATTTTTACAAGCACAAGACCCGCCGGAGAAAACCACTCCGTTCTAATTCTCTGACTCGATGGTCCTTCCTTCCCGTAAGGGAAATCCAAGAGACGAGCTCTCAATCCTTTTTCCGTCTGTACTCAGAGTCGAGACTCCGCAGACAATTTCCGAATTCCGTTCCCGGAAATCCCAAGCGTAGGCCAAAGCCTTCTCTCTTCTCCTTGGCGATGAAGTACCTACAAACACACACACAAACATGTGACAACAATTCGTATGGCGAATCCGCAATAGATAACTGACGCTCTTGCACGGGAAAAGAGACTTTCATGCTTCGTAGTCTCGCGATCTCTTGTGTTATATGGCAGCAGAGCCTTCTCTTGCTGACGTTGGTAACTCCTTTTTAGTGAGGGCATGTGGTGCTTTTTTAGCTCCTTGGCCACGGCATGAATAGCTACTCACGTAGAGATCGCGACCGTTTTTTTTTTTCCTTACCCAAATAGGGAGAGAGAATTCGCTGGCTGGTTTTGTTGCTTTATTTTCTAAGTGGCGGTCCACTTAATACAGGGAGAGAGAATTCGCTGGCTGGTTTTGTTGCTTTATTTTCTAAGTGGCGGTCCACTTAATACAGGGAGAGAGAATTCGCTGGCTGGTTTTGTTGCTTTATTTTCTAAGTGGCTGCCCACTTATTAAGTGGGCCGCCGGCATATTTTAAAATTGGTATGAACCTGCCCAAAAACTCAATAAGACCTTATAAGTTTAAAACAATGCTTTTCAAAACACTTCCCAGGCGTCCCTAGATGCAACCACATGCACAAATGCAATGCAGACATAGATTCCTCGCTGGAAAGCATTTGCTCTTCCCGAAAAACTCGTTCAATTTTTTTGCTTTTTAAGAAAAGGTTCTCAGAACCCATCTTTATTCTTGTGCTTGCGTCTTTACGCGTATTCCTCTTTTCCAGTTTGGATTTCCTCTCGACTATGGATATCCCCTTTCCGATGCACCCGTCACCCACCTTATGACGCATCAAGAATACCCATCACCTAGTCCTTTCCTACCGAACTTACGGTACAATCCCCTTCATGATGCTCTATGTCACCCATCCTATGACACATCAAAGATGTCCCTGTTCGTGGATGGTCGGATACTTCTTCCCAATGCTCCCTGTCACCCATCCGATGTGACGCATCAAAAGTGCCCGTTCCTGGTGGCCTTACAAATATTCCCGTTCACAGTGCTCCCATCATTACTTTGAATGACGCACTAGGAATACTCTGTACTCGGATGTCTCCGGTGAGAAAAACCCTCTCACTTAAAATTCCAATAATTCATTTAGAATTATTTTCCCTTAGTGTTTCAAGTAGGAAAACCCTCTCACTTATAAATCCAATAATTCATTTTGAATTATTTTTTTGCTAGATAAAGCCAATTTAGCAACACTTGCCTCGGCAATCGTGCATAAACCCACACAACTGTACATTGGTCTAATGAGAAGCCCACTTGACGGGCATAACATAACGGCTGCTTGCACCACACTGTACATAGGAGAGAAAGAAAGCACTCCATAGATCTTAACATGTGACACGCACTCTGAGTGGCTAGGACATGCCAATCCTGCCTCTGCGGTATACCCCATCTCTTCAGCTCTGATGCCCAGCTTCATAGCTAATTCTGGCATGATAAAGTTCGCTTTGGCACCTGGATCAAAGAAGATAAGTGCCATCTGGTCTCTAACTTTACCCCACGCTCTACATAACTCACTGTTATCTGTACTAGGCTTGTCGCCCAGCATTTCTGGCACTAAACCTGCTGAGGGTATAGGCTTCTTTCCTTTCCTGTCCTCTTTGTCATCTGAGTCAGGTGGCCTTTTTTTTGTGGACAGTTGGTTGCAAAATGACCACTCTGCTCGCATATAAAGCACTTTTTTTCAGCCATCAAGACCTTCTTTTCCTCGGGCGTCTTACGCATAAAAGGTTTCCTTTTCTGCTTCCTTGCCTGCACTCTAGAAGTCTCGGCTGAACCTTTGCCTTTATTGAACCTAGCTTGCCCCTGGGACGCTTCAGGAGCCGCTCTCGTAAAGGGCTGCTTTGCTGAATTTTTCTTTTGCTGCCCTCCTTTCTTGTTGCTCGAAAACCCATTGTCCTCTCCTTTCAACATGGCAAGACCAATGTTAGCAACTTCCATAAGCTGAGTGAGGGTATCCACTCTGTTCTTGGTACAATAATTGCGAAGCCCTTTAGGCAACCCACAACAGTACTTCTCTATCTGCTCTGTCAATGGCACAAATCTGTAGGAGGTCACTGAGAGTAACGCTTTACAAAACCTCCTATTGTACTCCAACAAGCTCTTGCATGTAGCCGAAGTAAGCTGGTGCCAATCTGTCATGACATCGGCTTCAAATTCATTTGACAGCGAAGCAGATGCAAACATTTTCTTGAAGTAAACCCAAGTGGCAGGTGCCTGTCCTTGCATTAACAATGTCATCCATCATGTGAGCGCATTGTCATTTAAGAAAGTGGCATCTTTCCTTAATTTAGAGGCCTCTAAAAAATTCCCTCGTGCATAAGCTGTATCAAACTGCTGGAGAAAAGTAAGAGCCTTTGCTTTATCCTCGAAGCCACTAAAGGTGCTGAACTTCACAGATGCATCTCCTTCTTTGTATGGTTTTGGCTTCTCTATTGGCCCCAAAATGTCATAGGGAAGCGTTTGCAGCATGGGCACTGTAGTAGGGACCATCTGTGCCCCTTGGTCATTGAGATTCTGCATCAAAGGTGCCGTATCTGGCTGCTGTCCAAAAAAACCATCCATGCCAAAATTGACCTATGGCACCCCAAACTAGCCCTGATTGCTCGGAAAGCCTTGCTGCATGCCAATGTTACCATACATGGGGTTTGGCGTCATGCCATGCATACCCCCAAAAACTGTTTCTAGGCGCATACCCAGCCATACTTTGGAACACGGATCCACCCCTGAAATACCCAAGATGTACCGTGGGTTGTGGAAAAACCTGATGCATTGCCTGGAGATTAGTCCCTGTCCATTCAATGCAACATTTTGACCCTGAAAGGTGGCCAGCTGAACTGGAAAAACCTGTGGATTAGGGATCCTCGCCACCTGTTCATGGCCAGAAGGAACCTGTCTAGGAGCCTGACTGACTCCGCAACATGTGAATGCTCCCTATCCTATTAGTCGCATGGGGGACTTGGGCTTGAGCCTCAACGGGCTCTGTACGTTGAGGGCATCCCCTTGCCTGATGTGACTTTAATGGTGCTTGCATATAATCCATAAACCAGGGATTTTGCACCAATTGAGTGAAGACATTCATAGCAGCAACAACTAACTCTGTCCTGCACGCATCCTCTTCAAAGTGCCCAGTCATGAACCCTTGAACCTGTTCTCGCTGTGCATTCACAAGAACAAAAGGCTTAGACAGTGTCGGTCATGAACTCTCACCAACTTCATGCTGTAAAGGAATAGCTTGTCTACCCTGGGAAGAGGAACCATCTTCTCTAGCATTGTCTGTCCTGTCAGCCATAGTGTAATTCCAAGTTCATGTGCTTTGTGTCTTCGCCGCAAACCAACAAAGGCTCACTTCTTAAGGAAAAAGTGATCTGGTCCCGACGACGGAGCCATGAAACCGGCCTGTGGGGCGGTAGACGTTATCTTTCACCCAATATTTAACACTTGACTTTACGACACAATGCAATGACTTAAAAGGAACCTGTAACTGAGACTGGAATTACACTTTAAAACAAAAGCACGGCCGGGAAGGTAGAATGCTCCCAGGCAGACAGGGACACTTGTAGGCCCCAAAGGTTGGCGCCCCTTTCGATCTTTCTTTATTATTTAATAGATAAAATAAAACCTGTGATTTCCTACAAGTTGTCCCGCACAATCTAGGCTGAATTCCATCTATTCTAGCCCAATTTTGATAGCATAACTGTACTAGGACGCTTCACAGTCAGTATCCCCATGCAATAGATGACTTTCTCGATGCATACTGACACTTTGAAAAACCTAGTGAGAATTTGCAACATGCTGAATGCACTAGATCACCTCTACAACGGTCCCCTCGTGTCCTCGAACCTCCTGGGGGTATTAGGGACCGTTTAGGGCCAAAACCCTAAACTTGCAAAAATACACAACAGACCTGTTCGGGGTCCATTTTGCGTGCCGGTCCCATCCATAGCAAGTCCTGGAGCTCCTGCACCTCTAGGCCTACTTGATCTTTGAATCCGACAAGATTTCTCACGTGAAACCTCTCCAGATTCACCTGTCTCTTTGGGGGATTAGCCACTAGCTAATCGAGTACCTGTGCAAGAGGCTCTTGCCTCGGCAATCGTGCATGAACCCACACAAATGTACATTGGTCAAATGAGAAGCCCACTTGAGGGGCATAACATAACTACTCGTAAGGGAGAGAGAGATCAGTGCGTAGCATGCAGGGCATGACTCCCGGCACCGTAGTGTACATAAGAAGGAAAGAAAGCACTCCATAGCTCTTAACCTATGACAGAGACTTCAAAAATGAGTCTCCCAGCTATAAATTCAGCGCTACCTTCTCTTGCATGAACAAAGTGCACAAAAATGTGCCACTTGGCGCATTTACGAGCCATTTCCCGTTTCACAGTTGCCGCCTAAAAATCTCCCGACCGGTTGCCGAGTTGACTTCGCCAACAGAGTAATAAATTGTTCCCCTTGACATTCCAGATCTAGTGACGCGAACACTTTTTTTGGTCCAAAAATAGCAGCACCTGAAACCGGCCCATGGAGCGGTAGGCGTTGGCTTTCACCCGAAATTCTTTACTTTAGACACACATAGAGAGAACATGCAAAGGAAACCTGTGAGATGGGGATTAACACTTGATTACACACACAGCTTGGAAGCTAGAATGCTCCGAGTAGACGCCGACAACCTGTAGGCCCCAAAATTGGCGCCGCTTTTGGTATTTCCTTATTCTTTAACAGAGGGAATAAAACCTGTGATCTCCTATGAGGTGCCCCGCACAATGTAGGCTAAGAAACACCTGTTCTGGCCTGATTTTGGCAGCATAACTGTAATAGGACGCTTCACAGTGAGTATCCCCACGCAATAGATGACTTTCCCGACGCATAGATACACTTTGCAAAACCTACTGAGAATTTGCAGCACGCTAAATTCTCTGTTTTTTGCCCCAAAAATGTGCCAGATCACCTGTACAGTAGTCCCCTCGCGTCCCCGAACTTCTTGGGGATATTAGGGACCGTTTAGGGCCGACGAACCCTAAACGTGCAAAAATACACAACTGGCTGTAATTCCCTATTTTGGGCCCCGTTTCGCGTGTCGGTCAAATCTGTAGCGCACACCTGTAGGGCTACTTGCCCTTTGAATCGGACAAGATTTCGCACATGAAACCTCTCCAAATTCACTTGTAGTTGCGGGGGATTAGCCACTAGCTAACCCAATACCTGTGCAAGAGGCTCTTGCCTCGGTAATCGCGCATGAACCCAGACAACTATACATCAGTCAAATGAAAAGGCCTCTTGTGGGGCATCACATAACTGCATGTAAGGGAGAGAGAGAGAGAGAGAGAGAGAGAGAGAGAGAGAGAGAGAGAGAGAGAGAGAGAGAGAGAGAGAGAGAGAGAGAGAGAGCAGTGTGTAGCGTGCACGGCATCACTCCTGGCACCACACTATATGTAGAGGGAAAGGAAGCACTCCATAGCTCTTAACGTGTGGCAGGAAAGTTCAAAATGAGCCTCCCAACTATAAATTCAGCGCTACCTCTTCTTTGCATTAGACAAGTACACAAAAATGTGCCACTTGGCGCATTTACAATAATTTTCCCATTTCGGGTTTGCCGCCTAAAAATCTCCCGACTGGTTGCTCAGTTGACTCCGTGGCAGGGTTGAAAAGTGTTCCCCTAGTCATACCGGAGGTAATGACGCGAACACATTTCGTGGCCCAAAATAGTAGTTCCCTAAATTTAGGAAATGATTCCATTGGGCTCCCTGTGGTCATATGACCATCTATCCTCATTGGGACCGCATCCAAAAATGCAATGTGGCCCAACTGTCCGATATTCTGCTGGTAGTCCCACCTTGACTTTATGCCTTTATTGAGTTAACTTCCTAGTATCCACCAACTTTCTAAGTGTGATGGGGGGACCTACATGATCTTGCTTTGAGCCTAGACATCCTCTTACTATACGAATTGCAGTGCCGACCACTTCTAGTCTGCGGGTGAAACTACCGTTCACATTGGCCATACAATGTCCGACTGTTTGCTACTTCAAAAAGAGAGTCTCAAAAATAAAACAAAACCCATTGGAAAGAAACCAACAACTAAAGTTAGCAGTTGCCACGTCCTCGTGACATAGTTAACAGCTTCCACGTCCCCTTGACATACCCCCTTTTGAAATCGCAAAACATCCTCGATTGCATACCATAAATACATGCCACTGATGATCTTGTGCTATTAACACTCTTTTATCATTGCATGTATCGGCAAGAAAGATTGTAACACATAGATACAAATGACTTAATGAGACCTTCATACTTTTGTCATTTCCAGCTATTACACTGAATTCATATGTACATTTGATGTACTAGCTCTGTCATTACCCCTCCTTTGCACACGTTGGGTTGGGGCATCGGTAGGTTGTAACCCAAAAGCTTCAAGGTAAATCTGCAATACATTTGGTGACTCTGATAGTTTATGGTCTTCCATCCACTTTGCATCCATAGGCGGATAGTTCTTGAACTTCACCAAATAACGTCTTACAACCTGTCCTGTAACTTTCCAGTCCTTATGTGTCAAAACTTTCTTAGGTACCAGGAACTCATCAAGTTCCTCAACTTCTGGCTGATCCTCATCTGGCATGTCTTCTGGCACTAACCCACGAAGGGTCTTAGAAGACTCACGTGAAACACATTATGAATCTTCCATGCATCAGGCAATTTCAGCCTGTAAGCCACATCGTTGATCTTGTCAAGCACTTGAAAAGGCCCATAGTAACGGATGCTGAGATTAGTAAACATACATTCCTTGCCCTTCATCTTCTTTAACCTTGCCTTTTCAAACCTTAAGAGAACCCAATCACTAGGTGATAGCAACAATTCACGACGATGACGATCAGCAGGCTTTTTTTGTTTTGCCTGAGTCTTGGCCAAGGCAACTTTAATTTTCTTATACATCTCATCCATGTTCTCAACATATCGATCTGCCTCAAAGATCTTCTCCTTTGTATGCAAAATGGGAGGAACCTTTTTGCCGCCTTCAACAATTTCAAAAGGTGCTTTGCCAATAGACGAATGCATTGTCTTATTGTACGCATACTCAAGCATAGGAAAATACTGTTCCCACTTGCCCTTATTATCTGACACATAGCATTTTAGCAGATCTAAGACAATAGAATTAGCCTCTTGTGACTGTCCATCAGTTTGTGGATGAAACGAAGACGAGTATTTGAGCATTGTGCCCATGTTTTAAAACAATCCTCTCCAAAACAAATTGGTCATGCGGGGATCACGACTGATAATCGATTGTGGCATACCATGGTACTTAAACACATTGTACATGATCAAGCGTGCCATCTGATCATATTTTATCTTCTTCTTGACAGGGATAAAATGGGCCTGCTTGCTGAACCTACAGATAATGGTCCATATACCATCATTCCCTGTTGGCGTTCTTGGAAGATCAAAGATAAAGTTCATAGCAATGCTTTCCCATGGCTTATCTGGAATCGGCAGTGGTTGTAACAACCCTGGTGCCTTTTGCCTGTCAAACTTGACCTTTTGGAAAACTATGCATGCTCGCACAAAGGCATCCACATCTCTCCTCAAGGTAGGCTAATAGAATAATGTCTCTACTGCTTTAACTGTCGCATCAATGCAATGATGCCCTGCATATGGTGGGACATGACTCTCTTCCATGACCTTATGTCACAGTGGCCTAGTGACACAAAGTCTACCATGCATCATCATAAAACCATCTCTGAGGAGGTAGTGCTCGTGATGTTGCCCCTATTGTAATTGTTCAAAGATCCTTGAAAAATCTTCATCTCAGCAGTATACTGTTCCTTCATGTCATCTAGCTCATGATGATAAGGAATTGACACAACTGAAATTTGTGGCTTTCTTGATAACGCATCAGCCACAACATTCTTCTTGCCTTCCACATGCATAATCTGGAAGTGGAACATGGAAAGAATGTTTGCCCATCGCATATGCTTTTTCGATAAATTTGACTGTGTAAAGAAGTATCGCAAGGTCTAATGATCTATTTGGACAACAAAATCAACACCTAAGAGGTAGTGCTTCCAGCTAGAAAGCGCATGAATCACGGGCGGCCAAGAGATTTTTTTCATAGACTTGCATAGTCCTCTCTGACCCTAGCAAAATTCGGCTTTCATAAGCTACTACCCGTCCATCTTGCATTAGCACTGCTCCGATGCTACTGCCACACGCGTCACACTGGACCACAAATGACTTCCTGAGATCTGGCAAAACAATAATTGGGATCTGAAGTCAACTTTTCCTTTAAGAGACTAAAAGCTGAAATCTCTTTTTGGGTCCATCTGAAAGTGACCTCTTTTTTTTGCAAAGCGTGAAGAGGCGATGCTATCTCTGCAAAATTCCTTATAAACCTTCTATAGTAGGAACACAATCCCAAGAAGCTTCTGACATCGTGCACGGTCTTCAAGTCTGGCCATGTCTTAATAGCTTCGACCTTTTCGGGATCCATTCTGACACCATCCTTTGAGACTATGTGGCCAAGAAAGTGGATCTCTTCGAGGAAGAATTCACTTTTCTTAGGATTGGCAAGTAACCTGTGACTATGCAACTCTTCAAATACAATGGTCAAGTGACGCCTATGCTCCTCTTCATTCTTCGAATACACTATCATGTCATCGAAGAACGTCCCAACAAACTATTGATGCGAGCAAAAAATCCGGTCCATCATTCTGTTGAACGTGGCAAGAGCATTTGTTAGCCCAAACGACATCACTAAAAACTCATAAAAACCAAATGTCGTTCTAAACGCAGTCTTGTGCACATCCTCTGGCCTTATACGAATCTGATGGTACCCACTCTTAAGGTCTATCATGCTTAAAATTGCAGCACCCTCTAAATGATCAAGAATATCATCAATTCTAGGAATAGGAAACCTATTCTTGATGGTATTCTTATTCAACACACGGTAATCAATACGCATGCGCCATGAGCCTCCCTTCTTCTGCACTAGGAGCACTAGGGAGGAAAAGGGTGAAGAACTAGGCTGAATCATCCCCTTCTCTAATAACTCCTCAACCTGGCCCATAATCTCTTTCTGCTGCACCGCACTAACCCTGTAGGGAGGTCTATTTGGTGGGCTGCACCCTGGCACAAAATCTATCCGATGGTCCTCAAGTCTCTCTGGTGGCAATTGCGACGGTAATGAATCAGAAAAACAGTCACTAAACTTTTGCAAAAATGCTGACCTTTCTTTATCTAACACATATAAATTTGACTGATCACTATCTGAGACATCACGTGCAAATATCAAGTACAGAGAAAGATGATTCTTTATTATAGAAGTGATAGTAGAAGCAAATACAGTAGGGACTGACACTCCTTTAAGCTTTACATCCAAGATGTGAGTTTTGTCCCTATGTTGTACAATGATCTTTTTGTTGTAGGCATCCATGACTCCATGCACTCGGAACATCCATGGGATCCCCAACAAGGTGTCACATCCTTCCAATGGCATGATGTAAAACTCTTCTGTGTCCACATATGACTGAATATGTAGACACAGCTTTCGAATGATGGGAGTAACACACTCTGAGTGGCCAGGACATGCCAACCCTGCCTCTGCTGTGTATCCCATCTCTTCCGCACTGATGCCCAGCTTCATAGCTAACTCTGGTGAGATAAAGTTGGATTTGGCACCTGGATCAAAGAAGATGAGTGTCGTCTGATCCCTAACTTTACCCCATGCCCTGCATAATTCACTGGCATCTGTGATGGGCTTGTCACCCACCATGTCTGGCATCAAACCTGTCATGGGTTTAGGATTCTTGCCTTTCTGGTCTACTTTATCCTCTGAGTCAGCTTGTCTTTTCCTTTGTGGACAATTGGTAGCAAAGTGACCAGGCTGCTCGCATATAAAGCATTTGTTTTCAGCCATTAGGACCTTCTTTTTCTCAAGCGACTTACGCACAAAAGGCTTCCTTTTCTATTTCTTTGCCTGTGCTCCAGAAGTCCCGGCTGAATCCTTGTCTTTGGTGGCCTTTTCTGACCCCTTTGACGCATCAGGAGCCGTTTTCACAAAGGGCTTCTTTGCTGAATTTTTCTTTTGCTGCCCTCCTTTGTCGTTGCTCGGAAACCCATTGTCCTCTCCTTTTAACAAGGCAAGACCACTGTTCGCAACTTCCATAAGCTCAGTGAGGGTAGCCCCTCTGTTCTTGGTACAGTAATCGCGAAGCCCTTTAGGCAGCCCACAACAATACTTCTCTATCTGCTCTGTCAATGGAAAAAATATGTAGGAGTTCACTGAGAGTAACACTTTACAAAACCTCCTATTGTACTCGAGCAAGCTCTTGCATGAATCTGAAGTAAGTTGGTGCCAATCTGTCATGACTTTGGCTTCAAATTCATTTGACAGCTAAGCGGATGCAAACATTTTCTTGAAGTAAACCCAAGTGGCGGGTGCGTGTCCTTGCATCAACAATGTCGTCCACCATGTGAGCGCATTGTCCTTTAAGAAATTCATAGCAGCTTTCCTGACCTTCGAGGACTCTGTGAAATTACCTCTTGCATAAGTTGTATCAAATTGCTGGAGGAAAGTGAGCGCCTTTGTCTTATCATGCTCCGAGCAGACGCCGACAACCTGTAGGCCCCAAAATTGGCACCCCTTTCGGTATTTCTTTATTCTTTAACAGAGAGAATAACACCTATGATCTCCTACAAGCTTCCCCGCACAATCCAGGCTAAGAAACACCTGTTCTGGCCCGATTTTGGCATCATAACTGTACTAGGACACTTCACAGTCAGTATCCCCATGCAATAGATGACTTTCCCGATGCATACGGACACTTTGCAAAACCTGGCAAGAATCTGTAGCACTCTGAATTCTCTGTTTTTTGCCCCAAAAATGCTCCAAATCACCTGTACAACGGTCCCCTCATGTCCCTGAACCTCTTGGGGATATTAGGGACCGTTTAGGGCCGAAACCCTAAACCTTTAAAAATACACAATAGGCTATAATTCCCTGTTTTGGGCTCTATTTTGCGTGCTGGTCGCATCTGTAGCAATTCCTCGAGCTCCTACACACATGTAGGACTACTTGCCCTTTGAATCGGACGAGATTTCTCAGGTGAAACCTCTCCAAATTCACTTGTACCTGCGGGGGATTAGCCACTAGCTAACCTAGTACCTGTGCTAGAGGCTCTTGCCTCGGCAATCATGCATGAACCCACACAACTGTACATCAGGAAAATGAAAAGCCCTCTTGTGGGGCATACTCTATCCGGAAACAACCAGCTCCTGGCCAAGATGTTTGTAGATGACTCCCTCCTCTTCTTGAAAGACTACTCTTAGGTTCTTAGGAAGTCCCTTGAGATTGTGCAAACATTTGTTGTGGCTTCTAGGTCAAAATGTAATATTGAGAAGTTGAGATCGAGATCTCCGTGATGAAGAACGACTCATTTGACCCATAGGTCTGGTCAGGAGATATTGTGTCTAAAGGTAGGATCTTTAGGCATCTAAGGGGCCCCTTAGGGGTGGACGTTACTCACAAGCAAAGGTTCAAGTGGGTCCTTGAGAAGATTTAAAGGAAACTGAGAAGGTGGTAGTATGTGTTCCTCCCATTCCAGATTTGAGTGAGAGTGATTAATTCTTTTATGGCTTCACTAGCCCGCTTCTCAAATTGCCAGATGTAACTTGAAGGAGTTCTTAAACTTTTTAAAAGATTCTTATGGAGAAACAATACTAAAACCTTGACGTCCTGGCAATGGGCGAAGTGGGAAGGTATCGCTTGACTGGTGGTCCAAGGTGGCCTTGGAATTCTCAACCCCGTTGTTCACGTTGAGGCCCTGTGTGCCAAGTTTGTGGTCTCAATCTCAAATCAAGACTAGGCTTGGGCTATCATGCCCAAGGATTTGATTGACAAGGTGAAACTTTGCTCTAAAGGTGGTCAATAGAAAGGGATCAAGGTGCATGACAAACTTTTAGCCTCTGTGTGGGCTTGCTTGAGACTGAGTGGTATCACGAGAGAGTTGGTGCAAAAGTACAATAGAGAAATAGGGGCACTGTAGTCGAGTGAAGTTACCAGATACTTCCAAAATTCCATCTCGCACTGGTCCTCTGGCTGTCTAAAGATTTTAGGGTTTTGTTGAACACTTACTGGAGAGAAATCACACAAAAGATGAGCAATAAAGGACTTCAACGACTGAGCCACTTTTGGGCTAGTAATAGCAAGTGCTCAAAATCCTCTAACCAGGTGGTTTACCAATTTCAACTCAATGGCACTAAGTAGCTACTTGTCAACAGGGTTGTATAAGGCTTGGACCATGCTCTCATGCCGATTTTTTAATCTACTTTTGAGTGGAAAGCTTGGAAACGGTCCATGAGTAGCCGATTCTCTAAACCTCATGCCAAGGGAATTTACCAAATGTTAATCCATGAGGCTGATTGGTTCGCCCCTTTGAACAAGTAATGGAAGAAGCTGTCATAAAATCTAATATCTAACCTACCCAAATGATTTTCTCATATTCTTGCCACTGAATGTGGAAAAAGAGACACTTGCCATGGTAGTAAATCAATGAGCAGAAATCACAAACTCTTTTTTTTTTCTTTTTCATTTTTTTTGGAATGACTTAGTGGCTCATAAAGGTTTATACATGGGTGGAAAACTTGAGCAGGAGCTAAGAAGAGCTCAATGCTAGAATAGAATAAAGATGCTTACATCAAAAGAGTGGTAGTAATCAAGAATCGGCAAGATGATGGGACGTGGGGATCTAAGGATTTCATCAAGTATCTCTGCTCTGAATAAGAAAACAATATTTTGCTGGTAGAATATCTTCCTCTCAATGAACACGCTTACATGCATGTGTTGCAAGAAACAAAAAGTAAAGACTTCTAGTCTATCGTTATTATCCATGTTGGGTATAGAGCAAGGCTTCAAAGACTAAAGTTACATACCTTAAGTGTTCACAAGGTGACACCTTCACCACAAGCCTCTACCTCTTGTTGAAGTTCACATAATCCTCCATACTAGGTTCAAAATAGATTGGGCGAGAAGAGTCTACCTCAATCGTCTTTCCATTTTTCATGCGGTGGTGACGCTTGGGTGGTCGTACTTCACTTGAACTCTCTAGACCTAGAGAGAGTGTAGGCCCACTTGCTTCCACCAAATGATTTAGACTTTGTGGCTTGGACTTTGTGGTTGATGTAGTTGACGACCCTTCCCTGACCGTTGGAGAGAAAACACTTTGGTGCTACACAAAATTTGATTGATGTGAGAGTGCTGATGCAGTTCTCAAAAACAAAACTCACCTTTCTTTCTTTACCTTCTCTGTCGGCACTCATTCACATAATGATTTGGTTGACAGCAGTGATGACATTCCGTAGCCCTACCTCTTAACACTAGGTTGGTAACCTAACAGGACATAAAAGTGTCCTTTCAGGGTTTTGAAAAAAACCTCCAAAACCATAGTAGATCCACTCATTTTGTAAAATACTTTCATGAGGTTATAGTTCAAGGCCTACTACAGATGGAAAAAATAAGAAACTTGTAAAATTTCTCATCTTTTGGTCACACCAAGCCTTCAAAGTTGACGGACCAGTACATTTTCATCAAAACAGTCATTTCTTACGTTTTGTTGCATAAAAATAAGATTAGGGATTTTTGTAGGACTTGAGATAAATTCCCTAGTTAACTTCAATGGGTTGGTGATCAGAACATATGATTGCTTCTCACTCACTATTTTTTGTTTTGCCAAAAGAAATAGGTACAAAAAAGTTGAATTTTTACCATTCTGCAAACCTATCATCAAAGTTTCTACAGCCACGCTCAATACAAATAATGTATGCATGTTTTATTAGTTCCCTATTGTCCTTTAGGTTCATAAGGAGCCATGGAGCATGTCAAAAGAATAATACATCTCTTACCACGGGGAATCTTGGGGACAAAGATGAAGTGCTAAATACAGCAAACATGAAAAAACTGGGTTCAACATTATGAGTGTAGAATCCCATAGAAACTATTCAATATCTAGCCAAATTTGATCCTTATGACTAGATATGGTTACTACCTACAAAATGCATGTAGTTGTCACAAGAAACTAACAATATTGAAAAAGCTATACTTGATATACTAGAATGTTTCGTTTTCTTCTATAATTGAAAAAATCAACCATCGTTGTCTACTATGCAAAATAGGGTATTAGGTGCCCTAAAACTCAAGGAATATTAGCTTTATGTCACAATATGTGACATAGAAAATCAAAACTGCATTTGGATATCATGAAAGCCACCAAAAAAATCATAGAAGAGCTAAAGTTGGCTAAAAAACAGGATTTGACAATTTTTGTAATTTGGTCATAACTTACAACTTTAACATTTATTTCTCCCTAGAAGCATCAAGACATGTTGAGGACTACTAAAGATAGTTCTCTAGCATTATAGACCTCACAAACATGAATTCTAGAGTGGTATAGTTGCAAAAATTTGAAAAAAAGCCAAAAACAAGACTCATTTTTTCATACAGTTTAGGTTGTGAAATGTTGTGCAAGGACAAGGTTAAAGATGGAATTGATATTCCAAAAAAATGTCTAGTTTTTTTCAGCTCATGAGACAACTTTCTAGACGGATAGCACCTCAAAATCCATTTTGAAACTCTTGACATAATTCAAGGAAAATGGTCACTTAACAGGACATAAAAGTGTCCCATTACCAACCTAGTGTTAATAATCTTGTTTTGCGATTAGCACGAGCAATGTGAGATGAGGAGATTACCTCTTGAATATCGATGATGCTACAACCTGGAAGTAGCACTTTGATGAAGGCCTTGAGTGCTTCTGTAGTTCCTCTTCTTCAAGCCTCCAATTTGAAAATTCTTGTATCCATTTATCCATGATTGATGCAATGCATCACTACTCTTTGTTGGCTGAAGGTCTCTGTAAAGCCCCCCTCAGTGGGGGCACCAAATGAGAGGCGGAAGCGCAAAATAGACCCGGTGGCCTCTACACCAAGACTATGTACAATAGCCTCATTATTGGAGGTACACAATAGGGACACCACCTAGCTTGGAATGCTGCTAGGATGCATGGTAGGGAGTTGGCACATAACACAAGGAAGATGTGAGAGAAGGAGAGAGAGGGAGAGGAAGAGATCATTATAGCTTCATTAATATAGGCTTCATAACCACCATAACACAAGGAAGATGTGAGAGAAGGAGAGAGAGGGAGAGGAGGAGATCATTAGAGCTTCATTAACATAGGCTTTATAAACACCATACAAGCATTCATAAGGGAAATTTCACATAATCAACATCTCACAAACTCATGTGTGCATGGTAATTCAAACCTCTTGAACATTAGGAAACCAACATGAATAACCATAGAACACCTATTTAGGAAAATAGGGAAAAATTCACACATTTGGGACGATTCTTTGTGTCTCATGGACTTGAGGTAAGGTTGTATTGTACTAGGTTGTTGCACATATGAAAACTGAGATACAATGTTTAGTGGATGCTTATGAGTCTGCAAGATCCAATATGGTCTGTTTTCAACAACCATACTATACACTAGAGTGTTTTTGCACATGTTAGTTTACAAACACACACACACACACACACACACACACACACACACACACACACACACACTCACGCGCACGTGCACACACATACACACATGCTCATGCACCCAAAATTTTCTTCCCACACATGCTTCATTTGATAAAATAATTAAAATGTAAGTTGCAAGAAAAACTTGGGTGACTAATGTGAAAAAAAACACCATTCATATTGAATAAGATTTCTTGAAGATTACAAAGGTGGGATGCCATTATCAATGTTGATAATGACCATAGCTATGGGTGGACTAATTGGAACCATTGCTAGAAGATTACAAAGTTGAAAGGCGAATGCTAAGCGATCATTCCTCTTCATTTGCATTGACATTTGATGGTGCCTCATGTTCATCAAGTTTCAATGGACTCTCTTTGGCCTTCAGGATTATTGCCTTTGGAATCTTGATTTTTTCAGGAATTCATCCACCCTTGGGCTTCCATGCCCAAATGATGCAGCTAGTGTCTTCCCAACATTGAGGATCATTGATGTTCTCTCTCCAATACTTGTTCCAACAATCCTTGTAAACCTCCACACCACTTGCATTCTTCTTCTTTGAAATTGGTGCCCAGTATTGTATCTTCATTTGAAGATAGGTTGCCGAGTCATTGTTCTGATCAATATCTATTGCTACCACTCCTAACCAAATTGGGTAATTCTCATCACAAGGTTGCACAAGTACAAAGTTTCCCTTTGCCACATCAAGAGTTGGGTTGAAGTCCTCAGCAGGTTTGTTGCGCATTGGACCACAATAGTGGCCCTCGTGCCATCGACGACTGACAACAAGGGATGAAATCTTTGGCTGATTTTTCCTTTAGAATCGTGAACATTTCCTGAGAGGGACGGTTTATTTTGCCACCCTAGCACTCTCGAAAGAAGGCCATTACATGGTGGAGCTCGACAACCTCTTTGGATTGAAGAGATTTTCTAATGCTAGTGATAGTGTTTAGCTCATGTAATGAGAGCATCCTGCTAGAAAATAAGACGTAGCTAAATAGATAATTGAGTAGATTACTTAATGGAGAGAGACAGATTTATATACACAAGATTATAGAGTAGAGAGAGAGAGAGAGAGTACACACGATATACGTGGTTCACCCAATGTAGGCTACGTCCACGGGAAAGCAGCCACTCAATGGCTTTAGTACTTCAAAACAAGAAGGAGTTTACAAAGGGATTATACCCTTAATGGAGCTCCCGCCTTGCTTCACTCTCACCACCTCACACTCACCTTGTTGCATCAACTTCACACTATGAAATGTGTGTAGAAATGTGTCAAGTGCTTCATCTAGACCATCTTCCAATGGAACTTCAAGAGGATGATCTTGTTCACGCATAATCCTTGGCCAAAAGTCATCAAATAAAGTGTTTTTACTTTGTGTAGGGTTTTGCATAGCTTGCATGAGATTCTCCCAGTACATAAGAACTGGGCTGATCCACCTAGCATACTCACTTTCATCTCCTTTCTCTTGCAAGTGATCTTTCCACCAACTAACATACTTCTTTATTCCTTCCATAACTTTCTCACTATCTTCAACATACTCAAAGGGTGGTAATACTTTTGGAACACCTTCAGGAAGCTTGGCTCCTCCTTGGTCATTTCTCTTCCATAACTATACCATTTTCGGGTAATCAATCCACATTTTTAGGGTGCACTTTGTACTGGATCAAAGGTATTCCATCACTCATATAGAACCTAAATTGCAATGGCTTTGAATGACCCACTAAGCTATCTGCTCCATCATGTAAGTACCCCTTTACAAATCCTTTAAAGTCTGCCACCTTTTGTAGGAGAAACGGTGCTGGATGAATGCTAACACACTCACTGAAGATCTTCATCAAATGTGGAAATGTAAAAATGGCTTGTTTTCTAAGCTTCTCAGAAAAGTGACTGAACAATGCATCAATGTCTTCATGAGTGTGACCAACCATAAGAAATCCAAGTTTTACAGTGTCAAATACTCCTCGTGCAACCAACAATTATAAGTATGCAAACACATATCGATTCTTATTTTCTGAACCACAATTGTCAAGTTGCAACAGAAATGTTCTTGGCAACCTCTTGAACTCAAATACATTGCCATCCTCCTGTACATGTGCATTAGTAGCAAAGATTGATTGCATCCTTGGACAATCGTTTCCTTATCTAGAAGAAAAATTCTCAGTGTCCATCTTCACATTTGTGATTAGATCAGTCTCTACCTCTTCATTCTGAGCACTCTATTCCTTGCACTGTTGGTTTTTCTCCTTAAGCACTTTCATATGGTGATAGAGAGAAGCTGTAGACAAAACACAATAAAAAATATTTGTTTGTGGTTCTACACTTGATTTTTCTAAGCTCAAGTCACCAAACATATGTTTATCTCTCCTTTCTAAGTTTCTTAGACATTTTGAGAGAGATGCAATTGTGAAGTTGGGATCACTTGGCCATAATCCCAATGCAAAGTGACCATAAGTTGTTTGTCCATGTCCATGAGTGAGCATTCCTATCAAGGATAGTGGAAGCCTCTCAACTCCATTGAGAGATTTTGGAACTGGTTTAATTTGTGGTATAGCAGTCTTACTCTGGTCCATCTTGTCATGTATAATGCACAAGAACTTGGTTGGATTCATTTATGAAGAGATCCTCCAAGCATAATACAGATTTCTACAGCTCATTTATTGCAACATGTGTGCTCTCCTTTGTGCCATGCATCTAGCACCTTCCACCTGATTTTTGGTAGACTCTAGCTTGACCTTTATGGATGTGCAAATGTCACATTTAGAGAATGTGCTTGATTTTGATAAAGTGATTGTCTTGAAGACTGTGTTCCACAACCTTGAGAATGTTGGCTATGACAACATTTTGTATTCCATTGTGACAAGTGTGTCGTTTACTTCTCGCAAAATGTCCACTTGTTTGTACATCGTTGGTAGAACACGTTGAGTTTCCGGAGTGCCATGCATGGTTGTCCTTGACTTATGTGGCATTTGATCTGCATTATTATCTATGAAGCCTTGTATGAGTGCTTTTCCATCTCAACATGTGTCAAGATCTTCCTTATTATTCCAATTTTTGCATGATTTCCATTGCATGCTCCATCCAAAAACTTTTACGCAGCCTGTAAAATGTTGACTTTCCTATTCCATGCATTACATACCATGCTTTACTACATACCTTCTTTCCATCAAAAGTAAACTCAAAGAATTCCTCTTCTTGATCTTTTCTAGGAGCCATGCTCATACAATCCAAAACAAATGTGCATCGAGTAGTGTAGCTTTGTCCCCAAAAGGCTGCCCTCGCTTGCATGATTTTGGATCTGTTTCCAATTTGGCAACATCGCATCTCACAACAATCAATTGTTGCAACTTTGTGAATGTTTGCAGCATCACATTTTTTGTTGAAAGCATGAGCATTACCTTTTTTTTTTTCTAAGCCTAACTCTATGTACATAAGTCCTTTTCTTACCTACCCATCGCTTATATCATAGTCACCGGAAATGGTATCTTGCTCTCTATCATTTTGAGTATGAAGAAGAAGACCTAGTTCTGTACTAGTGGTACCTTCTTCAAAACTAGTTTCAGTGTTGTTATCTATGCCATCATCCTCATAGTCATCACTGGAAGCATATAAGCTATCAAGGGAATCTCCCGTTTCTTCCATGAGGAAATGTTGAATACCCTCAATGGCAGAAGAGGATCCAGTGTCTTTGATCAAGGGCTCACCATTCTCAAATGTGAGCTGCCTAATAGGCAAGGTTACCAAATTCAAACTTGAACTATCACTTTGATGTGGATGCATCGACCCTTCCACAATGACACCCAGGCTACTCTGACCTAGTTTAGTATAGTTTATAGCCTCATATGGGTGGACCTGCAATACCACTCCATTACCAAGTTTTGTAGATCTATTGTTAGCCCAAAGTATGATTCTTTTCTCTTTCCAACTCTCTCTATCTATCAAGCCATCTTCTTGACCAACAAGAAAATCCTCATCTATTGTGTGAGATTTTCCTTTGTCCATAACAATATTATGCAATGGACATTTGATGATGCTTCCAACTGCTTGAGACATGGTTCTTGCATATTGTGACGAATGGAATCAAGAACGTGTCATCAAAACTTTCTAGTACATGTATCGCCACACATGTTGTGCCAATCAATTCAAAACTACAACGTTGAGATGCATTAGTGGAATGAATAACCCCACGAGCTTTCCTTGTGGAGCCATCAACAAGAAACACTGAATCACCTTGTTTTGGACCGTACAATTTTTGAGAAAATTAAGAGATATCAGTAAAATTGTATGTCTGAACATATAACTCAAAATTTAATGCATTCCCAAGATACACTCACAATTTTGGCAAAATCTTGCAGCCCATTCAATTAAGAAAATCTACATTGAGTCAATCCATGGAGGATGGTAGGAGGATCGAGCTCAAGTTTGAGCCTGTATGTACATCCAAGTGCTAGAAATATAAAGCTGACAAGAGTTGCAAGATAGGGACTATGTTACATTGCAGAGGCACCCATGGAATTTGATAGGAGGATGGAGCCTTTATGCACATCCAAGTGCTAGAAATATATAGCTCACAAGAGTTACAAGATGGATCTCGAGTTATATTGAATCAACCCATTGGGGATGGTAGGAGGCTCCAGCTCAAGTTTGAGCATAAATGTACATCTAAGTGCTAGAAATCTAAAGCTGAAAATAGTTCCAAGATGGTGCCTAAGTTACAATGTTGGAGCATAGATGGAGCCTAAATGTAGGTCTAAGTGCTAGAAATCTTTAGCTTAAAATAGTTGCAAGATGGATCTCAAGCTATATTGAGCAACCCACGCACAACGGTAGGAGGCTCAAGCTCAAGTTTGATCCTAGATGTACATCTAAGTGCTATAATACCTAGATGAAAAGAGTTTCACAAAGCCAAAGTTTCATAGAGGCAAGCATGGAATTTTGTAGGTGGATCGATCTCAAGTTTGAGCCTAAATGTACATCCAAGTGTTAGAAATCTATACTTGTCACATGGGTTGCAAGATGTAGCCCAAGTTAGATGGAGGCACCCATGGAATTTGGTAGAAGGCTCAAACTCAAGTTTGAGCATAGATGCACATTCAAGTGATAGAAATCTACGAGAAACAATATGTGTGAGAAAAAACCCAAGCTATGTTGAAGTAGCCTTGAATTTGGAAGGAGACTCAAATTGAAGTTTGAGCTATATTATACATTGAAAGAGTTGTAAGGTGGAGCCAAGGTAATGATGAGCTTTACATCAAACCTAATTTTCCTTGAATGACCTATCAAAAGAGTCGGAGCTTACAAGAAGGTGAGGCTTCAAAGTAGTCGAATGAGTGGCTCAAACTTAAGTTCAAGCCTAGCTAGTCATATAGTTTTCTTTTAGGATAGGACATTAGTTCGAGTATAGGTGGCCTTGGAGATTATGCTATGACAATTGAGCGTTGATGGACATTCAAAATACAGAGGTTTTTTTCTTAGTTGTTTATGTGTAAATCGATTCTTGGTGATTATAGTCCTGGTGTTTTAGTGTTGTAGCAGGACAATTTTACATGCAAAAAGGTGCAATGAAATGGGTTAAGGAAGAGGGTTGATGGAGGAGGGTCCCTCACTCATTGATCCTAAGAGGTTTTAGCCAAGGGAAGTCAAAACTATGTCCAACTTGTGAGTATTATTTTCCCAAAACTCTCAAAAAACTAGTTCTAGACACCCCTAACTTCTAGACAACAAGTTTTCTGAACAAGGTTTGTTTAGAAAAGCGTAGAGCCGCTCTCAAGCTACAGGCTCATAAAAAACGTTTTGCAATCGGACTCCGTATGTGAAAGTTATGCTGATTTTTGTGAAAAGTTTTTATTCGACTTCTTTTAACCATTGGTTTTGGTCCACGCATGTGAGTTTGCTAATCTAACCTTGGTAGGGTTGGTGGGAAAATCTATTAAAGGCTTTTTAATTCTTTTAAAACTTTCTATATTATAATAGGTTTGGATTTTTCTACAGACTGTGACGAATTCGACGACGGCGCGACAGGTGAGATTCTTTACTCCCACATCTCCTTGCCCTCTGCGAATCTGCTCGCGGTCCCACAAGGCTCTTTTTCACAGCTCTATATTAATTCTCTATCTCTCTCTCTCTCTCTCTCTCTCTCTCTCTCTCTCTCTCTTCTACATTAAAACAGGGTTTCGGTTTTTGTGCAGATTGTGAAAAAACTGACAACGACGTGACAGGTATGGCTCTTTACTTTTCCATCTTCCTCTCCTCTATGAATCTATTTGCAGTCCCAAAACGCTCTACATTAACTCTGTGTGTGTGTGTGTGCGTGCGTGCATATCTTTCTCTTTTTGATTGCAGGTGAAGATTTGATTGCAGTTTAGATTTGAAATTTGAATTTCAAATTCGAAAGGCTTATCCAGGTGCACTTCTTTGTCTCTCTCTCTCTCTCTCTCTCGTGTGTGTGTGTGTGTGTGTGTGTGTGTGTGTGTGTGTGATATCTTCTTCTAATCTTTCTGTGTAATTACCCTCAAATCCTCTTAATCACTCCCTAATCTCTTCTAATCTCTCTATGTAATCTCCTTTGCCTCCTCTTAATCACTCCCTAATCTCTCTATGTAATCTCCCTTGCCTCCTCTTAATCACTCCCTCCCTTCCTCTTAATCTCTCCTAAACCCGCATCTCAAAAGTTCAGTCTTCAATATCATTCTACTAGTTTCTAATCTCTATTTAATCTACGTCTAATGACTACTTATACTCATTATTGTTTTCTACCATCTCCTTGATACACCTTTTAAACTCTATCATTAAGTTAATCAAACTACAACTACGTCTAAAATCACGCTCTATAAATTGAAAGTAAGTGGCTATTCTTTAATTAGAGTACTTAATCAATAAGTACTTTAATTGACTTTTTTTAAAACTATAATTAAGTAATTAATATACTTAAAGAAAAAGATAGATAACAACACTTACTTGGTTGGGTACTGAGTGTGACATTTCCACTTGACGTAGATTCTTTGCTTTTGATATTTAGCTCGTTTTGGTGCCTTGTTTCCTTGTTGAGAAACTAGAAAAATGAGCTGATGTAGCTTAAACCTCACCTTCTAATGCTCTCAAAGCACTAGCATATTCCACTCTATTGTGACCTCATGAGCTTATTGTGGATATTTTAGCATGATAGCGTTGCCTCATGCAAGTGCTTGAGACATAACTAGGGCTAGAGCATAATAGCTCTAGGGAAAGCGGCTCAAATTTAAGTTCGAACCTTGCCTACATATGTATTGTAGCAAGTCTGGCTTAATGGCATCCTTGTGGCTACTTAGGGAAAGAGGCTCGAGCTTAAGTTCGAACCTTGCCTACATATGCTAATATAGCAAGTCTGCCTTGAACTTAAGTTTGAGCCTCAACTGTATATGTTACTTCAGCACTAGGGTGTACGGTTAGCCTTATGACATCTGTGTGGATACCAATGCCACTAGGCTCAAAATTAAGTTCGATCCTCACTTGCATATAGTAGAGTAGCACCATCGTGTAGGGCTTATTGCTACCAAGGGCATAGAAGAACACCTTTAGGCTCGATCTTAAGTTCGAGCCTCAAGTGCATATTCTTTAGAACTAGGATGGAAGGCTTGCCTCCTAGCATCCTTCTAACTACCAATGGAGAGAGCCTTGCTTGCTGTGTAGCCCTACTATGCAAGGGCACAGCCTCATGACATCCTTGTGTCTATCAAGGACATGGAAAATATCTTTAGACTCAAGCTAAATTTTGAGTATTTCATACTGTAGCGCTAGGGGGAAAGGTTAGCCTTGTGAAATCCTTATAGATACTAAGGTCATAGAATAGCATCCTTGTGGCAAACAATGGGAAAACGCTTTCACTTAAGTGTACAGACCTTGCCTACAAATGTCAGTATAGCACTACGATGCATGTATAGCTTCATGACATCCATGTGGATACCAAAGGAAAATAAAAACACTGTGAGACTCGAGCTTAAGTTCGAGCCTCAATTGTATAAGCTATTGTAGCACTAGGGAGTATGTCTAGACTCATTCTTTAGAGATACTAATTCCAAGAGGCTCGAACTTAAGTTTGATCCTCACTTGCATAGGCTAGTGTAGCACTAGAATGCAAGCCTAATGCCATCCTTGTGGCTACCATGGGTATAGAATAGCACCTTAAGTTCAAGCGTCATTTTCATATGCTAGTGTAGCACTAGGATGCAAGGCTTTCCTCATGACATCCTTGTGTCTACTAAGGGAAAGAGGCTCGAACTTAAGTTTGAGCCTTGCCTACATATGCTAGTATACCACTAGCATGAAAGTCTAGCTTCATGACATCCTTGTGGATACCAAGGGAACAGAACAACACCTTTAGTTTCAAACTTAAGTTTAAGCCTCAATTGCATATGATATTGTAGTACCAATGTGTAAGGCTAGACGAGGGATATCCTTGTGGCTACTTAGGGAAAGAGGCTCGAACTTAAGTTCGAACCTCGCCTACATATGCTAGTATAGCAAGTCTGACCTAATGACATCCTTGTGAATACTTAGGGAAAGCGGCTCAAATTTAAGTTCCAAATTTAAGTTCGACCCTTGCCTACATATGCTATTGTAGGCTATCTTAATGACATCCTTGTGGCTACTTAGGGAAAGAGGCTCAAACTTAAGTTTGAACCTTGCCTACTTATGCTAGTATAGCAAGTTTAACTTAATGTCATCCTTGTGTCTACTTAGGGGAAGCGGCTCAAATTTAAGTTCGAACCTTGCCTACATATGCTATTGTAGCAAGTCTGGCTTAATGACATCCTTGTGGCTACTTAGGGAAAGAGGCTCGAGCTTAAGTTCGGACCTTGCCTACATATGCTAATATAGCAAGTCTACCTTGAACTTAAGTTTGAGCATCAACTGTATATGTTACTTTAGCACTAGGGTGTAAGGTTAGCCTCATGACATCTGTGTGGCTACCAATGCCAGTAGGCTCAAACTTAAGTTCGATCCTCACTTGCATATACTAGAGTAGCACAAGCACGTAGGGCTTGTTGCTACCAAAGGCATAGAAGAACACCTTTAGGCTCGATCTTAAGTTCGAGCCTTAAGTGCATATTCTTTAGCACTAGGATGCAAGGCTTGCCTCATGACATCCTTGTGGATAGACTTATTTGCATATGCTATTGTAGCACTAGGGTATAAGGCTAGCCGAGGGACATCCTTGTGGCTACCAGAGGCAAGAGGCTCGAGCTTAAGTTTGAGCCTCACCTAGATATGTTAGTATAGCACTATCATGAAAATCTAGATTCACAAAGTCCTTTTAGGATTCATGCAAGAATAAGAAAACACTTAGGATTGAACTTAAGTCTAGGCTCATGGAATCCTTTTGGTTACCAATGAAAAGAGGCTCAAACTTAAGTTTGATCCCCACTTGCATATTTGGGTGTAGCACTTGTATGGAAGGCTAGCTTGATGACATATTTGTGGCTATCAAGGGCATAGAATAGCACCTTTAGGCCCGATCTTAAGTTTGAGCCTCAAGTGCATCAAGGAATAAAAAATCACTTTTAGGCTCAAATTTAATGTAGCACTAACTTCACTTTACTCTCATGACATCCTTGTGGCTAGCAAGGGTACAAAACAACATCTTTTGGCTCAAACTTAAGTTCAAGCCTCGCCTACACATGCTAGTGTTTTTTTATAAATGTACTATTTAACTTAAACATATGCTCCTTGTTTAGGTTCTAACATTTTTCTTTTTGGTTGTTTCAAGAATGGAGGCTTCCAATGTACCAAGTATACCAGAGCAGGGTGCACAAGTCTTCACACTCGGTGTTCTTGGAATGTCCACTCACGCCAAAACTACTGCTCCAAGAATAAGCGTTGACAAGACCTTTGAGCTAACAAAAGAAGAAGGAGTGAAGTGGTTTGTGGATACCTACGATACAGATGCAAACTACAAAGGTGACATCCATCTATATTTGTCACAAGGTGATATGAAATATGGAGACATGGGGATTGTTGTGGGTGTCAAAGATGATGTGGATGCAACAGCAATGCCCTGCTTTGCATGTAATGTGCTACCTATTGGAGAGACCACAAAGGCAAACAAGTTTTGCTTATCATTGGGCACTTTTCATGTAGCAGACATGAATGGTAGCAAACTAGGAAAATAAAATTCTATTGTAAAATTAGGATTGAAGATCTCCAGCTTCACTAATCAAGAAGACTTGGGTGTGGACTGTGTGGAAGACCTAGTGAAGGCAGTGAAACATGCAAAGCGAGTCTTGAGCTTACCAAAGAAGATTGTACCTGCAAAGAAACCAATAGGGACACTACCTAAGAAAGTTATGGAGAAGACGGGGAAAGCCATAGCTAGGAGTGCACTTGCAGCATCAAGAGGTGCCCGTGCAAGCGCTTCAACACATGTAGGGAAGATCACTGCCACCATTAATTTAGAGGAGCAAGCAAAGAGGAAGATGACAAAGAGTGCAGAAGAAAAAGAGGTTTCTGAAGAGGAGTTGATGGACATGGAAACTCCATCCGCAAATAACAAGGCACTGACCTCTTTAGAAATCAAGAAGGGATTCTATTCTTTTGGGATCAATGAAGTCTTTATCATTGACGTGACAAGGTGTTTTCCTGCTCCATCAAACTATGTGTATAGAAGATTAAATCTAGATTGGGTCAGGATTTTGACTTTAGACTTCATTCAAGAACCAAAGCAAGAGGAGATACTAGCAATTTTGATGCCTTGTGATCCTTCCAAAAAACATCCTCTTGACAAACTTGCCAAAGAGGATGTTCGCAATGTTGATTACTGGATCATCTCTAGACAACACTCCATTAGTGCTGCAAAACGTTTGCAAGGTGCAAAGGTTACCCCTCAATTGCATCAACAATTCAAATATAGACAATCAAAGATTATTCTCAATTGCCCACCAAAGATCTCTCGTGAAATATCCAAAGATGCGAATCTATCTGTTGCAATGTCAATGCCAAAGGAGCCATTTCTTGACCAACTTATGCAAGAATGAGCACAATGTCATGCAAATGGTTGTCCTTCTAAGCCACCGCCTGGTGTCAGCCAAACCAAGAAGGACTTTGAGGCTTGGAAGGTACTTGTTTGATTCTTTGAAAACATGGATGTGAGTCTTTTTAATCAATATCTATTTGTAAACTAGATTCTATCATAGGCTCAAGAAAGACCTCCATGTGCTCATTTAGAACTTAAATTGAGGTTTTAACTTAAGATTTAGTGTCACTTGCATATGAGTCTAAGCGAGGCTCGAACTTAACTTTGAGCCCCACTTACATATACCCATGTATTTTGGACTTTGCATAGATGTATGTGAGCATATACAGAAACAATTCAATCTAGCTATGCTTGAACTTATTAAGTATGCGTCCCAATCCCACAAGTTAGAGCCTTGTCAATATTGATGTTGGAATTTTCAATTTTGCAGACCTTTGTTGAGACAACAGAGCACACTCTTCAAAAGGGATTTTTCAAGACCGACTTGCATTTGCTTCTATGTGATGATAAGATATGGAAGAATTGGGTCAAGATCATGAGACAATATGCTCGAGGCTTGCTACCAAATACAAGGGGAGAAACAATTGACGAAGGTTACAACGAAAATCCTAAATTTCTAACTATGAAGGGTGGTCAGATTTGACAAGCACCTGGCACAACAACACTGGCACCTACATTTTTCAGGTGCATTTTAGGCCTCGAGAATAAAGAAGTTCTTGAACTACAAAATGCAATTTTGGACAAAACCATATTGCTAAAGAAGAGAAAGCATACCCCTCATAGAATGGACATGTATGAGATGTCTTGGAAGCAATAATATCATTCTTCTTTGATTTGACAAGGGAAAAATTATCTTGGGAGCAAGTTTGTGAGAAGACAAGCTAGGAGAGCATGAGTACAATCAAATGAGGAGCTATAGCCAGTACTATGTCAAGGACTCCCTCAACAGAGCAAAGAAGACTACACCCTCACTTCCAAAAAGTGTAATAACTCTCCTCAATCATCTTTATAGAGCTAATATGGGCATAATATCTCAAGATGAGTCTATTCCATGGAGAATCGAGGGGGTGGGCTTTGATTTGGGGAAGATCAAAGACTTTTGCAATAGATAGCACGTACCATTTCAATTGGTTGTCTTGGATCTTCATGGTACTAAATAAAAGCTCTTTATAGATTTTTTTTGCAAATTTGGCACTCAATCTCAACACATTGAATGCACAATACGAATATGTGCTAGTGTCTTTCATTGATTTCATCAATATCGGAATGCTTGTTGAAGGGGTTTCTAGCTAGTCAACTAAGGTGCATATTGAAGAAATATCCAAGCAACAAGAGATGACTCATGGATAGATGGAACTGTGGACTCTGCAATGGTTGCTCTTTTTGTTAGCAAGGTTGATAGATTTGAGGCTATTGACAAAGCTCATACAAAAAGAGTATTTTTCTCAGGCTCTTGTGGCAAGGATCATGAATTTATTGATAGAAACTTCATTGATGGCCTTATCACAGGGTTTTGTCTTGAGCAAAGCTATGTGTTGGAAATTTTTTGCGGTGGAGTTGTGTTAGAAGAAAGCTTGTCGAAGAATAGAAGGGCAATTTCTCTATGTAAAGATGATTTTTAAGCAATGGAGTTAGAATCTCAATGCTCTAGTCGTTTAGAGAGCAATCCATCCTTGCAGGAGTGGTGTGATACAAGTCAAGCATCACTTGCGAGACAAACAGTGGAGCTAGATGATAAAGAAAAAGAAGACCTTAACAATCCTGACATCGATGAGCAACAAAGCAGTGGAGAGGATGTTGATGGAAATGAAGACAATGATAACGTAGACAACACGGATGATAGTGAAGTTCAAGAAGTTACGAATTTTGATCATCAAGGGGGGCATACAATGTTGGAGAAATGAGTCCAGTTGTGGATGTTCAGTGTGAAAAAGAAAATGATGAAGATAATGAGGATGATGATGCAGGCAATGAGGATGCACAAGAGGATGATAGAGCCCCTCAAGACATTGTAGTAGCTGATGAAAAAGGTGCGAATGCTTCTTAGAGTATTTTTGATACTAGGTTTAATGATGCATGCCATTATCATGTACCAACAGACTCTTAAAGTATAAAAAGGCAGGATAGTGTATTGAATTGATCAATTGTGATACTTTAGGTCCTTCAAACACTATTTTCTTAATACTATCTTGTGTCTTTATCTAAAATTATGTCATTTTAATTAGATTTAATTGCTGTTGTTTTAAAAAATGATGGGGGGGATCAAACTTGAGTTTGAGCCATCACAAAGCACATGTCTTTATTTAAAGTGTCAATTCACAAAGCATAGCTAACATACAGATGTGTTTTAAGAGTAAGAAATTTTGGTTTTGGTGAGACAATAATGAAGCATTATCAAACACTAATGAGGCTCAAACTTAAGTTCAAGCCTAACAAGTAGAGATAGTGAAGCACTTGTGTATGAACTTCAATCAAAAAAGTCATGGCTGAGTTGTTCTAAGTGAGACTTGAACTTCCATATCCTAGTGTAGCACTTGCATATATATATGTTACGTGAAACTCATAATGTCTTTGTACTTAACAAGGCATTGAAATTTAGTTTGCAGGCTCGAACTTAAGTTTGAACGTTGCCTCCACATGTTAGTGTAGCACTACCATGTTAGGCCAATCTCAAGAGCATTGTAGTAATATAATCTTCCAAATATCAATACTTATGGATCATGAAGTAAAAAGGATCATACCTTGAAAAATTCATAGCTAAGAGGTTTTTTGAATAGGCCTTAGATGTGCACAATATAATAATTTTATACATAGTGAATGCGTTGAGACTAGACATGGCTTGAGATTTAAGCCTTACACTTGAAACATAAGCTTAAGGTTAAGACTTAAGCTTTAGGCATGAACTTAAGTTTGAGCCTCAAAAGTCCTTGTCATAGAATCCTACCTCAGTACTTCCAAGTGAAGCTCACAATTTCATATCCTATTGTAGCAATTACATATGTTAAGAAAGACTAAGAGTCATAATCTATAACAAGAAACTAAAATTTATTTTGTAGGATCGAACTTAAGTTCGAGCCTTGCCTTTGTTTTTTAGTGTAGAACTACCAAATGAGTCCAGTCTCATGAGCATTGTAGCAAAAAAATGTTACAAATAACAAAATACCTATAGATTATGAAGAAAATTGGATAATACCTTGAAAAATTCATAGATAAGGGATTTTATAAATAGGTCTTCAGTGCACATAGTATAAAAGGTTTTCACATAGTGAATGATGAAGACTAAAAAGGGCTTAGGACTTACATTTCAAACTTCAAACATAAGCATAAATTTTGGGACTTAAGTTTTAGGCTTGAAACAAAAGCCTAAACTTTGAAACTTAAGCCTTAGGCTGGAGCTTAAGATTAAGCCTCACTTTCAAATGTGCTTTAGGTATCATTCTAGGTTAGCATTTTTGTGTTAATGTGCTAAATGAAGCCTTTCTAGCATAAATCGTCTCGGTTAGATGATGGAAATGAAATGGATTCTATAGTTATTGAAAATCCACTAGACTATTTTCTAAATAGGTAAAAATTTGTCTTTTTTCATCTTTCAGATGAAGACAACAAAATAGAATACGGAGATAACATATCTCAAGCAGCACAAGTGCTACCCACCATTGTTGGAGAGACCCAGTTTCATAAAGGTGATCTTGTAGAGCACAAAAGTGATCTTGTAGAAAAAAACTCTCAAAAAACTTCAAATGACATGACTAAAGAGAGCGAGAACATGCTACCTACAATTGGAGAGACCCAAATGCATGAAAGTGACATTAGGAATAGTGAAGAGGAGATGGTGGTGGTAGAGCATCAAAGTGATTTTGTTGCGCAAAATTCTCCAAAACCTTCACACGACACTAGCAACATGCCTCAAAGAGATGAGGATGCAGAGGGTAGTGAGAAGAAGGGTGAAGCCAATGAAGAGCTCCAAGCGACTCTTGCAACCAAGGACATACAAGAAAAAACTGACAAAGGGTTAGGAAAAGCGACACCAAATACAAACAAAGTCCAAAGCATTCAAGAAAGGGAGCAAGGGATTGAAGTTGGTGAGAAAAACAAAGAAACTTATTTGTCCAATGTGATTAGTATAGATATGGCCCTTTTTGGAAGATAATACAAAATTCTATTATGTTGTCTTTGCAGGTGAAATTGACATTCAAAATCAAAGATCTAGTGTGCCACAAGTAGACATCAACGTTGAGGAGCTACATCCTGATGCATGAAAACGTAGGCCGCTTGGAAGCTTATATTCTTTTGAGAGAGATGGAGATAAACTAGTCTTTCAATCTTCCCACATCAATAGAGAAATGCAATCACTTTTAGGAGACATCATTATAGATGAGTATGGGAGTATGAGACGTAAATAAACATGTGCAATTTACAATTGTGTGCTGCAAATATATGGTCCCTTGTTTTGAGATTTATAAGTGCAAAAACTTAAACTGTTATCATTCTTTTGTATTGTATGCAGAAAATATTGCTCATGCAATCAGCATGAAGAAACATGCACTCATCTTGATCTTAATGGATTTTTACTCAGTAAAGATGACAAGAGGCGTCCATGTACAGATTGTGTCAAAATTGACCTTGGTCACACCACAATTGTTGTTCGCCCGGGTTGTTTTGAATTTTTGGATGAGATATGTCAGTACTTTCATGTTGGTATTTGGTCCACCATGCTACAAAAGAATTTTTGCCCTTATGTGAACACTCTTGAAAAGCATGCACATAAAAAATATCATTCCTTTATGGTATGGGGACAAGAAGATTGCTACATCCATAATTTTCGAAAAGTGTATAGACCGGATAAGCCTAATGTTGAGGCCATGTTTAAGCCTTTGTTGAGGTTTTGGTTTCAGTGCAGGAATTTATGCAGTACAAAGAATACATTGCTCATTGATGATAGCCCTTTCAAGGGATGTATTAACCCAAACAATAACTGCTTATATCCTGAAAGTTTTCGAGGGAGACCTGAGTATCTTCTTTGCAATGAGCTTCTACCATACCTTTTAAATCTAAATAATACAGATGACATTCGATCTGTTATTTCACTCAATCGGCTAGGACAATCTCCAATCACAGAGTTTCATGACCTATTTACAAAGTTTCAAGACATTATGGAAGAATGGGGCATGTTCAATGTCCAAGTTCTAAGGGAAGAACTTGACAACAATTCAGTCAAAGTGGAAAGCTCATCTTGTGCATCTTCATAGCTACCATTGTGCAATAACAAGTTAAGTTATGCTCAAGAAAGTAGAGGCAAGAAAGTAGTAAACTCCTTAAGCAAGGATCCAGCTATGTTGGCATCCAAGTTTGGTGTGCCACTATTATCTTCAAACCAGCTGAACTTGTTAAGATTGTCTCACAAAACAAAAAATTTGAGTGATCAACATGCTATTGCTTATGCTACTAGCTTGGGGTATGGTCGTGGTCATTTCATTAGCGGATTTGCAGCAAAAGCATACATATCAAAGCTACAAAAGGCCTACTTAAGCTTATGGGTAGGACTCACTTTAGATTTATCAAAAAATATAAAAAATAAAATCAAATTTTTATATAATCTAGCGTATTTGTTATTGCAGGTGGAAGAAAATAACCAGTAAGGGCTTGGCATGCGCGTTGACTCAATCACCTGGAATGTTCGTATACATCTAGAGTGGTGGAAATGTGTTAAGAAGATTTTGACCAAAACCATGTGTTGGGCTCTAGTATTCCGACCAAAACAATGGGTTGGGTCCAATTATTTGAACATGAACCAAATATGTACACTTTTATATTTCATCAACTAGATGTTATTCAACCTTGGAAAAGAAGTCTCTCTTTTATCTTTGTGGTTGGAGCTCTTTGTACAAGATTTCTTCTGTGTATTGAAGAAAATTATTTTCTTTTGTTGTCTTCTCAAGGTTTAAGTCTATATATATCATGGATAAAATAAATAATGTTGGTGCACAGTGTGTTAATTGAAAATAATATATCTTCCATTGACCATCATGCCTTTTTTTTGGAACGTGAGATTCTGAAGCATATAAATTTGATTTCAAATGTACAAAGCATTTACTATTGAGGTGGCACATGTCATTGAGGACTCATAGGCCTAGAAGGAGATTGATTCCACCACCCTCAGATACTATACGTAAACAAAGAAGAGTATTGATCCTTGAACTCAATGGTGTTTTACTTAAGACCATTGAAATGCAGCATGGTGATGTATGCCCAGATTGGGGAAAACATATGCATCTCGTTGAAGAGAGTACAAATGTGTGGCATTTTATTCGCAAAGATGCATTCACTTTCCTTGATTTTTGCATGCAATGGTTTGAGGTGTGGATTTGGAGAACTAATAGATTGTAAAGGACTCGTTGTATTCTCGAGTTATGCTTTCCACAACACCATCAAAAATTTAATGTCATAGCAGGACATGCAGCATGCCGAAAGATAGATCTTCTAATTGGATATCGATTTGTATACCACAAGAACTTGGATGTAGCATGGATAATTTTTCATGATTTGGATGGAAATAATACCTTAATTTTCGACGAGGCCCTTTACAGTGTAATGTGGAATATGCCCAGAACCTAGTTGATTTTTCCAAAAATGTGGAATCAATCAAAAGAAGAGCTTGAAATTTTTTTGGAGAGAGCAATCACTGCATGGTTACTTGGTTGGATCTATACAAGGGGCAAACAAGAGTATACTTGCAATATGTTGGTAAATGAAGCAGCTTGTGGCAGAGAAACCTTGTACGTATTGGAGCAATACATGAGAAAACGCAAAGTTTAATGATGTATTTATAGTCATTGAGCCTCTTGACATAGTATCATTTCCTCAGATGAGTTGTACAATACTTGGATCCATGTAAATATGTGAATTGGATTTTATTTTTTATGAGTGTTGATATAGCCAATTCTTTAATGTTAATGTCTCAAATATGAGCTACTGATTCAAAAAACTTTTTCTACATGAATAATGTTGTATAATGCAAATTGAGTTAGTGCCATGCTTCCCTCATTATTTTGATGTCATTGTAGTTGATGCATATAAGTATATATATATAAATACACATATCCCTATAGATATGTGTTAAGGGGCATATGAAACATAGAGTGTAACCGTGAATAGATGATAGCTCAAACTACACAAAAATACTAAGTTTTTTAATAGCGTTATAAGAAATGCGACTTGAATAATTCCCAAATTTCCTAAATAGGTCTTATAGCCAATACTATGCCATAGTAGAACTTTGTGCACGTAGAGGTGCATACATAAGGATGTACATATGAGAGCGTGAGTGCTAGATCTTGATTGTGTGTGTGTGCCAAAGCTTGATTGTGTGTGTGCTTGGTTGTGTGTCTCGGTTTACAAAAGAGGAGGCCTCCTTTTATAGGCCAGGATAGTGATTAGGGAAGAGATTATGAGTAAGAGGAGTTATTACAAAGTAATCTCAGTTAGAAGCATCCCACCAATGAGAGAGCTCCATGTGCCCTACTTATTGACCAATTTCCTCCTAATCGCCTTCATCGTGGCGAGCTTTGTCTCCATGCCTCCTTCCATAACTTGAGTCCAAGAGCTTCCTTGCAATATTTGAGAGAATCTTGACAAAATAAGATACAATCAAGCAATAATGGAGAGAAACCTATAAGAAATTATGTGTGTGGAGTTGGATAACCATGACTACTTCCCATGTGAATAGATAGGCTCCACCATTTTGGCCATATCTCCCAAACTGTAGCTCCAAAAATTATTGAAAAAATAGGGGCACAAAAATCAAATCAACAACTCCAGCTTTGTTGTTGAAAATTTTTTCCAATTTGGAATGGAAAAAGTAGAGAAAAGTCCCACAAAAATATGTGTCCATCTTTTCCCTTCCAAAAGTCTTCCAGGTGGTCCCGTCTTGACTCCATGTCCAAGTAAATTATTTTTTAATATGATAATATTTTGTTGACTCCAAGTCCATAATACATAGGATTATCCTCACTTTCACTATTTGACTCTTATTGTTGACCTCTCCTTATTTTTGAGATCCAAATGTGTCAAAACCATAGCTATTAAACATAGATTTAATGCATCAGGCCCCTCCTCCTTCACAAACCTTGAAGCCTTGCCATCAGGTGCATACCAAGAGAGAGGTGGTCCAATATTTGAAAATGGGTCCTCATCATCTCTCAACAAAGACAAAAATCTATTGCTGACAAGCACAGAAGGACCTTAGCATTTAAAGAAAATGATTGGGTCTTACTTAAGTTTTCCAAGGCTTAATTGAGGCAAACGATGGGCAAAAATCATACGGGCCATCAAAAGTATTAGGCTAAACTAGCAAAAAGATACTATGGTCCTTTTCAAATTTTGAAGCCAATCAATGAGATGATGGCTGATCAACAACTCAAGTTGCACAACCATTGGCTCATACACAATGTTTTTCATGTGAGCCTACTTAATCCCTACAAAGCAGAGCAACCAAGTGAACCAACTATTGAAGAACCTTCCTAAATCAAAGACCAAGCAGAGGTGCTATAACCCAAAGCTAGGGTTGTGCTTGAGGTGGGAACCCGACCCAAGCTTGAGGTGCTTGCTGACTAAGGTGCTTGAGGTGCTTAATGAATAAGGTGCTAAGATGCTCCATGACTAAGGTGCTTGAGGTGTCTACTGACTAAGGTGCTAAGGTGCTCCATGACTAAGGTGTTCCACAAAGTCAACATGATCCCTACTCATGAGGGGGCGAGCCCTCTTTGTAGGAGCTAGAGAGAGAACATACACACCATCAGACAAAGCAAGCTTGGTACAAAAAAAGAAAATAGGACACTTGTCAAGCTCCTCTTCATGTTTCCCTCATGGTGTGCCTAAAACCTATTGGTTGGCCTCCCAAGGGGTCCAATGATAACTTGGTTAATTTAATTAATTGTCTATGCATACATCAAGTCCTCTCTCTCAAAGGGGAAAAGGGGACACTTGTCCCAAGGCTACCCTTGTTGCTTGGGGAGGTCCATTCAAATCCAAGCTAGTGCTAGACCAAGGAAGGAGGGGACTATCTTGGGGGGTATACTCTCCCACACACACACACACATAGTGTGAAGTGCAAAGCGCAAGAGCTCCATCTCCTTCTCCAACCTAGTAGGGAAGTTGAGAGCCTATACCAATACTCTTGGCTATGGAATGGAAATCCAACCAAGAGCCATGCTTCAATGCTTAAGCTTTCCATCTTCTCCATCTTCATTACTATGATATTATGTATGTTAGCAAGAAGAGTGATGATAAGTTCTTTCTCCTATGAATGTTTCTTCTTCCTCTTCCCTACCCTCATTCCCCGCTAGCTCTCTCCACCTTTGAAGGTGTTTGAGGCCTTGGGACTGAGACTAGGGATAGTTAATGCTTTTCACAAAGTCTATGTTATGCTCATGATGCATGAAGATTTCCATCTTCATTGTACCAAGTCTCTCTTGATGGGAGAACCTATAATACAAAATCCTATTGGAGGTGGGACCGGCTCCACGTAAATTCGGTCCTCAGGTGTTGTTATGTTCTCTAAACTCTCTCTCTTGCAAAAGTATTTCTCATGCCAAGTTAATTAAGTATTATGGTTAAGTTGTTACCGATAAATAAGTTCACCCTCTATGTTCTCAAAGTAGTCTCACAAAAAATTTCTCTCTACTTCTCTTAATTATGCTATTCTCAAAGTTCATATGCCATTTCCATTACAGAAGCAATGGTGGGAGGCTTGATGGGTAGAGGTCACAAAGAACATCTGGAATCCACAGTGGCCTCGGTTTATGAAGATATTTTTGTGATAGGTACTATGGGGGTCTTGCCGACAGATTCATGCGCGTGGTATGAGACCCGACATATGTTTCGGGTGCATATTAGCTAGCAAAGACCTCTGTCATCTTTTCACAGAACACAAATTTTGTAATCTACTACGATTTTGTTAATATAGTTTTTTTTTTTTGCTGGATCTCAAATCTAAGCATGCGTATACAACAATTCTTTTGTCTTTGAGATCTTTATCTTCAATTCAGCTTTGATAAAAGGAAATAGGCCTCATGATTTTATCGCTTTTTCAAATAGAGAGATTCACAACTGGAAATTCGGCCTTGCCAAACAAGTTGCTACTGAATTCAATGGACTGTCACTTGCCTCTCTTTCTTGGTTAAGTTTTTCTTTGCATTTTTTATAAGCACAAAATATTCATATGGCAGGCCTTGTGATTTTATCACTTGTTATATGTAGGATTTTCTTGCTCTCTCTCTCATTATTAATTTTGATTTTACTCACTTGCAAAGAAAAGTGAAGGGAGAAAATTTATGTAGCATGTTTTCTCTCTCTCTCTCTCTCTCTCTCTCTCTCTCTCTCTCTCTCTCTCTCTCTCTCTCTCTCTCTCTCATAGAGGGAGAGCGCACACATTGCGCGCGATGATCTTCTTCTTCTTCTTCTTCTCTCTCTCTCTCTCTCTCTCTCTCTCTCTCTCTCTCTCTCTCTCTCTCTCTCTCTCTCTCTCTCTCTCTCTCTCTCTCTCTCTCTCTCTCTCTCTCTCTACACGAATTGCGCGTGCGAACATGGGCGTTCGTTGTGCCTCTTGAGATTGCAAAGCATGATGCTGCTCCTCGGTGATGGGTGCACGACTCCTTTTCCTCATTGTGGACCAAGATGCTGGTCAAATGCCCTTTCCTCCCCTCTTGTAGATAGCCGTACAACGGCTCTTCTCTTAGTCCTTATGGTGTGGGTAATCCTTCAATACATGATAAGCCTCTTGACCCTCTCCTTGCTCTCCCCTAGTGCTAATCCAAACGTCATTGGTACCCACCTCGATAATTTACTTGTGATGCTTGGTAAATTGTTGCCTGCCTTGCTTATTGTCAAGAATGCATGCTTGCATCAAAGATCCTTAGAGCTTGCTTTGTTTAAAGAACACCTTATTTGATTAGTGGTTAAGATAGCATGCTTTATTAAGAATGCATGCTTGGTGCTATGGACTTATCGTATGCCCACCTTGAGGAAAAGAGGGGCTCATCACATGCATTACAATGAGTGCATGCTCTAGGACTAAGCTCGGGTATGCATAGTTCATTTGCCTAATGATTTTAAGAGTGCTTGTTTGTAGTTTAATAATTAAATCAGGCATGATCTCTTGCTTAATGATTAAAGAAGCATGTTGTTTAGGTTTAATCTCGTCCTAATTAATTAGGGAATTGTGTAGGCTTAAGTGATGAGATAGGTGTGTAATGAAATGGCTAGATATTGTTAGTAATATTAGGAAGGGTTCCTCATTGTATGTTGTGATTAAAGTTTGCCTCATTGTAGTACTTAGACGAGGTTTGGTCGAGAAGCATAGTGATTAGTATGGGTGGGTTTCATTAGGACATCGTTGTTAGATAGGGTATTATGTCTAAGTTTTTTTTGAGATCTAGTGTGACTGGAGTAGGGTAGTGCTCTAGTGGGTATGTATGCCAAGTGCGTTTATGGCTTCAAAGGCATGACTATGGATCTAAGGGCTACCTTCTCAATTCCCTCTTTTAGAATGCTTTGATTGTTGGGTATGCTCAAGGGAAGCAAGTACTCGGCTACTTAGTAGAGAGTATGTCATCGTCTGGTTGGTATCCGATCAAAGTTGCTTAATAATTTTTAGATATTTGCAGCAAGCATAGTTATAGAAGAATGTGAAGGAACTCATATAGGTATCTATGGAAATAATAAGCTTGTAGATTCAACATATTGTAGGGATGCTTAGTATGAGGAATCAATCATTTATGAAAGTGACTTACCCCATGTGGATGCCTATGTGGAAATACTTTTTCTTGTAGAGTGGGCATTTATGAGCAATGTATCCTTGAATTTGGGGTAAACACTTAGAACTTGATGTTTTACATAGCTGAATTTCCCTTAGAACGAATTCTCACGGGTTAGAGCATGAGGTGGGATATTGATTTAGTCGGCCTAGGTAGTATCTATGCTTTTGCGAAGAGATTGATCTCTACCTACGTAGCTTGATCTATGAATTTTTTGTTAGATGTAGGTATCGGATGATCTAGGACTATAAAGCTTAGTCGTGGTCTTGATGGGTCTTGCAGGGATTGGCCTAGGGGGCGGATTGACCTCTCCGTTGGAAGACCCCCTCGAGTTTAGGGTTAGGAAATGTTAGGTTCCTTGAGCGCTTTATGACCTAGGACTCTGCTTTCTCTCTTTAGCTAGGGAAAGGCATTGCCGTACGCCACGTAGTAGAGGATCGTTTAAGGACATTGCCCCCATCTTAAGATTGCTCGGATCAGGTTGCTGTAGAATGGAGTAGAGCTAGGGAACACTTTAATGTTCGTGGAAGCCAAGGCAAAACCACCAGCGTCCACGAGCGGACCTTCTTGTTCTTTGTTAGGTTCTAGGTGGGGAGATGTCTTTACTTCGTGTCTCACTCACCATCGTAGTTGTGAAACCGTGAGAGCTGCTTATGGCTATAGTTATGGAAGTGAGGATTTCTATTTATGTCCCCATGTTATGGGTAAATTCTTACCAGGGTCAAGAGATCCTTGTTTCGGGGAGCATACCTTCTTTGGTAACTTCCAGAACCTTGGGAACCTTATGTCTCGGTTCGCTCCTAGCTTGGTAACTAAGTTAGATTCTGACCTTTTGATAGAACCGTGGCCGTCACCCGAGGTCGTTATCTAGCGAGTTGTTTGGTTATGGAACCTTGGGTACGACGGGTCCATCCGATTCAATCATCTTTGGTTAACCGCCTAGTCGAAGGAATCTGTAATGGTAGGATGTTCCTAAGAGCTTTGAAGTGTCTACGTCATTGATTGAAGCCAGAGGCTCCTCTGGATCGATTGGCAAGCATGGCTTGGCTCCTTCTTTGAGATAGACCATTATGGTCAGAGATAAGGGGAGTTGCAGAACGAGGATAGGCAAGAAGGACGTCCTTGGACTGAGTGGACCTCTAGTTTGTGGTGCTGATCCTCGTTGAATAGGAGTCTTGAGAGAGTTGTTGGTTTGCATAGTTTTGATGGAACGCTTAAAGGTTTAGTGAAAATTACGTCACATCGCCAAGGGTATGCCATTAGTAAGGCTTGTCCTTAAGGAATGATCTCCTCTAATGCTCCTCAACTCGGAAGTGCCCGTACTTATACCTCTTGGCGAGAAGGCTGCAGTGGCTAGCTCAGAGTTTGTGACGGATGCCTTAATTTCCTGGGAATTCATCATAACCTCGAGAAGGGTTGCAGGTAGAGTAAGTTATTCAAGTGATAATTCGACTGGATTGACAAGTGCAAGAAGCTCTTGAAGGCTCTCAAGGTCCGCCTGCCAGGGAGGACTCTTTTTAGACGAAAGAGGTCCTACCATTTGAGCAGACGATGCAAGTTCAGGTACAAAAGTTGCATAGTGGCTTGGAGTGGTTTAGAAGTTAGGGGAAAGCTTTCTTGTACAAGATAGAGTGTGGAATTCCTAGAGCGCATTTGATTGTTTTAGCAAAGGATTTAGTTCCGTTAGCCATCGGGAAGGACTATGTTGCAGCTAAGACTCAAGTGTGGGAAATGCCTTTCTTGGACGCTTGTGTGGACTGTCATTGTCATCTTGGGTGCCAGGAAAGCTTCGGTTGCCTTTCAAGAATTGATTAGCCTTTGATGGTGCTTTTAACGAGTGGATTGTACGAAAGAGCGTAAGTATGCTTGCCTTAGACGCTCTTTCGATGGATATCTTGGTAGGGAGTACCGTGGTTTGTATCTCTCAAGGGCACGTTGCAAAGCTTCGTTAGAACATTGTCCTTGGTACCCTCTGTGAGTCATTGGTAGCACTCTTTAAGCATGTCTTCTTGCTGAAGGGTTTAGGGTTTACGCTTGAGAAGATGGAAGTCCGGCCCTCTTTGTTGGTTAGGTAGGACATTCTCTCAGTTCTGACATGGGAGAGTCTGGTGGCTTATGTTTGGGTTCCAACACACACTGCAATCAAGCTGGAGTTTCAAAGTAGTCCATTCGTCGAGTTAAGCGTGGAGGATGTAATCCTCGAGCTACGATTAGTAGACAGAGAAGGCATTTGGGTTGTGATCCTCATAAGGGGACCGACGGCCTTGCTCTTATGAATCTTTCTAAAGAAATGCTCTGTAGGCTCTCTTCTGTCCTGGGTTGTGGACATTATAGGTAGTATCAGAGCGTAGGATATAGAAAATCCTATGGGTACTTGAAGATTACAATGGGTAGCTACTATGGTTTTCATTGAATAGCTAATATGTTGATTGAGCAGTGGATAACTTCTATATTTTTGCAATCGGATATTTGTTATGAATTATGGAGTGATTAACTACTATCCTTTCACAAATGAATGTCTGATTGATGCAGTGTGTAATTGCTATGAATTGACGTAGTGGGTAACTGCTAGCGATTAATAGAGTGGGTAATTGTTATACCTTATTGCGGAGGATAGCTACATTGCGACAAGTAGTAGTGATGGTTTTTGCATTTCAGTCCTTGGAGTAGGTAGCTACCAAGAGATGTGAGTTCCACGTTATGAATTATGGATTTTGCCCCATGATTGGTTATCACTTAAGGGTAACAATGTTAATAACGGTGCAGATTGCATTCTTTGTAAAAAGGGTAAATTACTCAAAAAGAGATTAACTTCTTGAAAATTCTTCCACAGCTAGCGGAAATGATGTTTGGATTTATCATGATAACCTAGAAATAGGTGAACTAGAAATCTTCTCTTCAAGTCATGTAATTGTCAAAAAGAACATTTGGAAGAAATTGAAACAGGATTTGCCAATACTACCACATATATATCATATTTTGAAAAACTAACAGAAGAGGTTGTCTTCGACGTTCAAAGTTCAACTTTATTAGACACCAAGTTGCTTTCCTAGCACAGAAGTTATTATACGTGGCTTGATAGACCTTGATTTTCATGGTCTCTTAGTAAGACTAAGGTTTATTTATAAGAACATTGAATCGTGATGATAGGATGACACACAATTTTATGATAGGGGCCGCATGCTCCAACAAATGTATCGTATGGCATGCCATTCTCCATTTATCAGAGTCTGAAACATGGTCATGCAGACTTTGGAGTAGTTAATGGACCCATATCCTACAAATACTGGGCAAAGATGGGACCGAGCTAGATGCTGTGTAATAGAAAACCCTTATTTTCATATATATGCCAACATGGTGGAAGAATTGACATTTGATTTGCAATGTATATGTTGGGTCGAGGAGCTTCGTCTTGTTCGTATGTTTTTTTCCTTCAGAACTTACCCAAGCTCCACCGTCACAATTGAAGGAAACATTATATCCCAGAATCGTTGGGTATATGATCTGGTGACGAGTGTCATTCTTGCACACAGAGTCACGGTGATGAATCAAATTCAGGACTAGGAACTACTTCTGGTCTTACCCAATTACCTTGTGTGTATAGAAACCTGGAAGTTTTAGCATGCTATTTTGTGTATACTCTAGCTCAAGAGTTTCATGGTTATGAAGAAATAGATTATACTCCCCTATCAGATGAAGACTATACTCCTACAAACGATGATGACTTCTTTCTATAACAAAGAAAGGAAGTGATAACAAAGTAGATTACACTCCTATAACTAATGAGGAATACATTCCTAAGTAACTCTTAGATTGAAGCCTAAATGTGCATGACCAGACATGAATATATATTTGTACATAAATAAAATGGGTTTTTGTGATCACTTATCTTTCAATAAATAAAAGCTTGTTATGTGATTAGTTGAAGTGTCACTCATCTCTTCTTTTTTGAACATAACAATGTCCAAGAATATGAGTTGATTTTGATTTTCAAACTCATGTTGCTCATATTTCCTCAAGTTTCTCTTTTCCAGAAAATGGTGTTCCTACCATGGAGTTACAAGTTTTATTGCCAGACTCCATTCTGGCTAGAAGGAGGAAATTACCTCTATATTGATGCTTCAAAAATAGCATTCCTCGAATATGATCTTATTCGACTCGCATGGATAAAAAAGCTTAAGAAAGTCCAACTCTATCTCTTCCTTGGCGTTCCATACACAAAAGAGAAATTATTTCTAACAAGGGGTTGGTCTTACAAAACCATTGGATGTACGACAAAATAACTAAAGTTGTACAAGATTGGATTGCAATCGTTGGCCGATGACATCCTCTAAAACCTTCCTCTTGCTTACATTGTCAAAGAGATACCAAGTTTCAAAAGTGGCAACAAAACCTCCTAGATTTGAGACAGTGAAATGGGAGAAATTTCACAAGGATTTGGAAGCTTCTTTGACAAAAGATCTCACCTCATGATTTTTTACTCCTTTACAAATATTGAGATGTATATATATTCTCAAGACATATCTTAGTGGTCTATTTTCTTGTTTATCATGTAGAATGGATATTTATCTTGATGTTTAACTAAGTTCTGTCAAACTCTGATCTATTGATTCTCACTTAGCCCATGTTCTCTATGCCTCTGAGCCAGTGTATGGCCATGCTTACTCCTTTTGTGAAAGATAATAATCTTGCGAGAACCTTTGAGTCTAAACTCACTCTAGCGATGTTGCTAAATACAAGTGTACCATCTTTATGGTCAAATTTTGGACTATACAAAAGGAAATCCCCATTATAGCATAAGGGTTTCACAGATAGGTTAGTCTCCTAACATATAGATGCATGACAATACTTTTTATTTCAATAACCACTATGTGCTAGTTTGATCACTATAGGGTGATCTTTGCTATTTTGCTAGGTGGCAGATAGCCACTAAAGAAACAATGACTTTTTCTATTTTGTCAAATGACAAGGTAGTCACCAGTTGATGACGAAAAATAGTACTTTTGTTATGAAACCAAGAATGGTAGGTTTGACTCATTCTTAGATCATTGTTATCCCAGATTGTACCGTAGGACTTGTGAACTGACCAATAGATGTACTATTGACCTCTAAGTTGTGTCAATATTCCATGTTCTTATAGCCTCTCAGCCATGCTGTGAGACAACTAGAAGCCTCTAAGCCGGGTAGGCCATGCTTAATGATATATGTGACCCATTGATTAGAATCATGGGAATATAGCCTCTGAGCCATGCTAAAAGGAGCCTTTGAGTTTATTCCACAGTCATGTCATGGGAAATTTGTTTGGTCAAGTTCTAATCCTTGAAATAATGCAAAGGTTGAAATGTTGACTGCCAACTAAGATTGTTTTTATATTTTGAAAGTAGAGCAAATTGGTGGAAACCTAGACATCGATTATCTATTTGGTTAGATATCACTCAAATTGCCTAATACAAAATATTAGGAAAAGGAATTACTTTTGAGGTAGATTCAACTATGTAAATTTAAGGGATAGGATGATTGGTTGTAAATTGGGTATTAGGATTGAAGCAACAAGGCCTATTTTCCTTGCTAAAATACGATCTCAATATCATATATCGATGTGAGAAGGAAAGTGAATCATCTTCATATGTACAACAAAGCTAGGAGTAGATATGCTGATAGAGAAACAAACACCCTTTACACATTGTAGACACATAAAAACTCTATTATGAGGACAAAGAAAATTTGTACACATGTCCTTATTGGACCATCTTGAGAAACTCAATATTTCAGGGAATGTATGTAGTTGGAACATTCTCTCCTAAGTGTATTGCTAGACTAGAGGACATAGAATTCTTTGGAGAGACATATATGTGAAGAATGGCAGCAGAAGAAAACAACTCCACACACAAAGCGGGGGGGTGAGAGAGAGAGAGAGAGAGAGAGAGAGAGAGAGAGAGAGAGAGAGAGAGAGAGAGAGAGAGAATGAAGATGAAATAACGTTAACTCATCCAAACAATGATGAATACAAGAGAGAGGCCACACCAAGGGACAACCCATAGGTGTGGTTTCTAGCACAATAAATTGATGAAAAATGAGGAGAGGAAGCAACATATTTATATGTTATACTTACTCTTGAGCTGGGAAAAATACCTCATGACCTAAATCTCTAAAATGTTGGAATTAGAGTCACAGAGAAACACACACAACTTGGAGAAGACAAACAAATCTCAAGGCACACAACTAAGAGTGTACTACTTGCTACAAACGGAGGCGTGGAGTTCCCTGTAAATTACCCAAAATAGCATACTACAATCATCAAATAGACTAATCGACATACCTGGCAGCCACATAGACACGTAATCGCAAGATACATGAATAGAGAGAGACAGAGTGCGAGAGAGAGGAAGAGAACATGCGTAGGCGCACCTCCTAGAGCGGAGTGCTACGTCTGGCACGGCCAAAAATGAGTACAAACTGGGTGAGAGAGATAGAGTGCGAGAGAGAGGAAGAGAACATGCGCAGGCCAAAGAGAAGAGAGGAGAGGAGAAATAGACAGACACTGGGTGCAATCTCCCCCCGTGCAAGAGTGAGCATTTCCCTCTTGCATGTATTTATTTATAGATTTCTTCAATGCCCAAAAATGAGTACAAACTAGCCGGCCGGACATAATTGGCCAAAGCTCATAAAGAGCACTTGAATAATTAAATATACATAAAATGTAATATCCTTCTACATAATCCATTATGTACTGATTCTTTTGCCACCTATTAGCTGCAATAAATAATAAAATATCAATTCTATGACATACCTCTCCGCTGGAAAGCAACTGTCCTCAGTTGCGAAGATAAAATCTGCAAAGAATACTTGTCAAAAACAATGATTAGAAATCTGTATCAAATAGTAAAAACAAAATTCAAAAAATTAAACACATTGGTTATGCCTGCCGTCATCCACATACTACTTATTCTAGTGTCCCATACCACTAGAATAAGCGGTATATGTCATACCCTGATGAATCAGGATATCATTGGTCACACTCATCATTGTATAAATCAATTCTCATCAATCTCAAGTTCACTTTCATAAATACTATTGTGACAAAAAATCATCATATACCAATTCAAATCCAAATCCAAAATATCTTTCATTTTCTATACCCGGGTAACAAAATCATACCAATTTACAGTGGTGGCCAGCCACTGCAACATGATTTTGTGGTCGGTGTTGCCTCAACCGGCGAATCTACACCAATAAGACGCGATGCCTAGGTCGACGAATCTGCACTAGCTGCCTATATCGACGGATCTGCATTTACCATTGTGAATTTTCAATTTGTCAGTGTATTGCCTAAACCAACGCATCTACACAGATAACTGGTGTTTCCTAAATCAGTGAATCTACACCAAGGTGAGCATTTACACACTACCTTAATTGTTGATCTGTGTGCATGTGACCAATGGACTAGACAAGACATAAAAAGACAAAACATTTACTACCTGTGTGACACCACGTTGGAGTATAGTTGAGTAGTAGAGTACTTACAAATTTTTGTTCACTAAATCAAAGCACCACTGCTCATATGAGTAGGTGCATATTTTAATGTCAAATCCTCTCAATAGAAATTACATGCAATGTAAACACAAACCAGAACTTTAGGGATTCTTAATTTCATATGCCATAAGAAAATGCAAAGAAGTAAAAGATCTTTTTTCTTTCAAATTGTCCAATGGTATTATCCCTATTACAACCTGCTTGAATTTGTGTCCTTAAATATATGCACAACCAAAATAAACTTCCAAGAAAGTAGAGAAAGTGAGTATTATTGTAGGAGTATGATAAGGGATGTCAGTGTAGTATAGGCAGACAAGATATGTTGCATAATTTATGAGATCTTAAGAAATATGGTAGCCATAAATATATATATAGAAATGGATTCATTAAGGAGAATTAAAATACCATGGAAAACAATGATAAATTACGTATCTGGAGGTGGTTTGAGGAAGTGACTAGTATCCAAATTGTCAAATGCTAAACAATTTCTTGAAACAAAGGTCAAAAGAAAAATTCATCATTTGAGTATGTTATGCAAGTTAGAACAAACCAAAGTAAAGATGCCATAAAGTTCAAGTCGTATAGATGGATGTCAAATATCGGTGAGGTGGACTCTATATGTGAGTAAGTGTTTAAACCATTGATTGTTGTCGCAAGAAAATTAGAAGGTAGTGAAATTTCCCTAGTGTTATTGAAACTAGCTAAAATAGCAAAACATCGGCTAGATTCCATGCTTTTCTTAAGTAAATCGGCAAAGTTTTACATGTTTTTAGTGTGAATACCTGCATATCTTTGAGATTTGACCTAAAAACAAAAGAGCTTTAGGTGTGCCCTTATTGTCTCCAGTTAGGAAAATTGTTTTTGGCAAGCCCTAACTCGATCAACAAACATTGCTATGAGTACTCTGATCCAAAGAGAATTTCTTGTGAAAAAATTCGTAGGAACTATGTCATAATAATCAATATCTAATTCTCCTAAATGATTTTCTCATATTAAACTGATCATTTAATGTGGGGAAGGCCAGGGGAGAAAAAGCTAGAATATTGGTTAAGCTAGCAGACCGGCCACAGTAGGGATCCAAAGGAGGGAAAATAGGGATCCAAAGGGGGGGCCATCTGCAAAAGAGCCATGTGTAACAATGGGCTAAAAAGACCCTAAGGTTCAGCCCATTAAGACTTCCAAAATGCTAAGGTTCCAAAATTCAAAGGTTGTGTCCAAAGGTCAACCCTAGGGAAAATTGGATGCTTTGTGTGTGCCCAAAAAGTCTTTGCACATCCCTACATGGGAGGGGGCGAGCCCTAAAGGTAGGGGATGAGAGAGAAATCCACACACACACACACAGGCTCCCTTTACACAAAGGGAATGAGGGACATATGTCAGCTCCCTAGGCCAGATGCCCACAAGGTGTGCCCAATTTCTATTGGATGACCCTTGAAGTGGACCAATGAGAATTAAGTAGAGTAAATCTAGTTTAATTAATTTAAAGACATTTAATAAAAGAAACCAATGAGAATTAAGTCTCCTAGAAGACTATTGGGCAGTCTCCCAAGGGGTCCAATGAGCATTCAAGAGCCCCATGGCTTGCCTGATTCCTATTGGCCAGGAGGCAAACGGGTCCAATGAGAGTTTAGTTTAATTATTTAATTACCTAAATCTCTCACAAAAGGGGAAAGGGGGACACATGTCAGAAGGCTATCACTTATGCTGCTTAATTGTAATTGGCTTGACTTGGGGAGGGACAATGAGGCTGCAGCAAGAGCAATTAGCAAGAGGGCTCGCCCAAGAGAGAGAGGGGGCTGATTTTTGCAAGGCATTATCACACACACACTCACACAAGCTCATGTGTGAAGAAAGAGAAGACTATCTCTTCCCAAGCTTTACTGGAGAACTCATCACCTACTCCAAGCTTGTGAGATAGAAGCCTACATCAACACTCTCTTGGCATGTGGATGCAAATCCAACCAAGAGCCAAGCTTCAATGCATGCTCATCTCCTCTACCAAGCTAATTACTAAGCTAAGCTATGCTACATATGAGTGATTATGTGAGGAGATGTACATCTTTCTCGTAAGATACTCCTTCTTCCTCTCAATCTACTCTCATACCCTGCTAGCTCTCACCATCTTGGAAGGTGTGTGAGGTCTTGGGTCTGAGAACGGGGATAATTCAAGTTGTGTTTGATTAAGTTTTTTGCTTATTGCATGAAGCTTCCATCTTCATTGCACTACCTAGTCTTGAAGGAACACAAAGAATTGTATTGTACAATGTCTCTCTTGATGGGAGAAACCATAATACAAAGCCTTTTGGAGGGGGGACCGGCTCCATGAAAATCCGGTTCTCAACTGTTGTCAATAGCTTAATTTCTCTCTCTTTTGAAAGTATTGTTGGTGCTATCTAACTAGGTGTTATGCTTTTTGTTGCTCTCTCCACCCAAGCACTCTTGTAATTCTCATTAGGAATCTATTCTAATGAAATGCCCACTATGTTCATGCTAATTTCCGCTACACGTAAGTTATTAGGCCATTAAATGTTACAAACTACTTTCGATGGTCATCTTTAAATGGATAAAACAAACACAAAAATACCAAGAGACATAGCACATAGCCACGAACATTAAATTCAAGCTATGAAAGACCATATAAAATGCTTATAGTATGTGTGTATGTGTGTGTTTGTGTGAGTGTATGTGTATATCATCGGAATAGTGAGTGTGTGTGGAGGGCAAGAGGTCATCGACTTGCGAGGGTGAGGGAAATTGAATACAAAGGTAAGGCCCGCAGTTCAGTTGAGGGGTGAAAGAGAGAGAGAAAATGAAATAAAATGTTATATTAACCGTCTGCAAAATACCAAAATTACGTATAAAAGCAAACTAATACAATCCTTGTGTATTTATGCCAATGACTGGGTATAAATAAAATAAAATCAAGTACAATAAAAGACTGAAAGATTAAAACTAAAAGCTTGAAAGCGCCGCATTTAAAACTATCATGATTATCGTGAGTGTACATGGATGCTTGGGATCGGGCGTTGTTTGAGAAAGTATTGCAATGGTCGACCGAAGAGCTTCCGCAATGTCCACTGTGGAAGGAGTCGTTGTGGAAGGGGGAAGAGAGATAGGGAAATCAAATGAAATTTTATGTTATTGGCCTTCAAAAGGTCATGGGATCAAACTGATACAATCCTTATGAATCTCATACAATGTCTGGGTGTTAAATTGAAATGAAGTACACTGAGGTAAAATAATCATTGTCGTCGTGCCAAGGCTGCCCGATAGCAGCCATCGTGTGGGAAAGGAATGCTGTGTCATGAAGATCTTTGTTAATGTGTGCATCTGTAGGTAGTTGCATTGGGAGGGGGGGAAGGAGAGAGGGAGAGTTGCGCAGAGTGATGGTCGGCATCTATGGTAAGCAGAGCAAGAGAGAGAGTCTGAAGGGTGCCTCACAGCACGAGAGAGAGAGCTGATGGGCTGGTGCCGCCTACGAGCTGGAGAGAGAGAGAGAGAGAGAGAGAGAGAGAGAGAGAGAGAGGAGAGAGAGAGAGAGAGAGGAGAGAGAGAGAGAGAGAGAGAGGAAGGGGGGGGGGGGGGGGGGGGGGGGGGGGGGGGGGGGGGGGGGGGGTTGTTCGCCATACCATGAGAGAGGGTTCACGGTTAAAGAGGGTGCAGCAAGACAATTTCATGCTTCATGGGTTGGGCCGTTGCTATGGAGACACCAAGACAAGTGCGATGTGGGGCTCATTATGCATGCTTGTTCTTTCCAGGAACACCCGTCCTCGTGCTTGCAGCATTACCAGTTCAGAAGGAGGTGACCAATAGTGCAACCCATAGACGGGAGCTCATCCAAATCTTTTATGAGGAAGGTCAAATGGACAAGGAAGTGGATGTGCTTTCTGATTTTGAAAGTCTGCTCGCAGACAACTTGGACCTTTCTCTCCTTAGGGCATGTAATGAAAGCTAATACCACCAGAGATGACGCTAATCCTAGCTAATTCTTGGTGGAAAACTACAGATTGATGACACTGGAAAATGTGATGCCCTTGAAGGAGCATGCCAGTTATTCAGCACTTTGTGTTGGCGAATTGTGTACTCCTAGACAATCTGAGAACTTTACCTTTGTGCCTCTCTTTTGTGCTGGTGGTTGAATGAGGGTGAGATATTACAGGCTGGGGATCGGCAGACCGCTTCGTATGCAACACTGTCGTGAGTATGGCTAGAAGGTGTACCTTGAGAGGTGTGTTGCTTGCCTCAAGAAAAGGAGTGGGCATTGTCAGAAGAGAATAAAGCATGCAAAGGATGCAGTGTGAGATAGATAGAGAGAGAGAGAGAGAGAGAGAGAGAGAGAGAGTTTGAGAGCCGCTGCATGTGCTACAGGGCTCCAGTAGGGGGTACACAATAATATTAAAGGTGAAAAAAATGCAAATCTAACTTGATGCGGTGCATGTTCATCCTCGCCAGGTGATGGTGCAAGAAGTGGCCAAGGCAGGCAGGTAGCATGGCGGAAGCATGTTCGTCCTCGCCAGGTGAAGGCACAAGAAGTGGCGAAGGCAGGTAGGTGCAACAAGGCGATGGGGAGAGGAAGAGCAATGGGAAATACTGAGGTGGAGCCAGATTTTAATTTTATTTTGTTTTAAAGATCGCCTAGTGAAGCAGCGTGACGTGCTCGATGGAGTGGTTATGGGAGCATTATTCAAGTGGAAATAAGTGAAGGCAGGCGTTCAAATCCCAAGGCTCATTTTGGAACGGTGATGAATCCCCAAAGGGCATGAACAGAATCTCACGGAATCTCCATATGAATTGAATAAAACCACGAACCTGCCAGTAGAGTGTGTGGTGTTAAAAAAAATAAAAAAATAAAAAAGAAAATGGCGTCCTTGCATGGTTCGAGCTCTATGCCGGTGTCAAGAAGTGCGTAGTGCGACTAGGAAAGCGCCGGGCCTCTGAGTGTGAGGATTCTAGAAAAATAAAGCAAGGCGTAGACGATTTGAAGCCAAAAACACACTAAAAAAGAACAAAACTCCAACCATGAAAGCTCCACTTTCAAAAAGAACCAATACTAACTCAAAACTCTTGTGTGTGTGAAGATTAGGTGTAGCCTCGCTCCCAATTGCACAGATGCAGTGCTCATTCGACCTATTAAAAACCCTAAATTTACGCTTCAATTCTTCGTTGTGACCATTTCATGGAAGCTTCAGTACTTCATTGGAGAAGCCCAAGTAGTTATTTGAGGAGGGGAAACCCCAATTGGAGGCCTCACAGCCTCAACCATGTAGTGGAAGCAGCACGGGACTGCATTAGTCCCCTATAAAGGAATGGCTGTATCTCCTTGCTCATGTGCCCAAATGAGCTCATTCTTGGCTCTAAAAATTCTCACACAACTTGAGCAACAATGCCAGCGTCGTTGATGTGGCATTTTGAGCTTTTTTGAGCATTTTAAAGGCTATTTTTGACCATTTTTAGCCCAAAAATGTCACTTTTTGTCCGTAAAAAGCCCAAATGAGCTGGGGAAAATCCCTAAAATTGTGGAAAAGTCCCACTGGACTCAAATTTCATGTTGAACCTCATTTTCCTACTTGGTAAGCACTATGGACACGTCTTTCATGCCAACGCACGAAACCTGCTATTTTTGGCCGAGATTGCCCGCATTGAACTTTCTAGGCAAAACGATCATGCCACTTCGAAACACTTGACATTTGTACATTCCCAAAGCAAATTAGGCATATATTTATGTGCAAAAATCATGCTATAGTTCCACGGAGAGGGCCTCGCTATCCCCGCAAGGTGTATACAAAGCCGCAACCGTGGCATCTATTTTCGCATATATCACACTATGTACATAATAGCATTTGGTCCCACACATCATAAACTCTAAGAGTGAGGTAGATACTTTAATTTCACATTATGAACATGCCATGGCACGACATCCACCCCCTCTAAACCTGCACATCCTCCGGTATGTGCCACAAATATCTTTTGCAGGTTCAGTCTTCATTTAAGTCAACATACATGTCGATTTCATCATCGCTTGCAACAAAATACAACGCATCATCCTCTTGTTCTTCATCCACATCCATACCATTTTCATCAGAGCCTTCATTTTGACCTTCCTGTGAATCAAAGGGATCTCTTCTTTTGAATAACTTGATTCTTTTCCCTGCAATGGGAATCTTCATTTTTGTCCCATCTAATTCATGCAAGGTATAAGTTTCATTCCCATGTACATGTTGAACCACATAAGGACCAAACCATCTCTTTGAAAGATTTCTTATTGTTGAATGTTGGTTGTCAAGACTACTGTCATACACCAACACCCAATCACCTTCCTCAATAGCTTTAGGTCTGAGCCTATTCCTCTTATCAAATGTGTCCTTATTCTTTAACCTTGCATCTTTCAATCATGCTACTGCAATCTCAATATCTTGGGGTCTTCTTTCCAACTATTGTATACGCAAAGCAAGAAGGTCTTCCCTACTCATTCCATCTTCCCAAGGTAATACATTCCATGTGGGAATTACATCCTCAATTGGCATTATAGGTTTCTAACCATACATCAACTCAAAAGGCATATAACCAGTAACGGAGCTATGAGTTTTACGATCGGCCCATAAAGCATAAGGCAACAACCTAGGCCACTCTCCCAGTTTACCTTTGCAGGCCTTAGCTAAAGCTTTAATGATAGGAGGATGCCCACGCTTCGATTTACCATTTCCCTCAGGATTATATGCAGTAGTGAGAGCAAGTTTAATGCCCAACCTAGAGAAAAACTCCCTTGCTTTGTGAGCATCCAACTCACCCCTATCCGCTGTTATTTTCTCAGCACAACCATAATGGCTAATTACATCATCCAAGAGGAACTTACATACCCCTTCTGTGCTTTTCGTTATTAGAGCACGACCTTCAACTTGGTTGGTTAAATCTTCCCGTGCAAGCACTATGTATCTCATTTTCCATAAGCCCAATGGCATCGTAACCAGATCTACTACCCACTTGTAATGCATGGCCAATGGGTAAGTAGGGTGCAACCCATCACGGTGACGTACATTTCAATACATTTGACAGGTTTCACAGGACTCCACAAAGTGAGATACATCTTTATACATAGCTTTCCACCAATACCTCTCTTTCATTTTAGTAAAGGTGGCCCATACACCTCTGTGTCCAGCATAAAGACTCTCATGAAACTTTTTCATAAGCTCATTTTGAGCATCCTTATCATTCACCACTCTCATGGGCATTCCATTTTTTTTGTTTTGGACGCTTCCATAAGTACCCATCTTTCAAAAAGTATCCATAGGCCTTTCTCCGTTTTCTTTTGAACTCTTGATCAGTCACCCCTTCTTGCCTTGTCAAAGTGCTCAGATAGCGTCCAATGAGCAACCAGTCACCTTGATACAGGTCCTCTGTAAACAACTCAAGTGCATTTGACAGGCAAACATGATCACCCTTAGCATGAGAGATACTATAGAATTGTGTGCCTACACCATCGCCCTCGACAACCATGTCTTCTTCTTTTTCATACCTTGCTCTTGAAAGAATATCCGCAACTGGATTATCTTTCCCTGCAATATGCTTAAATTCTGGATTCAAGGACTTTATGTAGGCAATCTATCTCAACATAGCAATGTCGGGAGTTGAGCAACTTGTTATCATTCCAAGAAGGGGTAGACAATCAGTCTCCACTATTACATTTGCTCCTATCAAATACTCTTTGTCACATTTCAAAGCTGTGACTACTCCCCATGAATCTCTTTTTACCTGTGGATAGTTGTGTTGACGAGCACTTAGGAGTTTTTCTCCAAAACTCACCACATATCGCTTTCCATCATCATCATCTTGCCCAATCGCCCATCCAATTCCTGTGGGGCTAGTATCCACTGTCACAATTACATATCTTCCACATTCATAGTTCGCTTTCCTCAAAGTTGGAGACATAAGCAGCAACTTCTTTAATTTTCTCATGGCATGAGTATGCATTTCTTCCCATTGAAACTTTTGGTTCTTTCTCAAAAGCAGATACAAAGGCTCTGCTACATGTGCATAATGTGGAATCCAGATAACATAAAACACGCATGCACCCAAGAACCTTCGAACCTCAGTGACATTTATACATTTCTCTTTCATTCTCTGGATTACATCAATCTTTGCAGTACAAGGCCTTCTACCATATGGCCCGCACATATGTCCCACAATAAGAACTTCATTCACACCAAACACTGACTTTTGGCCAGACAAGGTAAGGTTCACTTCTTCCAACCTTGACAAGATATTATCACAATCATTGATATGTTTTTCCACATACTTTCGGCACCCCCTCGAGTCTAGAGCCACATATTTATTACTTACATCACATCCTTTGATTGGCACATCATCAAGGAAAGGCATTGTAGTTTGCGGTATGAAGTCACGTAGGACATTGTTCATACCCCTCATCATGTGTGCAACTGAATTCGTTGCCCCCTGAGGTAAGGTGCACATCCTTACTAAACCCAAGGGTGTCCTCATGGTAGTCAGGTCCCTGCTTTCCATTGCTAGTTGAACCTGATCATACCCTGAGTAAAAATCTCCCATAGAATATATTGCCCTTCCTGCAAATGCCTCTGCAAACTCATCAACAATTGGACCTATACCCACATTTTTTATTGTCACGTTGTTTACAAGTTGCATATCTTGAATAAAGCGTAAAGAACCATTTTTCTTTGGAACTGTGAACCACCTGTTTGAATACGGAGCACAAGAAGGATCCAAGATACCCATCCTGATCTTTTCATTAAGCAACTCAATGAGTTTTGGCAAATGAGCCTTTGGAACAGGAATAGGTCTCAAGTTCCAAGGTACATGAGGGATAGTGAAGATCACCATAGGAGCAACAATGGATGGATCAACACACACTATCTCATAAGACTCAAATGCAAAAGCTTTTCCATGTTTGGCAAGCATGTCTTCAAAGCATATCTTTTCAGCTTTTGTCAAACTATCCTTGCAACCAACCTTTAACTCTTTCAAAGAATCCTTTGTGAACTTGTGTCCAATCTTGCTTGGGTTACGAAGGCTAGGTTGCAAAGCAGCTTGTTCCATCTTATTTGTGTAGTCTTTTGGTAGAGGTAATGCCACTGGTTTCACTTTCTTTGCCACGGACTTATACTTAGTCTCCACTCATACATCAATACTTTGAGTATTTTTGAAATCCTCAATGGCCTTATACATTTCTATTGAGCATACTTTCACAACCTCACTTCCCATATGCAAATTGAAATCCATTAAAGACTCCAAATCTTGCATAGTATCCACAAAAGAACACTCATCAAACACACCTGCAATGCATTCTTCATCTTCTAGCAAACTATTCATCCTCAAACGTCTTTGTACACTATTTGCATGTTGTCGTTTACCCCATTTTAAGTCCTCACACTCTATAAAAGCAATAGATCCATAGTCTTATAATCCTACAAAACCTGTAGAAAATGTTTCCTTTGCATATACATCATGCGAGAACCTTTCTCTTCTTGTACCATTGCAATCCCGCTCTACAATGGTACATGGCAAAAACCCCTCATATCCCTGTAGTCCTTGAATTCTTTGTTCCTCTTTGGCAAGGGTTGCTCTCTAAGACTTTCACGGTTCCTTTCATGGTCTACGCAAACAATAAGGAACTGTACTGCACGCTTCCCATCCCTACTTATTATTCTTGCATAAGCTGACCCATCATCCATCACCTTGGTTTCCATGTGAGTAGCAGTGATGTATGGCTGCCCAAGGATAAGAGGGTATGTAGACATGTCCTGCACAAAGAAATTCTGGTCATCTTTCACATCCCCTATAGTCACCTTAACATTTGGACAAGCTCCGTACAGCTCCCCTGATGAGTTGTTTGCTGCACGAATCATCCATCCATGATTTATATCAATTCGCCATTTTCCTTTTTGATAAAGACTCTTTGACATGAGGTTAATTTCTGACCCATGATCTATCAACGCAATGTATGGCTCTTCTAAGTCTCCCACTTTTACTAGCGTCTCAATAGTTTCTCTTGCCCAGTGACTATTCAAGTAGTAGCTCTTGTGAGTGGTCTCCACTTCATCTTCATCATCCAAGAAGCGAACGTGTTTTACTCCTCCCCTAGACTTGTAGCATCCAACAATATTTTCATCACCTTGTTTGCCATAGACCTGTACACCCTATGCATTTAAAGTCGCTTCTTCACCCTGTACATGGATAGATTCAGTAAGAGACTGCCGCTTCCTCTTTATGATATCAATTATTTCTTTGTGGAATTCCTGCTTTGCTATACCAAGGACCTCACCCAAGGTAAATTCCACCTTACTATTTAGAATCCTCTCTTCCAAAACCTTTTTGAGATCATTGTTGCCTCTATATCGGATTGGAGTTTGTAGACCGGACCCTTTGCTTTGGACTTTGTTGCATCCTTCTTCTTGTCTTTAGAGGCTTCCTACATAGGCACTTCGGGGACAAGAATTTGTTCCAGGGAAGGTGATCTAGGAGGCACTGTGTCATTTCTACCTTCACTCCTCGTTGCTCGCTTTGAAGGCCCTTCATCCCCATTCTCGCGCCTACGTTTCTCTTCAATAATGGCCTCACTTGCTTGACATTTGGCAATATATGTATGCACTGACAAAGAGTCCACAGGGTCATTCCAACCTGTTTCAAGCTGAATGCAATCTCCAGCTTCATGTAAAACCTCTGTAGTCATTTTACCCTTCATAGCAGACTCTATAGCGCATGGACATAGCTCTCCAATACCATTAGATTCCTCTTCTCCAACCTTGAATGATCCCTTTTTCTTAATAGGATCCACCTTCAACCCATAGGAGGCTGCCTCAACCATTGAGATGGCATGGCTAGTAGCCATGTCCTCAACTAGCTTCTTCATCCCGCCTTTGCCAAAGTTTGTTCCCAAGAGCTTACCTGTTTCACTTAAGTGAATTTTTCCATCTTTAAAGAAAACGAGCTCCTTTGTCAAAGCGTCTTTAAAACTTTCACTATCCCTCCTTCCATGGTCAGTACTATCACACCATATGCATCTATTGACAAAGACTTCTTTGGTTTGCGGTCGTTGCCCTGTAGATTGACTTGATGGTTGCCCCTTTTCTTCTAGCCTTGTAAGCTTTAACTTGAGCTCTTGCATCCCCTTGACAATATCATCTAGGATGGATTTGTCACTCTTTGGAACCACAATCACAGGCTTTATAGGACTCTCGAGAACACTTGGGGATTGAGTAGGGTTGACTATCATCTTGTGTCTTCGTCGTTTTCGCTTAGCTAGCAATGAAATGGCGTCTTTGACCTCATTCCAATCAGTCTTTAAACCCTGTTCTGCATCCTTATCCTCAAGTAGTAGCTCTAACTTCTCTTGAATCTCTTTACCTGCTGCCTGCAAAAAGAGATCTATCTTCTCCGAGTTTAGAGTAGCCTTTTCAGTTCTTGAAAGTTGATCATAACGGCGTTCGAATTCCCTTAGCAGTTCGGTAGGCGAGAGCCCCTCTTTTGGCCGAACTACCCACTCTAAGAAAGTCCTCTTTGTTACCCTTTAGGAGTCCTCCATGAAATAATCTTCCTTCAAGGCTAATTTGAATTCTTCCCAAGTTGCCCCATGCTCATTTCTAATTCCCCTTACATGCTCTCTGATCTCGAGAACCACAGCAAGTTCAAAACTTTGCACCATCTCTGCTTCAGGCACTCGATGAAGCTCCATCTCCTTTACATATCCACAAAGATACTTTGTTACATCTTTGACTTTAAATTGGTCCAATTTTTTCACCATAGATTGAAGCGCTTTGGTTGAGGAGAGCTCTCTCTTTTCTACAGCTTGCTGCTGCTGCATAAACACTGCAAAAGCTTCAAACATTTGCATTGTGACTGGATCAAACCGAACCCCCTATTGCTCTTGTGGCTCCATAGCTTTAAAACTTTCTTTTGAGACCTTCAATGAAGATTTTTAACCCTCACCCTAGCCTACTTCGCGTCGGGTTAACCAAAAACGTGTCAAGAAGTGCGCAGTGTGACTAGGAAAGCGCCGGGCCTCTGACCGTGAGGATTCGCAGCAAAATCAAGCAAGGTGTAGACGATTTGAAGACAAAAACACACTAAAAAAGAACAAAACTCCAGCCATGAAAGCTCCACTTTGAAAAAGAACCAATACTAACTCAAAAATCAAACTCTTGTGTGTGAAGATTAGGTGTAGCCTCACTCCCAATTGCACAGATGCAGTGCTCATTCGACCTGTTAAAAACCCTAAATTTACGCTTTGATTCTTCGTCGTGACCATTTCATGGAATCTTCAGTACTTCATTGGAGAAGCCCAAGTAGTTATTTGAGGAGGGGAAACCGTAATTGGAGGCCTCACAGCCTCAACCATGTAGTGGAAGCAGCACGGGACTGCACTAGCCCCCTGTAAAGGAATGGCTGTATCTCCTTGATCATGTACCCAAATAGCTCATTCTTGACTCCAAAAATTCCCACACAACTTGAGAAACAATGCCAGCGTCGTTGATGTGGAAATTTGAGCTATTTTGTGCAATTTTAAGGCTATTTTTGACCATTTTTAGCCCAAAAAATATCACTTTTTGTCCGTAAAAGCCCAAACGAGGTCGGAAAAATCCCTAAAATTGTGGAAAAATTCCATTGGGCTCAAATTTCATGTTGAACCTCATTTTCCCACTTGGTAAGCACTATGGACACGTCTTTCACGCCAGCGCACGAAACCTGCTATTTTTTGTCGAGATTGCACGCATTGAACTTTCTAGGCAAAACGACCGTGCCACTTCGAAACACTTGACATTTGTACATTCCCAAAGAAAATTAGGCATATATTTATGTGCAAAAATCATGCTATAGTGCGACGTCGAGGGCCTCGCTGTCCCCGCAAGGTATATACAGAGATGCAACTGTGGCATCTATTTTCGCATATATCACACTATGTACATAATAGCATTTGGTCCCACACATCATAAACATTAAGAGTAAGGTAGATACTTTAATTTCACATTATGAACGTGCCATGGCACGACACCGGGTTGGGGACTCACAACGTGGGTTCATGTAAATTCCCTGGCTCTCAGCTACCACCCGCTACTGCCCATCAACAAACTACTGGTGAGTAGGTTGGTGGATGCATGGTACTGAGGTAGAGCTGGACAAGGCCCACAATAATTAATAATTTTTTCTCATTCCATATAATTAGAGGTTTGCCTGTCATAACGGACACCAAGCGATGTTGTATTCCGTAAAAGAGGCTTGCCTATCATGGCCTCTGTCAAATCACACCAAGCAATGTTGCATAGCATTAATATACCATGCACGTTATAGAGAGCTGACCTCCCATCCAAGCCAACCATAATTGACGGTTCCATGTGGTGCATCTCAAAACTGCCTACCGGAGCTGCCTGCACATGTGCATTTCATTGCACCATTCCCACGAGCTTTGCGAGCTAGAAAACCTTCAACTAATCCCTCATTAATAGTCTCTACACCTATTATTATTATTATTTCTGTTTTATCTTCTCTTTCTCTCTCTCTTTTGTTTTATCTCCTTATGCTCCTCCTATAACCTTTCATGCTTAATTCATCATAATTAAACTGTTAAACAGGCCAAGTCTAGTAAAATTTACCTACATAGCTATTCTATGCACCCATGAAAAGAGGAAAATCAAATAAACAAAAAAATTTAACAAACATCATGCTAATAAAATAAACAAAGTGAGAAAACCAGTTGTGGGACTTGTTTGTTACAAATCTCGTCGTTCGTATGATTCGAGCACTTGAAGGAGCGTTTTCACATGGCTTTGATACCACTGCTACAAATGGAGGCGTGGAGTTCCCTGCAAATTACCCGAAATAGCATACTACAACCATAAAACATACTAATCGACATACTTGGCAGTCACATAGACGCGTAATCGCGAGATACACGAACAGGGAGAGATAGATTGTGAGAGAACATGCACAGGTGCACCTCCTAGAGCGGAGTGCTACGTCTGGTATGGCCAGAGAGAAGAGAGGAGAGGAGAGAATAAATAGATAGACACTGGGTGTAATCTCCCCCCGTGCAAGAGTGAGAATTTCCCTCTTGCACGTATTTATTTATAGATTTCTTGAATGCCCAAAAATGAGTACAAACTGGCCGATCGGACATAATTGGACAAAGCTCATAAAGAGCACTTGAATAATCCAATATACATGAAATGTAATATCCTTCTGCATAATCCATTATCTGCTGATTCTTTTGCCACCTGTCAGCTACAATAGATAATAAAATATCAATTCTATAACACTACTTAGTGTGCAATGTAAAGATAGATAGACCTAGAGTGTGGGCTTCTGGCACACATATCAAAGCAAGGGACTTGCCTAACACTCTGTGCAAGCCACAGATGGCTCCAAGCATGCAACTAGCCTAAACTAGTAAACTCAAAGATCACGATGGTGTGTCACTCACCGCTCTACGCTTGCTGTCATGGAGGATTCCTCGCCGCAAAGAAGAGGGATCCGTCGTTGCTCCACGCTCAACCACATCGCTGCCGTCATGCCACCGCAATGCTCGATCACTCACTCTCTCTCTCCTCTCTCTCTCTCTCTCTCTCTCTCTCTCTCTCTCTCTCTCTCTCTCTCTCTATCTGTGTGTGTCTCTCTCTCAAGCACACACACACACACACTAGTACACAAAGGAAACAGAGAAGGAGATGGAGCAAGAGCACTCTTCTTGCATTGCACAAATGAGAGAATGAAGTATTTTAGGTTTAGATTGACTTTTATATGGGCTTGCCCATTCACATTTGGGCGCCCACACTTAGCCAATCTTACCCAAACATTATAGGTTCCAGTTTTAGAGTTCACCTCTCATCAATGATCACTCTTAACCATTCCTACCTGACTGATAAGACCGACCAATAACATAATACACTACTAGTGGGTCCGACAAGCCCGGCCCATGGCTACATAAAAGGTGGTCGCTTTGTGGTGGTGGTCGATTGGTGGTAGCATGCCCCCCTTCCTGATGTAGATTCTGCCCTCGGAAGCTAGTGAGAGAAATCCGGCTTGTCCATGTTGTAGAGCATCTGGATTTGAATCTACAAGGCAAAGTCACTGTTTTATGCAAGCGGAATTATATGTCCATAAATCATGAGAGGAATGTAAAGTACATGTGGAAATGAGTAAATGCAAGATTTATGAAATGCTAGACTACCACTACTCTAGTACTAGCTAAGCTAAGAAGATTATCTAAATGCAAGATGCCTAATTGTGCTTTTCAGCTTTGATTAACCAACTAGCTCTCACAACTCCAAATAAAAGCTTGAAATTTTAATTGAAAGCTCAATGGAAGTCTTTTAAATATCTTTTTTTTTTCTTTTACTTTGGTTCACAATTATTTGACGTGTGTGCTTATTTTGTATGTCCAGTGCTTTTTGCTTCTCAAGGAAAAATGCCCACACTGGGAACCTCTAGGGCTCTAGTACCATAGACAATTATACATGTGAGTGAAGTACCAAATCAAGCCACGATTTCTCTTCCAGCGTAAGATTTTTCATTTGTGGCACTTATGTTTTTTGCTTCCATTTCCTTGGTATTCTCACTAGTGTCTTTTGTTGTTTAAGTGAGCAAGCTTCTCTATGCCTAAAACATTCCTAAGGTCCCAAACACTCAAATAGTTTTATCAACTAGGACTAGTGGTCAAGTAAATGAGTTAGCCTAAAGTCACGCTCTCCTAATCTCAAGGCTCATCTATAGGATTAAACTCTAGTTCAATCAACTTAAGCAAAGACAAATTTATACATCTATAATGGAAGATAACATACATAACTATTGCACTCAAACAAACCACGGAAATCCACAATTAGCAATTATACATATCCACCAACATGAATCATGGAAAGTAGTACACCTGGAGTTATGGAGTTGGTCATTTCGTCGAAGCAAATGTCCTCAGCCATGTGGATGGAAATCCATATAAGTCCTATATAACAATATCAAACAAAAGGCACTATACCTCTAGGAAACATGTAAGAGTGAAAAAATTAAAACTCTTAGAAAAAAACTCAAAACACAATCCAAACCCCTAACCTACCTATCTGTCGTCCCTTTTAGAATCAAGGAAATAGGATATTATATAAACCGGGTGGCATCCCTAAGGCTAGGCCTCTATCCTCATTATCTAGATAAATGAAATCATTTTCCGTGAGGCCATAATCTTCTTCGATCTCTATTATTTCTTCTTCATCATCCTCTTGTGTAAGCGTGTTAATCAAGAACCTTGCTATGCGTGGATACTCATCTTGTGCAAAAGAATAAGCACGTGCCACTGGAGAAACATTTGCTACTGGGTAGGGATCACAAGTTATCCATAGATGTATTAGGCCATTCTAGCTCCTCAAAATTTCTCTCACGTGCAAGTCTCTCTACCAAATCTGATTCGTGAGAAAGTACAAGGTAGCAGATGTGAAACACTTGAGAAAAATAAAAAGGGTACCTTTCGTCGAAAATAGAATCGCATGCCTCTGGTGAACTGTCCTCTATGAGAATACATATCGATTTGGTTAGGTCTTTAAAACATAAGATTTATTTTCGTGTGCTACTTCATGTGACATGGTGCATTTGGATTTATGTGGGATCTGATAGGGTGCTCTCTCGTTGCTAGTCGCTCTTGCTCTTTTACTATTTTTTTTTGTTTTTATGTTTGTTTCCTAGAATTAGTATAAGGCTATGTATATACAGTCCCTCAATTGGAGAGTTCAAATGTCAGGGAAGAAAATTTAAGAGGATGGGGATCCAAAATATTGACGTGAGTGAGGACTCCCCCGCTTCCTTGGGTAGGTCATATTGTTTGAAATGTGCTCGTCACCCTTTGAAACCAACTGTTCCAATTGGTAATAGGTGAGGATTTGTGCCAGTAGTTTTCTATTACCTTAGGTTCCTCATCGAGTTGCAAGGGTGGTAAGGTACTCTCCGAGGATCGAATTTGAAGTGGTTGATCAGGTGATTCTTGAACACTGGGAGGTGTGGATTCCTTTGTAGCTTCATGGAGGTCCACTATTGTAGGTGGAGGCTATGGAGAAGCTTTTACCTCTATGGATGCATTACATGAGGAGCTAGAAGCTTCATGGGACTCCCCCCTTCCTAATTTGAAGACCAAAGAGAGCCGTCTTCACCATGTGGCAGAAAAAGACAAAGATGATACGACAAGTTATGAGTATGAGACCGAGACAGGCTATGATGAGGACTACACAAATACGGAGGAAGAGGAAAGTGAGGATGATATGCTAAAGATAAAGGCTGACTTATTTGGGATCACTGTTGAAGGCTCCTATCTAAAAGGAGAGGTACAACCACAGGTTGGTGGCATAAGTGTGGAGGAGATGACTGCTATGCTAAGCGAAGATTTGACTAGTAAAGAGAGAGAAGGCTATGTGGATCTGTGTGCCTCTTTTCCAAATTTATTTACGACGAAGTACGAGAATTTACGAGTAGCGAAGGGTGCAAAGCAGAAGATAGTTCTCAAACGAAGGGTGCAAACCAAAGTCACAGAAGCTAAGGAGATTAGGGGAAATTCAGAAGGAGGCTCTTTGGCAGGAGATTAACTAGTTGTTAGATGCAGGTATCATATACCCCGTGAAGGAGTCAGAGTGGGTTTCTCCAGTGGTTATTACCCCTAAGAAGAATGGAAAATGGTGGGTGTGCGTTGATTACAAGCCATTGAATGCGGCGACCAAGAGAAACCACTACCCGCTGCCGTTCCAAGATGAAATCTTAAATCAAGTGGCAGGTCATGAGAGGTACTCTATTATAGATGGATTTTCAAGGTACTTTCAAATAGGGATTGCTCTTGAAGACCAGCTGAAGACAACATTTATCTCTCCATTGGGATGCTTTGCCTATCGCCAGGATGCCATTTGGTTTAGTGAATGCCTATGCCACCTTCCAAGACTGGATGAATAGGGTGTTTGGTCCCTACTTGGCAGGCTCATTAGAGTTTTCATGGATGATATTGGATGTTATAGCTCAAGGGAAGATCATTTATCAAAGCTTCGGTTATGTTTTCAAAGGCTGGACGAAGAAGGAGGTCAATTAAACCCTAAGAAGTGTAAGCTAGCACAACCTTGAGCGCAGTTTCTAGGTCATGTGGTGTCGCAAAATGGAATTGAGGCAGATCCGGAAAAGGTCAAGGAGCTAGTCTTGATGGAGCCTCCCTCTAGTGAGCAAGTCTTGGCCTCCTTTGTACATAAGCTAAAGTACTTGTCGCGTTTTTTCTGGATGCTGTCACAGTATGTGTATCCTCTCCAAAAGAGAACTCAACAGGTGCATGGTTTCGAATGGGATGAAGATGCTCAAGAAGCTTTTGACAGAGTGAAAGAAATTTTGTGTCAGCTGTCTACCAACTATGTGCCCTCCAAGCCAAGAGGATGATTTTTATGTTGCCATGACGGTAGGCACTGTAGCCATTGGGGCAGTACTATTGCAAAAGGTGGGAAGGAGCTATAAGCCTATCTACTTTGAAAGCAGGGTAATAAGTCCAGGAGAGGTGTCTTACACTGAAGCGGAGCAGTGGGTTATGGCATTGGTTTTTGCTTGTAGAAAGTTCAAAGTGCACCTCATTGTGCGTAAGTTTTATGTGTTGATGGCTAGCAATCTGTTGCCTGAAGTGGTGTTACACTTAAAGCCAGGAAAGCGGATTATGAAGTGGGTGATAGAGTTGCAGGAATTCGAGTTCGAGTTTAAAATTGACCATACAAGTCGGTCCCATTTGGCAGACATTTTGGTCAGCAAAGCGGTGGATTTGCCAATTTATCCAAGACTGGTGCGAGATGAAGCCAAAGAGGTGCCGACTGATGGGATCTTTCACATGTGGTTGATGGTGCATATAGGAGGGTGATAAAGAAAGTTGGTGGAGGTGTGGTGATACACGATCCACACGGCAAGGTAATCTTCTCAAAAGCCTATGATTTGGAGGATGTTCATACCAACAATGAAGCAGAATATCTCGCCCTCCATCTAGGTTTGAAACAATGCGTCGAGTTCGGCATTTCCAGGTTGGTGGTCAAAGGTGATGCGTTATTGGTCATCAAGCAAATGCTAGGCCAATGGCAAGTAAAGCGTGATTCCTTAAAACATTGGTTCTTTGCCATCAAGAAGTTGTTGAAGTTCTTTAGAGAAATCCAGTTCAAGCATGTGAAGAGAGAGCACAACCAAGAGGTAGACCAACTAGCAAGCAGTAAGGTGCAGGTACATGTCGCAGGTATATATGTGGCCCCGACCACATACACAGGCAGGGAGTCATTGAAGGAGGTGGAAGATCTCTTGGATACAGGGCACTGTCCTCAAGGTTTGTCTAAACTGCAAAGGAGGAGGATAGTTCAGAAAGCATGCAAATTTACACTAATAGGTGAAGATCTAATGACTTACGGCATAGATGGGGTGCTAAGAAGAGTACTCTATAAAGAAGAGATTAACTTGGTACTGGAGCAATGCCATGAGGAGAGTGGGCACCAAGGGAAAGGTCAAGTACTGTTTCGAGTGTTGAGAACGGGGTTTTGGTGGCCTTTAGTAGTGAAGGATGTGAACTATTGGTGCAAGACTTGCCATGAATGTCAGACTCTAGGAGAGAGGCGTTTGACAGTTGAGTCACAGGGAGCGATTATTGCTCAGAATGCTTTCGAAAAATGGGGTTTGGATGCGATCGGTCCACTCCCTAACTCTACAAGTGGTAAGAATTATGTTGTGGTATAGCCATCGACTACCTCACTAGGTGGGAATCGAGGCCAAAGTTGTGGAAGGTGGTGAATGCACAGATTGTGGAGCCACTTTGTTTTCAATAATTTTTGTGCTGTTTTGGAAGTGTCGTGGGTATTTTCTGATAGAGGGCAGGGTTTTGAGAAAGCAAGATTATGAAGGCATTGGTGGAAAATACTAAAGATTCAGCATCAGTTTAGTAGGCCTTATCATCCTCATGAAAGGTTTGGTGGAGGAGTTGTTTTGGATTAATTATCAAAAATGCTCAGAAGTATGTGTATAATCAGGAGACAAAAAGGGAGATCAATCTAGAGAAGTTCCTTTGGGAGATTCAAGATGTACTACAAAAGTGGCGACCAACTTTTCTCGCATTTGAGTTCGTTTATGGTGAAGCTAGGCGTGTTGCCAGTGCATGCACAGTTGGGTGCTTTAAAAGGTATGTGGCTCATCAATGCCACTTCACAAGCTGTCTTACAAGATAGGATTGTCGGCCTTGAGGCATTGCAAATGGATAGAGAGGCAGCAGCAGACTACTATGTGAAGCAGCGGGAAAGGAGAATGGTCAAAGTCAATGAGAGTCTGCCAGAAAAAAAGATAGAAGAAGGGGACCTAGTGATGAAGTATGAGAGCTACTTGGACTTCACCTTCCAGAAGAAGTTCAAAAAGAAATGGACGGGTCCGTACAAAGTGCAAAAGGACTTTTCGAATGGGACCTATCAACTGGTGAGAGTGAATGGTAAGCTTCTCGGGCACAGGGTAAATGGTGTACGGCTCAAGCTGTACTTTGATAGGGAAGTGGTGCCCGGTGTACATCAAATGGTGAGCAGGGGGGTTGGGCAACCCACTTGAAAGGACTCAAGAGTAACAGACATACAGTTTTGTACATATTGTACATATATGGTGGTGTGTTTTTCGGCGTGCTTGGGTGTTTGCAGAGTGTTGCAACTTTCAAGTTCAATAAAGCTACTTTTGGTTGAACATGAATGTTCAACAGGGGGGTGGGCAATGATGGTGCAGACAAAGTTGGTCCGCGCTATAAAGTGTGTTGTGCAGTGCAAAGGGTGCTAACAGGTGCATGGTAGAGGGCTAAAGCCAATGTGGGAGACCTCAGCAGGACAGTGGCAATGAAAATGCATGCTTAAAGTGTTTTTTTAGGCGAGGGGGACTCGAAACTGGGCTAATTGGGATGGCACATCAAAGTGTTCGAGATGCATGGAATGTGCCCCAAAATGTGGTGTTCAAGATGCTCTAGAAGTATATCCAGACGGCTCGCCAAACAGAGTCCCGGTGTGAAAGTTATGACTGTCCGAAGATGGAATGCTTTGCAGGTCCCGACGGACAGGGTAGGTACAGACATATGGCGGAAAATGGGATCAATGGATACACGTGTAAAGATCAAGTTGTCGATCATGCCTGTTTTTTCGGTTCGCCATTCGGAGCTCAGACGGGCAAGTTATGGTCCGTGAAATATTTGCCAGGGGTCAGGTATGTGCTCATCGTTGGGTGTGCCGACATGAGTTTTTTGAGCTCGCTAGAGTTTTGGAAAGTTTCATGCAATGTGAGGAGTCAACCAAAATTTTCGGCTCGCCGACCGAAGTTAGGGGCATCGGGGTGTGCCCACTTCAAGGGGATGGACAGCCACGGCAGAGGGGGGCGGACTTGATTGGTTTCCAAGGAGGTGACTTGTAGTAAAAAGATGGAAAATATTTTGAATGCGGAAAAACTCTCTAGGTGTGAAGCTGTCAGAGGGTAACTTCACGAGAGGAGTGCTACGCAAACCCGAACACATGTAGCAGCGACGGCACGTGAATTAAAGATTGGAGCTCCCTTTGTTTTGCAAATGGAAAAGGAAAAGGGTGGCCTGGTTTCCTTTTTTTGATAAGTCAAATGAAGGCTAGAAAGGCAAAGGGAAAGAAAAAGGTAGAGGGAGAGTCCCAAGCGCCATTGCTTAAAAAAGATTTTTTTTTCTTCTTTGGCTTGGAAAAAAAAAAGGAGGTGGAGTGAAAGAAAGAAGGAGAGGCGGTTTTTCGAGCAGGGTTTTTTTGGGCTTTGGTTTCCTTTGGGCTAGGGGAAGAAGGAAGGATCTTCACGCGCTCGGTGAATCGAAGCCGCACGAGAGGAGAAGGGTTCCTTTGGCTGGGAGAGGAGAAAGAAGAGAAAGGATCTTCGTGTGCTCGCACTTGACGGTCGAAACCGAGATGCGTTGTTTGTGAAGTGGCTTCGGAGAGCGAGAGCTCTACCAGCGAGGGCTGCCAAGAGGAAGCGGCTTATGTCAAAGCGAAGCCAACAATGAAGTTTTTTAGTCAAGGTGTGTGCCGACAAATTCAAGTGGCGAGGGATGTGTATGCCCCTCTGTACGGATTGGTGATGGCCATGGTGCGACCTAGAGCAGGCCATATGAATTTTGTACATGGTGTGTAAAGAAGCTGTCATTGCCGATTTTAGCGTCGTCCCTCCCCCCTTCCCCCCTTTCTTCTTTGCTTGTCTCCAGGGTGTGTGGTGCCGGTGTGTGTGAGGGTGTGCGTCCCCTGGGCCCCCTGTGTGTGTGAGAGAGAAAGAGAGAGAGGTGTTGAATTGTGGAAGTGCGAGAAGCGGGCAAGATCGTTGTGATCGATGTCCTAGGATTGTGCAGAGTGTTTGTGCGTTGGGCAAAGTGTAGGCGAGGCTTGGCTAGTGTGAGTTTCTTTTTTTGAAGGTGTTTTCGAGAGGTTAGGGGTGCTGTGAATACCCTGAGCTATATAGGGGCAGTTGCGTGTGTGTCGGGCGTGTTCCCCATTCCCCCTCTCCAACGTGCATCCAAGGTTTATGTTGCCCTCCATAGCTCCCGCGGGCATGACTAGAAATCTCTGAACTATGCTTCCATTGTCATAGACAACAGGGGTCCGAAGGACTCCAAGAATAGTAGTTTTCTTTTTATTAACTCCTTTGACTTGCATAGTACTCTGGGATAGGGTCGGTTTTCCTAATTGACACCAATCCATAGGATAACAAATTGTGTTTAGCTCTCGTGTCTAACAAGGCATTATATAGCACTTTCCCATACGCTCAATTGGATATCGTAGAGGTGGCTCAGATTCCAATGAATTATCATCAGTGTCTTCAAAAAACTCTTCCGTGATTCCGAGATTAGCCTCTTGTCGGCGTCTAAGATGTTGTCTTTTTGGAGCCTCAACTCTTTCTTGGATCTTTTTAAGCTTTGCCTGTTCTTTGGTTGTCACCTCTTATATCTCTTTCTCTTTTTGTCTAATTTTTTAATACGACCAATCTCTAGTGAAGAGTCACTAGATGAATTGCTACTTGTGTCTTCTACTCCCTTAGATAGATTGCCATCTAGGGTACCACTCGGCCTAAATGGTTTGTCCCCACATTTGCACTAAGATTTAACTCAAAATCTTTGTCCTCAGAGTCGATTTTAATTGATGATTGTGACCCCAAATCGTGTGGGCTATAGTCTTGTGAGGCACTACTAGTTCCAATGCCAGTCACACCTTCATCTTGTGGGTCATTAGAAGCTATATGCATTGCTTCTAGCATATTTAAGGGTAAGATTGGTGGCATTTCATTCCCCTCAGGTGTTACCCAGGTCGTCCCCCCGTTTCCCCAAGTGTCTATGGTTGCTGCTAGGTGGACCCAATCCACATTATGCGACTTAGTCATCCCCGGTAGTACATCCATATAAGGAGAATCTTCCCCAACATAAGTGTCCGTTTTACACGTGTAACAATACTGCAATGGGGCCGAGTGAACTATGGTGTCGGATATATGATCAATCATAAACCTGTTTCCTAGAGGATGTGCTCGATTAGTTACAAGATCCACTTGAATGACAGAATCTTGGAACTGCAAGTAGACATAGCTTTTAGACCAGTCATGCGCCACTTTTGCTTCCCTCATGAAAGGACGTCCTAAGATCATCTCAGATACCATAGTGTGCTTGGAGAAATCCATAACAATGAAGGTAATTCTTATTTTATGTCCAAAGACCTTGATCTTGGGATCTTCTAGCATCCCAATAGGTTTAACAATAGACCCATTAGCCATATGTACTACTATGGTTGTGGTCACAAGGTGATGTCTTCCCATAGTTTCCCATCAATTTTTAGTCTTAATGCTAACCCCAGCGCCACCATCAAGGATTCCCTTCATAGTTAAACCTTGGTAGTGATTGGTATGATTGCATTGGATTCATCGCCCTCAAAGTATTGTCCCAACTTGTTAAGAGGTATTTCTACAACAAGGTTCTCATCTAGGTTGGGTTGCGGATCTAAGTGTTCCTCCTCTATTGGCATCTCCCTAGCTCCATCCATTTATGCAAATTGTTGGATGGTGTCAAGAGTTTTTTGGAGCAAAGGATTGAGCATATGTACATACACATGCATGATGCATTGAATAAAGGATTGCCCATTTTCCAGAGCCAGGTGGTTACGTGGGGCCCACATGTGTATAGGTAGGACAGCATGTACATAGTGCATCAATTTTCACTATCACTAGTACCAGTGTGGTTTTTCTATAATAATGAGGAGTTGAGAGCGCCTAAAACTTCTCGAGGAAGCTATCTGCGGGCCGACGACATGAGGTAAGCAGGTGCGTCAGATGGCGTCTGGTGGCGTCAGGAGGTCGAATGGGGTCAAAATTTGCACGTGGATGAGTACGGACACAACGTGGGTGTTTTCTTGTGATAATTATGCAAAAAGGTCATCATGAGGACCATCTTTTGGGGCCACTTCACGTGGTGGCGGGATGCATTATTAGAAAAAGTTGAGTGACAGGTGTGCGGATGGATGCAGCAGGGTGACAACTATGTACTGCGAGGTTAGTTTTTGCCTTGTTCGGGGTCCGTTTGGGGTCAACTAAAAGGCCAAGGGTGCTCAAGTAATAAAGATAAGTGTGGGAACTGAAAAAACAAAGAGAAGACCAGAAAAAACGTGAAGAAGAGAGGAGGAACAGCTGCAAATGTGTTTTTGCTCATTTTGGAGCGTGTTTTGGCCGTAAACTGCTCATCCGAGGTCGGATTTGAGCACTTTGACATTGTAGACTGGGGTTTTGGGCCATTCTGGACGCGATGACGCTGTCCATTTTGCCAAATCCCTCACTCATTTTCTACTTTTTTTGCTGTGTAAGTTTCTCCTATGAAGTTCTCCTCAGAAGTTCTCCTCTTTCGAGCTGAGTTTTTTTTGTGTTTGTGTGTCTCTCTCTCTCTCTGTGGAGTGGGTAAATGGGTAGTCTCTCTCCTCTCACTCCATAGGTGTGTTTCCTGTCTCGGCCAGGCGGGTTGTGTAATCCGAGTGGGGCCCCATATTGTGTGTGTGTGTGTGTGTGTGTATCATCTCAAGAGTCTGTGTCACGTCATTATAGAGGCGTTCTGTGTGTTTCCATCCCGCTCACATTCTTTTGGCGCCCCCACGGAGAATCTTCTTCGAGTACCTTCTGCTTCGAGCTTCAAGCTTTGAGATTCGGGATTACAAGTTACAGGTTATAGGTTATAGGTTACAGGGACAGGGACATGTACAGGTACAGGTGATTCAGACAGGTACAGGTAGCTGGAGTACAATGATATACTAGCAGTGGTGTCACTTGCAGTTGTTGTGGGTATGCATCATTTGGCGCCTGTTTGAGCGCATTGTCTACTGGTATTGCACGTTACTTGTAGAAACTTCCATTGTACGCCTTTGTGGAGCCATATTTGGTTTTATTTGGCAGTCCCAGCTATTTCTGAGACTTGGTCTAAAAGATAGTCATTTCTGAGACTTGACTATACGCGATTTGCATAAGCCTTCGTGTGAGGGTCGATAGAGTGAGGTTTTATTGAGATGGGGGATTCTCAAATGTGGAGATCCTTTCGGTGATACAGGTAGTTGGAGCACCCTTTTCGTGACCTCGCCATAGGCTATGTACTAGTGATTCCTACTTGATGCTCGGGTTCTATTGTTGGCAGTTTATGCATAGATATACAATCTATATTTTGGGTTCTCACTGCTCTACTTCTGGGGAAACTCTATCAAAATTTTTTCAGGTTATGATTGCTAGTCTTTTGGTATTTTAAGCCATTTATGCTGTTATGCTGCTGAAATTTTGGCAAAATCAGAGGATAAGTCAGGTGTGCCTTCTTGGGAGCTTCATGGTTGGCTTTAATGGATGATCAAAATGGCCCTCAATTCACTCCTTTTCATTTAACTCAAAGAATCCAGATAAATGTTCATGTGTCCAAGAAGATTTTTTTCCAGCAGCGCATAGTCTTTATGTTCGGGCCAAGAAGATTAAGAGAGATCCTGGAATGTCCTTTGCCTGTTGTAATTCCGATGATCAACTATGAAAACTCATTTGATGTGCATGTGTTTGTCCTTATCTAAAGTTGAGCTCCATTGAATCTTTTGGGGATTGAGTCAGTCAAAAGTTTTGGGTTCTTGCATGTGTGTTCGAAGGGGTTCTCAAAGCATCGTAACTTGGGTAGCCATGGCTTTCTCTTATCTAGAGTTTCATGGAATAAATGATGAAGATGTGGAAAACTTTTTGGAAAAGATGGAGGTTGCCTGCATTAGCAACTAGATTCATGACCCGGCACAGATGTTACGTCTTCTCCAAATTTGTTTGAAGAGTGATGCACGAGCTTGGTCCAAAGCATTTGAAGAGGAGTTGCTGGGGCTGATCCACCCATAAGGTTGAGTTGGGACAATCTATGGCATGGGTTGGAAGTGGAGTTTGTGAAGATAGAAGATCCTGACAAAGGGTGGCAAGAAGTACAGGGTTTGGTGCAAAAGGAAGGTGAGCCAGTAGATGCGTACATACGTAAGTTCTCATTGGCATGGGAGAAAATGTGCAAGGCCTTAGCACCACAAGTGCCCCCACCTGATATAATGAAGAAGGATAGGTTCTTGGCTAGTCTTTGGGAGAATATACGTTGGAGAGTGGAGCTAAAGAAGCCTAGGATATATGAAGATGCACTAGAGGTAGCAAGGAACAAAGAGTGGAAGCTGAGGAAAATGAGCCAGTTAGGGGTGGAGTCTTTTCCCATGAGGTTTGAATTTCAGCCTATGGACTCTTTGCAAGGTCGCATGCCAGGGGTTCGTCATGAACCAGTGGTTCTTGTTACTCCTCAGGTTATGCCAGCAGTGGTCACTACATCAGTGTAAGATGATGGGCTAAGGCAAGACATGAGGCAAGTGGTAGATTTAATGAATAACATCAGCCTAAACATGCTAGGTCAAGTGGGAAATAATCGAGGTCGAGGGAGGTTTGCAAATCAGCCAGGATGTGAAGAAAGACCTAGGAATGGTGTTGGACAAAGCAATGGTAGGTTTTGGAGGCAGGCGCCTACATGTTATAATTGTGGAGGGTTGGGCCACATCAGTCCACAATGTGATAAGCCACCAAGGATGGGGGGAGACATGTATCCATTGCCAAGACAGGTGCTAACTTGGTAAAATGATTATGGCATTGAAATTAAGGGAGAGGAAGGAACCAGTGGATTAACCCAAGAGGAAAAGGGAAAGACAAAAGTGATAAGTGTGGTTACCTTGGAGAAGGCATCAAAGCTAGAGGATACATTAGTGATTCCTATTGGGAAGAGGACCACAGAGGAAAAGGTGTTAAGTATGGAGCCTGATTTACCCTTGTAATTTTCTATGGTAAAAGCGCACATTTGTAAGGCCCCATTATGAGGAGAAGCCATCGTGCGTGAAGGAAAATCACTCACCGAAAACCAAAATTTTCACGGCTAGTGGCCGAATTCAAAAGCGGACCTGTCTTCTCAAGGGCGGCCACACATGGGTGGATTAGAGGGTCCGATTTGGACTTATTCGTACAAGGGCGGCTACACATGGCTGCCTCTCATAAGAGAGGGCAGCCCTTTTGGCCTATAAAAGGAGGCCATTTCTACACACATTTCATAGTGTGAAGTTGATGCAACAAGGTGAGTGTGAGGTGGTGAGAGTGAAGCAAGGTGGGAGCTCTATTAAGGGTTTAATCCCTTTGTAAACTACTTCTTCTTTTGAAGTGCTAAAGCCATTGAGTGGCTGCTTTCCTGTGGACGTAGCCCACATTGGGTGAACCACGTATATCGTGTGTACTCTCTCTCTCTCTCTCTCTCTCTCTCTCTCTCTCTCTCTCTCTCTCTCTCTCTCTCTCTCTCTACTCTATAATCTCTTGTGTGTGAATCTACTCAAATATCTATTTAGCTACGTCTTATTTCTTAACAACTGGTATTAGAGAAAGGTTTGCTCATAGATAAATTATCTCAAGGCAACGATTCCTTCAATTGAGTGGGAGTTATGACGGAGGAAGGGAAGCTCAAGATTGAGAAGTTCAACAAACATTGGAAGATGCAGATTGAAGACTATCTCTACTAGAAGGATCTCTATTTGCCACTAGGCGGTCTTGCGAAGAAGCCCATAACAATGGCAGATGAAGCATAGATTGTCCTTGATTGAAAGGCACTGGGAACAATCCGGTTAAGCTTGGTGTCAACGGTGGCCTTCAATGTTTCGGAGATGAAGACCACGAAGGACTTGATGAAGTCACTTGACGACTTCTACGAGAAACCATCGGCATCCAATAAGGTATTTCTTATGAAGAGCTTGTTGAATCTAAAGATGGCAGAGAATGGTTCAGTTGCAGAACACCTAAATGACTTTAACACAAACATAAGTCAACTTCGATCGGTGAAAATCACCTTCGATGACGAAGTGCGAGCTCTCCTTATACTATCATCTCTACCGGATAGTTGGGATAGCCTTGTGATGGTGGCTGTAAGTAATTCTATTTCTGGCACAAATACTCTAAAGTTTGATGATGTTGTGGGTGTTCTCCTAAGAGAGGAAATACGAAGGAGAAGCACAGGAGAATCATCAAGTGCTGCACTGTCAGTGGAAACAAGAGGAAGGCCTAAGGAAAGGTTCAAAAACCAAAAGGGTCGTGATCGCTCAAGGCGGAGAAAGTCACGCACAAAGTCAGTTCTTGAATGTTGGAACTGCGGCAAGAAGGGCCATGTCAAGAAGGATTGCTGGTCCAAGAAGAAGAAGAAGGCAGAGTCTCAAGACAACAAGCCAACATCGGAGGCCAATGTGGCAGGTAAAGTAGATCAAGATGCTCTAATTCTCTCATTAGATAATGTGTCTAATTCCTGGATAGTAGATTCTGCGGCTTCATTCCATGCGACACCGCACAAGCAACATTTCCAAGACTACACCAAAGGTAATTTTGGGTATGTATACTTGGGAGATGATGAAGCTTGTGAGATTGTCGGCAAAGGTATAGTTTCTGTCAAAACTGCTAATGGAAATGAGTGGAAGCTTAAAGATGTTAGGCATGTTCCTTCTCTTCGCAAAAATTTGATCTCTACAGGAATTGGATGATGAAGGTCACAACATTGCATTTGGAAACAAAAGGTGGAAGATATCAAAGGGATCTTTGGTGTCTGCCAAGGGAGAAAAAGTCGGTACACTTTACTTGTGTATTGTTAGCACGCAACCTTCAGCTTGTGCAGCAACTACAGAAGTTGACAGTGCGGTGTGGCACACCGACTTGGGCATATGAGTGCCAAAGGAATGCAAATCCTTCAAACAAAGAAGCTTCTACCAGGTTTGAAAGAAGTGGACTTAGAGTTCTGTGAAGGTTGTGTTTATGGTAAACAAAAGAGGGTAAAATTTCAAAAATCAGGAAATGAAAGAAAAAATAAAAAACTTGAGATGGTTCATTCTGATGTTTGGGGTCCTGCAAGTACACCATCACTTGGTGGCTCATTGTACTATGTAACATTCATAGACGATGCGACTAGAAAAACATGGGTTTCTGTCATGAAGAATAAATCCGATGTATTTTCCATATTTGAAAGGTGGAAAGCCTTTGTGGAGAATGAAATAGGTACCAAGGTTAAATGCCTCAGATCCAACAATGGAGGCGAATATTGCAGCCAAGATTTTGAAAGCTTTTGTGCTAGCAAGGGCATTCGGAGGCAAAGGAAAAACCCCAAGGACACCTCAACAAAATGGGATTTCGGAAAGGATGAATAGGACAATCATGGAGCGAGCACAAAGCATGCGGCTACATGCAGGCCTACCGCTTGAGCTTTGGGTAGAAGCTGTAAGTAAGTCTGTGTACTTAATCAACCGGTCACCCTCAACGGCATTGGATGGGGGAGTTCCAGAAGAGGCATGGACAAGTAAACCGGTGAATTATGCATTTCTCAAAGTTTTTGGGTGTGAGGCTTTCATGCACATAGATAGAAGCCTAAGATCAAAGCTAGTGCAAAGTCCAAAAAGTGTTTCTTCATTGGCTATGGAGAAGGTGACTTTGGGTATCGCCTATGGAATCCTAAAGATGGTAAAATCTTAAGGAGTAGGGATGTAATTTTTAACGAACAAAATAACAAAGATTACTTGGAAAGAAAACAAACAAAAGAAACAGGGGATGAGTACATGGAGCTTGAGGACGGTGAAGACTCAAGGACTGCAAATGGTGACAATGTGCGACAACGTCAACCAAATGAGGAGCCTCAACCTATTCCCCGAAGATCTACAAGAGCAAGTAGACCTCCAGAAAGGTTTGTTCCTTCCTTCAACCATCTCTTGATCTCAGATTCTGGAGAGCCGGAATCATACGAAGAAGCTATGCAACATGAATCCAAAGAAGAATGGACGAAGAGCATGCAAGTGGAGATGGACTCACTACATCGCAACCAAACATGGGAGTTGGTTGAGTTGCCTAAAGGTAAGCGGGCACTTCAAAAAAAATGGGTATACAAGCTGAAGGAAGAAGAAGGTGGGAAGAAAAGGTACAAGTCTAGGCTTGTGGTAAAAGGGTTTTCTCAAAAGAAATGTATTGACTTCAATGAAATATTTTCTCCTGTTGTAAAAATGAACTCAATTAGGCTTGTCTTAAGCCTTGTGACTGCTCATGATTTAAATCTCGAGCAAATGGATGTAAATACGGCATTCCCTCACGGTGACTTAGAGGAGGAAATCTACATGCTTCAACCAAAGGGGTATGAAGTAAAAGGTAAGGAGAAAATGGTTTAAAGATTAAAGAAGAGCTTGTATGGTTTAAAGCAAGCATCAAGACAATGGTACTTGAAGTTTGATCGATGGATGTTGGATCATGGATTCACAAGATGTAACTCGGATCACTGCGTCTACACGAAGAATTTGGGAGATGGGAAGTTCATCATCCTAATGTTGTATGTTGATGACATGCTGATTGCAAGTGCTAACATGCAGGACATCAAAGACCTAAAAGAGGAGCTGTCTAAATCTTTTTCAATGAAAGATTTAGGTGCTGCAAAGAGGATACTTGGTATGAAAATATCAAGGGACAGGACGAAGAAGACAATAAAGCTATCTCAAGAAGATTACATCAAGAAGGTACTAGAAAGGTTTGCAATGCAAAATGCAAAACCAGTTTCTACACCTTTGGCTGGTCATTTTAAACTAACGAAGAATATGTGTCCAAAGACACAAGAGGAGATAGCCTATATGTCTAAAGTTCCATATGCTGCAGCGGTAGGTTCTCTAATGTATGCTATGGTCTAGACAAGGCCAGACATTGCACATGCAGTGGGAGTTGTGAGTAGGTTCATGGACAAGAAGATGTCAGGGACAAGAGGAAAAGCAGGGCTCGTCGCAAGTTTCATGTTTCAGATTTTCCACTAGGGGATGGGCAATTAAGCTATGACTTGAAGGAGGATCTGACAAGCAGGAAGGCAGATGTTACTTTTGGGTAGCTTATAGAGATGGTGCCTAAGCTAAAGCGACAGTGGAAGAGGATGGTTAACCCAATGGAGAAAGAGCCAGAGAGAGGTTCAATGAAGGTGTTGGCGATGGATGAGCTACCAGACATCTGTCCAATAGTAGATGTGTGGCACAAAAGAAGAAATTTGGGACAAGGTTATGTGGATGGTGGAGCCCAAGTATGTGACATAACACATTCATGTGTTGAGAAGATGGGTCTTACAGTGACTGGGGTGTCAGGTTTCCAGATCAGATTGACAAACCATCAAAAAGTAAAATGTTTGGGTGTTGTCAAGAGCTTAGAAGTGGAGGCATATGATGCAAAGGCAGTGGTTGATTTTCATGTGATGCCAGCGGGGTTGGGAGCATATCCTATTATATTGGACAGACCATGGTTACGTGCAGTGGGAGCTGTTCAAGATTGGAGACGTGGTACAATTAGCCTCTATGGAAAAATAGGTGCCAAGAAGCTACACAAGGAAACAATTGGAGGAGCTTTATGAAGATGAAGATGAGTCTAGTGATGAAGACTATTCCACAGTGACTGATGAGGATAGTGATAGTACTACCAGCAGTGATGATGATGCTGATGTTGCATTTCTTTTGATGGACAAAGAAATCCAGGAGTCTGGTTTAGTTGCATTTGGAAATGAGGTTGAAGATGAAAGTGAAGGGACTTATGAAGTGATTAAAGGGCTGATGCAAACCAAGGTTGAGTTGTCAAAGAAGCAGGAATTGATGACACAAATGATCACTGGAGACCTCTCAAATATGGAGAACGAGATATATTTGCACATTCTGGCTAGTTTTCTTGATTTTTTGTGTATAGTGAACAATGTGTCTGTAACCTGGATCTACCTAGGTGTTGGTTCTAGGTCCCTTTGGGTATCTTCTACCAAACTGCTTAATTTCTTGACTCGCTCAATCTCCTCTGTAGGGTTTGGATAAGTTCCTTTTTTTTTTTGGATCCTAATCATTGTGGCTCATGACGATCTTCCTTGTTGGTTTCTTTCCTAGTGGTCGTTTTGGTCTCCATGGTTTCCCCTGAATCAAAATCCCCTTCAGCGTCATTCATATATACGGGATCATCACCAGTCCCTATGTTGGTCTTTGAACTGTGGTCTGACTTCGCTGTTTTTTGCAATCTCTTCCTTCGTGTTTTCTTCTTTTTCTGAGATTGGGCAATTGATGCCATGTCTCTTTCTTCAAGAATATAATTTTTTTTTTGGAGCATCAATCGTGTGAGTACGTTTACTGGTACCACAGGTGTACTTTGTGATGTCTCCTCGGTAACCTCAATCAAGCTTAATGGCGTGATCTTTGGCACATTTTCATTATTAGGAAATTGGGAAATCAAATGATCTATGCATTGGTATGGATGTATGAGTATCGGCATTGTAGACGCGCTCCCTTCATTAGTTTGCATTAGTGTGGCGTTATTTTGTAGCCTAATAGGACACTCGGCCACACGATGTGGACCTCCACACTTATAGCATTGAAGAGGTGGTCTCTTAGCACTGTAATTGATATTTTGGCCTCTTGTAGCAAGAACAGCTACTTGATGGAGGTTTGACTTGTCTCCAATAGTCCTCCATGTAGTATTGTGGACTTTCTTCAAGCGCATCCATCCCATAGGCAATATTAGGGTCTATATCTTCCTCACAGCATTCCAAACAAGCAATAGATGACTCACAACCCACTTGATTCAAAGAAGTGATTCTCGGATGTGGTGGCTGCGGTCCTAGCACTGAAGGTGGTAAGGGTGTTGTTTGAACAACATTTTGGGCTCTAGGGACCATGTGTTGTGACATTTGTTCAAGAGGTGGGGCCAACATCAATGCAGGCACTCAAGGTGTGTCTGTCCATACTAAGGATGGTTTGGCTATCGTGCGCTTAAATACTATGCAATTCTTAGCTTGATGACCATACCTCCCACAAGCATTGTAATTTCCATTGAATTTTACTTTAAAATTAGGGCATTCACTAGTACTATGAGGGCCATAGCATATTGAGCACCATTTTTGCTCCCTTCTTGGATACATATAATTTTTTTGCGGAGCACAATTGTCTCTAAGACTCTCTTGAATGGCCTTGGTGAGATATGCTAAAGTCATCTCAGATATCTTTGGCTCCTTAGCAATAGGCTTTAGGGTCATTCGTTGATGCCCAGATCATTGCGAGCTAGTAGATTTAGGCTCAACAAACACTCTTTCTTATTGAATCGTTAAATTATCCTCCGATTGGATTGCATTGGTGTTGATTGCTTCCCAAGTGGTGATACCTATAATGACTAGGCCATTGTAGATATCCTCATGTCGTAATCCCCTAATGAATCTATCAAGAAATTGATTATTATTGAAGCGCTCATTTGGATTACAAAATGAGAATTCAAATGCTTTAAGAAACTAGTAAAGTCACTCACCGACTCTCCTTCCTCTCGTTGGGCTTTCTGGAGCTGAGAGAGTACACCCCAAAGCACTCCCTCTCGTATGTATTATTTCAAGGACAGTCTCCTAAGAGTAGGGTAAATCATTTTTTCTTCCACCCTTAGGGTTCTATACCAATCCCCAGCCATCCCACTTAAGGTTAGGCTTAAAGAATTACTCCTATGTAGGTCATTGTGTTCTACTAGAGAATCGCATATTTGTTGAAACACTTCGATATGCTTTCTCACATCCCCATCTCCACTAAATTTTAGTTTGAGCTTGGCTATTTGTACTGCCTTACTTCTAGGCTCTCTATCATGTGTGTTACACATATTCTCAGCAATAGATCGACCGATAGCTTGAGCAAATGTTGTCAGGTCACCTAAGTGAGTAGGCACCGTGGGTGAAGGTGCTCCAGAGACTACATGTGGAGTAGGTATTGGCATTGGGCTTGGCGCATACGGAGCCCTTGGGTTCCATGTTTGGTACGGTGTTGTGACATGTGGTGGCCCAAATTTCATATGTGTGGCCCTAGGCATAGAAGGGATCGGATGTAACATGCTAATGCTAGCCAGTATGGTCCCATGGAAATAGGAGCTTGGATGTTGTGGTTGTAGAGCATAAGTTGCTGAAACAACGGGAGGGGTAGGAGGTACATGAGTGCGAGGACCCATAGGTGCATACGATTGATACACATTTGTAGGGGCTGTTGTCAGCATTGAGCTACCATGTAGCGGTGCTTTACTAAGAACTAAGAAATGAGGTCCATGGCGTGTTTCTTGGCATGCCCATCATTGGGGTAGGCATGGTAGCCATGCTTTCATCAAGGGAAAGATGAGCTAGACTTGGAAAAGTAAAGCTATCACTTGTTCACTCAGATTGAACTAAGACTCTTAGCAAAACAACATATGGAGGATCCATCGGACTTACCGAGGGAGTCTCCATTTGTGATAAGGTTGGTTGTTTAGCCTTCCCTCTATCCAAGAATCTCATGAGACCCGTGAAAGGCATGTGGACCCCCTTGTTCTATCTATCTAGCTCAATAACCCTATGGATGACCTCACAAACTCTTTGTTGTTGATCCTCCACACTAGTAGCAGCCGTTGTGGATTGTAGGACATCTAACCAACCCACGTGATAGGTGTGACATGTGTATCGGTCGGTTAGAGTTTCCGTTTGTAGTTCGTACTCCCAGTTCTCATTTAGGAACGCTCCATCTAGGATTGAGGTTCTAGGGGTGTCCTTTGAACTAGATGCAATGTGGATCTCTATGGGTTGACTTTTAGTGGTCACTAATTCACGAGCACTCGATTGCTCTCCTAGAAATGAATTTGCCATAGGGGCTTTTTCTTTTAACTCTCTTCATTGCTCCGGCTTGCGTACGCTCTCGATTTTCTTTTCCCTAGCCGCAATGATATATCACTCAACTTCTTGTACTTTATCAAGGATTCTACCATCAGGTAATATAACCTCGGAGGGGAATAACTCTGAAGAGTCAGGCGGTCAGTGAATGGAGTATTCACGTGCACAGTCTCTAAGAGCATAGGGTCTACGTTGGTCATGAATGGAAAATTTACTTCCCCACGTCCCTCTTTTATATCATTAGCCCCATGTTCGAAGCAAGTGGCTCATCTAAAGGTTTCCTTCAAGCGTCTAAGCACGCTCGGCCCGAAAAGTGGGCCCATGGAATGCATGTCTTGTCTTGAGCTATCAGGATTAGGCATTGGGTAACCCTCCATGACGTCGTAGTCAGAAGAAGAATGACTAGACACAATATGTGGGTCCTGAGTGGTACTACCTTGGGTTCTTGCTGAGGGCCTAGAGCTTACGGTAGAGGAATAATGAGTGCCCACGTAAACAGAGATACTCTTGATGTGCTCGTCCTATAGCGCACAATCAGAGCGTAGGTGCATGTAACCTCGACACTCTAGAGGTGTTGGTGAGTGCCCGTGAAGGCCGCTTACCTAGATTTTAGGTGTTTACAACCCAGTGTTTTTGTATTTTTGGTCCTTTTTTTAACCGAGCCACAAAATATGGCGTCTGATAGCTCAAAACGAGCATCTTGTCTAGAGTGACGTGTTGTGCTTTACAGCCCCCGATTCGGTGTCGTACAGCCCTCAGAATCCTAAAACTAGTTTTTTCCTAGGTGGGGAGAGGACTAGAATTAGTAAGTCCAAAGGGTGAGTGTGAAGGGGATGGTGCAGGACTTGAGGAACTTGTCCCACATGCCCTCATTCCCTCTTGTGGGGGTAGGGTATATATATAAGAGTGAGTGTAGTATATATCATAAGACTAAGGACTGAGGCTTGAGCCTGGGCTTGGGCTTGGGGAAATGATCCCGATCCCGATCCTAAATTTTAGTGGAACACACTCACGCTTTAATTTTTGGATTGTTTTTTTATTTCTAATCTTTTAAAGCGGCCATCGCACGCGGTTTCGGTGGTCTTTTTGAGCCCCACATACACACACACTAGGCGTTTACCTACTCTCCTAACCTTATCTCCTCTACAGCTAACTACTCTGCTAGCTAAGCTTAACTACTATGCTACGTACTTTGCTAACTACTAACTGACAGTGAAGCTACCTGCTCTGCTAACTGCTTACTCATTCACTAGCTAACACACTAACTACTAACTGTGCAACTAAAAAAAACTGTGTAAACGCAGACATTGGCAGAAAACAAACTATTCACTAACTATGTAGAGACTGTGTGGAAGCAAACATTGATAGAAAACACTCATTGACTACTAACACACTAACTACAATTGTGCAAAAGATTACGTGAAAGCAGACATTGGCAGAAAACAGAGATTATGCAAGAAATAAAAACTTGCCAAAAATAACTTCTTCTTCTTCCACTTCCTTTCTAACACAAACACTCAAAGAAGAAGCATAGAGTGCCTCTTGAGCTTAGTGCAGGGCAATTCCCTAGAAACGGCACCAAGAATGTGGGCTTTTCCCGCATGTATTGAAGCAAGGGACTTGCCCAACACTGTTTGCGAGCCACAGATGGCTCCAAGTATGCAACTAGCCTAAACTAGTAAGCTCAAAGATGACAATGGTGTGTCACTCACCGCTCTACGCTTGCTATCGTAGAGGATTCCTTGCCGCAAAGAAGAGGGAGCCGCCACTACGGCGTGCTCAACCACCTGGCCGTCTTCATGCCACCGCAATGATCTCTCTCTCTCTCTCTCTCTCTCTCTCTCTCTCTATCTATCTATCTATCTATCTATCTCTCTCTCTCTCAAGCACACACACACACACACACACACACTAGCACACGAAGGAGACAGAGAAGGAGATGGAGCTAGAGCACTCTTCTTGCATTGCCCCAATGAGATAATGAGGTATTTTAGGTTTAGATTGACTTTTATATGGGCTTGCTTGTTCACCTTTGGGTGCCCATACTTAGCCAATCTTACCCAAACATTATAGGTTCCAGCTTTAGAGTACGCCTCTCATCGGCGATCACTCTTAACCATTCCTACCTGACTGACAAGCCCGGCCAATAACATAATACACTACTAGCGGGTCAGAAAAGCCCGGCCCATGGCTACATAAAAGGTGGTCGCTTGGTGGTAACATAGAGTGATGGGCGTATATACAATGCACGGGGAAAAAAACCTCCTAAAGAGGGAAAAAATGCAGCGGCAGTCCTAGTGTGTTCACATACATCACTACCACATGTATATGGTAACAAATACCCCATGGCAGGGATTTAATATTTACGTGATCACTCAAAATATTTATGTGATCACAAAGCGTTAATTAACATTCACAGTCATACAAATTGGAGTTTTTCAAAATTGATTTCTTACTCCTTCATCCAATAGAATAAATGCATGACTTTGTCAATGTTAATAAAAGATTCACCTCACCAACTAGATGTTCACTCTAATGTCATTTTGAGTGATTACGTGAATTTTAAATCCCTGCCCCCTAGGGTGATGTGGTGATGAGAATTGGCAATGAGTGAAGGGAAGTGCCATGCCCTGAGGACATGATCAGTCCACAAAGGGGAGTAAGCCCAAAGATTTACAGAAAGCTTCAAGCTTCTCACGAGACAATGCCTTTGTGAAAAGATCTGCAAGGTTGTCCAGTGTTGGCACATAAGCCAAACTGATCTCTCTTGCTGAGAGCCTCTCCCTGACATAGTGGTAATGCACCTCAATATGCTTTGTGCGAGCATGAAAAACTGGGTTCCTCACAACTACCAATGCACTCTGACTGTCAGTATAGATAGTGTTGGCAGTGTCCTGTCCAACACCCAAATCATCCATAAGGCGTCTGAGCCATACACACTCAACCGTAGCTGTGAAGACTTCCCTGTACTCCCCCTCACAACTAGAAGTGTCCATAGTAGGTTGATTCTTTCTCAACCATGATATACATGAACTGCCAAGCATCAAACAAAAACCACTTGTGGACACTTGTGTGTCAAAACAACGAGCCCAATCTGAGTCCGAAAAAGCATGTAAGTGTGGTGGCAATGATCCCCCCTTGGGATAAAAAAATCCAAGATGTAAAGTGCCACCAAGGTAGAAAAAAGTCCTCTTGCCAGCCTGCCAATGCTTAGACCTTGGGCTATGCATAAATCTGTTGGCGTGTGAGACTACAAACTGAATATCCGACCTCATGTTGCATACATAAATGAGGCAGCCAACAGTAGTTTGGTAAAGGGTGACATTTGTAGGATTACCAGCATCATGAAGACTCAATTTCAAACCTGTTTCCATGGGAGTGGCAATAGTTTTGCAATCCTCAAGTCCAAACTTACATAGCAATGTCTCTATATAACTTTTTTGACACAAGGCAATACCACCATCACACTGCTTAAACTGTATTCCAAAGTAATGATGCAACAACTGCAAATCTTTCATCTTGAAAGTAGCATTCATATCAGCCTTAAATTTAGCAATATGTCTCTCATTTGGTCCAGTTATCAGCAAATCATCTACATAAAGAACCACAATGAGAACTACATCACCCTCACGCTTTACATACAATGTTCTTTCTGTTGGACTATTATGAAAACCTCATTTGACCAAATGAGTGTCAGCTTTCTCATACCAAGCACGAGGAGATTGCTTCAACCCATACAAAGCCTTCTTACATCTGCACAAGTTGTCCTCTTGTCCTTTCTTGACAAAACCGCGAGGCTGCATTACATAGACTTCCTCAATTATGTCACCATTCAAGAAACCAGTAACAATGTCTGATTGATGTACATCCCAGCCAAAATGAGCTGCCAATGCACATAGAAAAAGCACAATAGTCATACAACAAGTGGGAGCAAAAGTTTCTTTTCAACTTGTAAGCCCACTTTGTACTAATGGCCTTTTTGCCAGGAGGCAAATCACATAAAGTCCATGTGTCATTTTCTATAAGTGCATCATATTTTGATTGCATGGAATCCATCCAATTTTTTGAATTGTGTGCTTCATCAAAAGAAAGAGGTTCCTCAACATCATGTAAGCTAGACAAAATATTCCACAAACACTACATCCCGTGAAACCAAAATACACTTTGTTTGCGGATGATATAACCTATAAACTTAGCTTTCAACACTATGACCAACAAAAATACATTTGACAGCCTTATCATCCAGTTTTCTGCACTATGTTTGTGGCCCCAAAGCATATGCCAAACAACAAAAAACACGCATGTGCGCAATAGAAGGCTTTCTATCATTCCATGCTTCATATGGATTAATAGACTGCAAAGATTTCATAGGACACCTGTTTAGTACATAAGTGGCACACATGATGGCCTCAAGCCAAAAAGAATGCGGCAAAGCTTGAATTTTGACCATACATCGTGCCATTTCCGTAAGTGACCTGTTTTTCCTCTCAACAACATCATTTTGTTGAGGTGTATAAGGCACTTTACATTGGTGTTTTATCCCACGACTAGCCAGAAATGCATTAAATTCATGAGACATATACTCCCCCCCTCGATCGACGGAACGGAGGGTGCCCATAGTACATTTCGATACATTTTCAGCCATAACCAGCAATTGTTTGAAGCACATAAAAACTTTGGACTTCGCTTTAAGCAAAAATACCCATGCATGCCTGGAGTAATCATCAATGAAATTCACGAAGTATAGGTAATTGCCCAAGGACAGAGTTTGCATGGGCCCACAAACATGACTATGCACAAGCTGCAACCTGCATGTGGCCCTAACTGAACCATCCTTTGTAAACTTCGAACGCTGCATCTTACCCAAAATATAGCCTTCACAAACATGTTTGACAGGTGATTCAAGAGGCGGCAAAGAAGCAACCATATCAGATTTCTGTGAACACAGCAAACTGGCAAAATTCAGATGCCCAAAACGTGCATGCCACATTTTTGCATCTGAAATAGCCCTTGAATCTGCAACTGCATTTGCAAAATTTTGTCCACACTTTTCATACAAAGTGAGCTTATACAGCCGTGATGGCACAAAAGGCTAGATGAAACAATTTCATCACCAAAACTAAGATGATGAGCTGTACATCTGTCATCCACAAATTTGACTACAAGTCCAAGTCTAGCAAGTGTAGATACATACAAACAAGAAGGGAGGCCCTCAAGCTAGCTATAAATGGTTGGTATTATTAATTGCATGTGAGTAAGTAGAATAGGGATTTTTCAGCCTTGCCTGCCTTTGTGCAGTTAATAAGGCATCACCGTCGAGAGCTATGGTCTTAATAGTGGATTCCTACGGGGCTTGCCACTGTTGAGCTATTAGAAGCTTGAAAGGAGCCGGTGTTGTTTTGATTTTGAATGGCCCTCTCTTCTATTCCTTGCAATTAATGATATTCGAGCCATGGGTACAATAGCTTGAGTGCTTTTTCTAAAGGGGTAAAGAGGAGTAGCAACTAGGGCTTGAAAAGTGCCAAACTACACCTAAATTGTTTAAACCTAAAAGTTGTTAGAATGGTAGACAATAGTAAAGAGAGTGAAATTAAATGTTGATAGCTTTGATTTTGCTAATGGGCAGGCTACTAATGATGCCCCGATGCTTGTTAACTATCTTGTTTCTAGGCTTCAACAAGCCATGGGCAATCCATCCCTCCAAAGTGAAGTGCAACGACAGCTTCGTGCTCATGAGATTCTCCAAGCTCCCCACCATGACAAGAGAGCACCTAGGAAGCCTCCTTGTGAGACTTCCAAAAGAGGTCTCTCTCCGATTTGGGAAGAAGAAGAGGATCCATATGAAGGGCTCAAAAATATCCTCCTTGATGATGCATCTCCTTCTCAAAGGAGAATTCAAGAGCCCCCACCAAAGGAATCAGAAATAAGTGAGTCTCCTATCACCTCGGCGGAGATGGATCCACGAAGACGGCGGGCTAAACGCGCTCCATCACCTTCAAACGGAGAAGACCATAACATACTTCTCCACACCCTACTTCAAAGAGAGATGAAAAAAATCAAGAGAAGAAAAAGGCGAGAAAGAGGACACCCTCTTCTCCATCTTCTTCATCCTCTTCCTCTTATGAAAGTGATGGTGAAGACAAAGAAGATCAAGGCAAGAAAAAGGAGAGAAAGAGATCACCCTCATTTAATCCTCAAATTCTTCACCTTCTAAAGAAAGTGATGGTGCAACCTTTGAACCATCAAAAAGAAGAGGCCATAGGAAATCCTATGCCGCCTGGAAGAGGTCGTCCAAGCTCAAGAAGTTCTAAGAGGGAGGAAAGAGCATCTCTTTCCTTACCTACGGTGGAACCTTTGGTTCTACGGACAAAGTCTTGGCCTTTATCCAACAATTCAATGCGGCGTTTGGAGATGAGGGCTTCACGGAGTCCTCTAATCTATGTCATGTAGCTATGCACTTTGAAAAGTCCGCCAAACAATGGTGGTCTAGACTACGGGCCAAAGGTGAAGAACTGCCATTTGCAGTAGTAAGCACAATCTTTTCAACTCCCTGAACCGGATAAGAGGCATTGTTGGCACAAGTGACTGAATTCCCATGAGGGACAGACTCGAGAGAGGTGAACAATTCATGATGTGAGGTAATGTGATTTGTAGAACCACTGTTGAAATACCACACATGTGAATCTACAGCAATTGAAATGCATGCATCATGGATAGTAGGATTGTAAGTGCACTCTACACTAAAAGCCCATTCTACATCACAGTCTCCTTTCATAGAAGACTCAACAATGGTTGCCACTTTGTAGTGGAACCACCCTCTTTCTTCTTAGCCTCTTTGGCCTTCAACTTAGGAGAGTGCTTGATCAAGTGATCATTAGCTTTACAATAATGGCAACGCATCTTCTTTTTGCCCTTATCACCAAAATTTCTAGAAGAATTGCTGCCAGCAAAACCACTAGGAAGAGAAGTTTTGCCACTAGTAGCAGAACCATAAGAAGTGGCTGCATTGTTGTTACCACCCTTTCTTTGAGAAGCAATAAAATCCTATTCAAGTGCACACTGCCTAGTCCTGTTTTTTCTGGGAAGTGACTCTTGCAACATCAATGTGCATAATGCATCAAAATTGACAAAGTCTTCAGGATTTCCTTGGGTCATAAGTCTCCAAGTACTAGCAAAGGTCTGGTAAGAATATGGTAAGGATCAAGAACAGTCTGCACAAGGGAACTGTCTAAAATGAGTTCATTTGCAGAAATAAGTGCTCATTGATATCCTTGACACCAGCAAGGAAAGTCTCCATATCATCTTCCTCATGCATAATCTTCGACTCCAGCTCTTTATGCAGCAATGAAATTTTTGCCTCATTGCGGCTTGCATAAAGAAAGAATATCCCAAGCCTGTTTTGTAGATTTTGCTGAAAAAATCTGAGGAGTAATGGTGCGCTTTACAGACAACACAATCAACACATGAGCTTTCGCATCCTTTACATCCCAACAAGCTTGTTCTTTCGTAGGCAAAACAACTCTAATAGCAGCAATCCTTGTAGCAAGACCTGCCACATCCTCAACATCGCCTACATCCTCAAAACCAGGACGTACATCAATGCCCTACACAATATTGGAGACTCCCTTTGACACAAGAATATGTTGCATCATGTAAGTACACATAGGGTAATTGTCCCCATCCAATCTGTCCTTAGAAGCAAACATCTTGAACACATCTGTGCTGTTGTCAGCCATGGAAAATGCTTGCACTTGATGTGAAAACTACCCACAATGAGGAGAAACTAAGTGAGACCAACACATGCTATACAACACAACCCGCAATAGAGTGTATGGGACCTGCTATGCAGTATTTGGCACTGAAAGAAATTCTGCACAAAATGACAAAATTGCCTGTGCAGACCTGGCTTTAGTGGAAACGGAGGCCGAAATGAGCCCGAATCAAAAATCTCAGTAGACTAAAATCAGAGAAAGTGAGAAGGCGTGTGTTGGAGTTGCTGGTGACTAAGCCCGGGAGGACGTAACCTTCTCTAATACCAATTGTTGGAATTAGGGTTGCAAAGAAATGCACACAGCTTGGAGAAGACGAAGTAAGCTCAAAGGCACATAACTAAGAGTGTATTACTTAGTGTGCGATGAAAAGATAGATAGCCCTAGAGTGATGGACGTATATACAATGCACGGGGGAAGAAACCTCCTAAAGAGGGTAAAAATGCCCCAGCAATCCTAGTGTGTTCACACACATAACTACCACATGTATATGGTAACAGAAAATGACCTACATATCATAAATGGACAATATAAAATACTAAGACTGCCTCCCAAGGGTTGGAAACCCACAAATAAGGGGCCTGACCATGTACTAACACACTTGGACATGACTAACTCTAACATCCTCTCTCATATCCAAAATGTGGAAGCAATTCGAGGGATTTGGAGTGTGTCCAAACCAAAGCCTACTAAAGATCCTTTGTGAAAAGACATGCCATGGAAATAACCCAATGTAATGGTCCCAACTAGAAGCTTCTCCCAGACAAAATGATATTTTATCTCAATGTGCTTGGTGTCTAGACAGCTCTAGCTATCACAGAATATGGCTAAACTCTTTTGCTAACGGAAAACAAGTTCATTAAGAAACCAATAAAAACATGCAACTTCACAAGTACCTGCACAAGCTGCTTCATATTCACCTTCCATGGATGACAAAGCAACTATAGGCTGATTCTTACAACTCCAAGAAATCACTCATGAGCCAAGGGTAAAGCAATAGCCAGTAGTACGCCTTCTAGTACCAATTTTCCCAACTTAATATGAATCTATGCATCCTTTCAAAGTCATCTCCTCATCTCCTGTCCTCTTCGCCTGCATAAAAAATGCTAGGATCCAGGGTCATTAGGGCCAAAAACGTCTCAAAAAGGGATCTGTAAGGAATTGATTAACTTACTAATTAGCGGAACCTTTTACGGTCAAAACGGCTCCAAAATAGGCGGTTTTGGATATTAAAGAAGGGGAATGCCATTTAAATCATATCTTGGTGCCTATCCTACTGATGACAACAGAGGATGTCGTTTTCACTTTATTCCTTCTTTGTTTATCCGAGGTTTTTGATCCCATTCAAGTGACTTCCCCCCTTTTTTCTTCCCCCCCTTCTCCCTCTTCCTTCTCTCCCATTATTTTGTTAGACTCTTATCACGTGACCTCACAAGCTTAAGCGCCTTCTGCCATTGCACATGTCAAAAGATTCACCATTCTCTATTTCTCATTCCATCAAAACTTTTGCACTGAGTTTTTTACAGGCTGAAAATGAAGGGAAGCCAAAAATTTTGCCTAATTCTTCTTCTTCTCTTCATATACTCATGGATAGGGGTGGGGGGGATTTGTGTGGAAGATGGTAAGGTAGAGAGGGAGAAACCAATCCAAAGGTTCGGGAGGAGGGGGGGCTTGCTAAAAAGCATGTGAATCCAAGACAATGGATGTGAAGGCCCTAATCCCTCCTCCCTCTCCCTTTTTCCGACTCCTTGCCATTGCGGTTGTCATCACAGTTATCCTCCAGGTTGTTATTACAGTTTCCATCAAGGTTGCCATTGCGGTTGCCATCATTGTAGCCATCTCGGTTGCAAACGCCAAAACAGTTGTTATCACGATTGAGGTTTAGGTTTAGGTTGGTGTGTTTGGGTAGCCTTGGCACTTGCTTCTATCTGCTCCATATTCTTTGTTGAAGAACGGGTTTTGGTTTTCTTTCTAGCTGGCCCTCTTCTTCTGGTGCTAACTCCACTTTGTCTTCGTCACTTTCCGAGAGCACCTCCTCCGAGCTGGTGGCTCCCTCATCTCGGAGGTATTTTGATTGTGTCGTCTTATTAGGCTTCCTTACTTTGGGTGCTGCTGAACAAGAAGGTGTTGCTCGGCCTCTTGGCATTGGTTCACTAGCTCTGCCCACGCATCTAATGAGGTTGGGGCTTCATGCAGTTGGTCTCCCTCTCCTACTAGATGAGCTACTATCTTTGTTAGGGCTTCTGCCCCTCTAAGGATGGGGTTTCCTATGGGCTTGTCCCATTGCTTTTTCACTGCTGTTGCGAGCAATCTGTGGAAGGCCCACTTGGCCACATCAATCGTCACGTTCCGATGTTGCGGTACTATTTGGTGGAGGGTAGAGGCCAGGTTCTTCTCAGCCCTGGTACACCTTGGTTGTCTGTCGAAGTGGAAATGCTGGTACAATATCCTCATCAAGTGGCTTATTCTTTGCTCTTTGATGGCTTCGAAAGTGGGCAGCCTGGTGATGGCGATCTCATCATCGGCCAAACTTTTTGTCTTTATTGGTTCACCCCTTGGTAACTTTGTGATCTCTGCAAGCGTATCCGGTGTTGGTAACTTTGTGATCTCTGCAAGCGTATCCGGTAGCTGCCTGTAGTTGAGGTTGACGGGTTGCTGCGTGTAGTTGGGGTTGTAGCCGGCTGTGGCTGGGGTTGACAGGTTGCCGGGTTCCAGCGTGTATCTGAGGATGCTGAGGATGCGAGAGCTGGGGAGAAGCCGCTAATGGACAGTTTTGCTACAAGCTTTGCGAGAACAGCATGCAGCTGCGTGTAGCTGAGGTGTGTGAACTGCGTGAACTCTGTGTAGCTACCAGGTCAGAATAGCGTGCAGCTGGGGAGAAGCCGCTAATGGACAATTTTGCTACAAGCTTTGCGAGAACAGCATGCTGTTGCGTGTAGCTGAGGTGTGTGAACTGCGTGAATTGTGTGTAGCTACCAGGTGAGAACAGCGTGCAGTTGTGTGCAGTTGACAGCTTGCAACGAGAGTCGGATGGTGGATAGGTTATCCTACTGTCAGCAGGCTGAGAAGCCAAAGCTGGGTATTGACGACTGGTGAGAGTTTGCCGGGTTCAGAACTGCATGGTTTTGTAAGGCAGTGAGCGGCGTTAGGTTTTGTAGGGGTGGTAAGGGTGGCTAAGGTGTGTGCGTAGAGGGGCATAGGTGGTGAAAAATGCTACAGAAGCAAGGAGGGCACAGCGTGTGATAGGCAAGGTGCAGGCATGGCGAAAATCACTACAGAGCCAAGTAAGGCACAGCGTGAAACAGGTGTGATAGGCAAGGTGCAGTCTTAGACGGAGGTTGGAAAAGTAAGGTTGATAGAGGTTAATGACATAATTGACCGAGGTGACGAAGGGTTGCCAGGGAAATTTAAAGTTGAGTGATGCAACATGTTAAATTGGTAGGGGGGAGTCGGGTGGTGGTTCCATGGTCGACAGAAAAGCCAGAGTTTTGCTGTTATCCTCTTAAATGTTTGAGGCATAGAAGTGTACCACTAAAGTTTAGAAAACGTAGGTTACCAAGAGATCTATGGTTTTCAAGTTGATCCACATCAATCACACTTTAAAGTTTGGAGAATGTAGGCTTCCAAGGGAATATGGTTTTCAAGTTGATCCACAATCCAGTCCGCATGGTTAAGCTACGGGAACAAAGAAGAATCCATTCCCAAAATAGGGTTTATAACGAGTTGAGGATTAGGGTTTGGGTTGAAAAGCGGAGAAAGGGAAAGACAAAAGTCGGACGGTCGGGGGGGGCGGGGGGGTATCGGAGGGAAGAAGTGCGCATCGGTTTTCAAAAATAATACTTTAATGGTAAAAATATGTCAAGCGTGCGTAGCACTTGAATTTTAGCACAAGGTAAAGAGGTTAAGGATGTTAAGGATGGGGCTATGTTAAAGGTTGAGAGGGGAACCAAACGCGTTTCACTCCGTGAGGAGCTCATCACTGGTAGGAGGTGGTAGTAGGTTTTAAAAGGATTTCAAAAGAGGGAGGGGGAGTTTATATAGGAGGTGGGTTGGGGAATGACAAGAGAGAGGGGGGGGGGGAGGCGGGGGTTTGGAAGCAATCAAAGCTAATGATGGATGGAAGTAAAGTGATCATATTTATGGAAACAAAAAGAGGTTGTGATCAAGTTATTAAACAACTTCCAATGGATGAATTTGCAGCTTTATCTATCCATGATGATAAGAGTCAAGCTGAACGAGATTGGCTTCTTGTTGAATTTAGATCTAGCAATAGCCCTATAATGACAGCAATAGATGGATATGAAGGACATAAATGACAAGAAAGAAAAACAACAACAAAGACCGCACCAACAATTACAATGAGGTGATGTCAGTGAGGACATGAATTTGGTGGGGGGGAGTGTTGACCCATGGGTCAACAACACGACATAACTCAATTCCCCATATCAATGTCTTATTTTTTGATAGTTAGGATATGATACGGATTATGGTTAAAAACATCATTTATAATGAGTAGTTATTCTACTTGTAGAAGCCAGGGTGCAATGGCACTTCATCCTAACGCTACTTCTTGCCTCTTGCATTGGAGATTCAACTGCACCATCACAATTGACTCGAAGAGAGCTACACAACAATGCCAAGCATTCTTTGCAAATTGGAGCAGATGTGCTAACGCATCTACATGTATCAAATGATGTTTGTTGTTTGTGTGCAAGTAGTCAATATAATTGTGACGACACTAGGTAGCTCCACAACGAAGATAGTCATTGATCTCTCTCTCTGTCTCTCTCTCTCACGACCCCCTCTCTCCTCTCGACGTACCTACAAAGATGGTCATCTCTCTCTCTCTCTCTCTCTCTCTCTCTCTCTCTCTCTCTCTCTATGTGTGTGTGTGTGTGTGTCTCAACAAAAAACACCGAACGTGCCCGATTTGGGTCCTCTATGATATTAAGCTGCAACCCGCCGGGCTTTAGGGTTTTCCCGGAGGGCCTGTAGAGAAAATGTATAAGCCCGACGGGCTTATTGTGGGTTTCCAGGTTGCTCTAAACCGGATTGTTTGTGATTATGTTAACTGTGATTATGTAAATATATCAACAAGACCTTGTGATCACACAATTTTTTTGGTAATTACATAAATATTAAATCCCTGGTTAGTGGCCTTCGCAACATAGCTTCATCGAGGTGGAGGGTTTTTCGTGCAGTTCCGGGGTTTCAAGGAGGGTTATGGGTTGGAGGGTGGGTGTAGGGCTAGCAGGTCTCTGCTCCATAGCAATGTCTATCATTAGTTGAGCCGCTCTATCCCCCTCCATTCTGTTCAATTCTTCTTCTAGCGGATCGATGGGCTGCGGTGGAGCGGTGGAACCTCTTCTTTTACCCATTCTTTTCCTTTTGTCTCTTCCACTGGCTTTTCAATCTCTAGAACAGGCTCTACTATTTCCTTAGACGGTTGTTCTGCCTCTTTGGCTGGTGTTTCTGTTTGGGTTTCTAGCTCGACGTCCATGCGTTTCTTTGTTCTTAGTTCCTTGGGCTTGGCTCTAGCGTAGTCTTGGCTTTTTAGGCCGCTTCTTCCAATTCTGCAGGGCTCACTGCTGGCCGCTTAGGTTCTAATCCTTTTGCTTTAATCCTCTCTCGCATCATGGCCACGAGGCTCTTCTTACTCTCTTCCTTTTGCACTTTTTCCTCCACCCTTCTACCTTGTTGGACTTCCTTTCTCTTCTGAACCCTTTCAAGGGTAGCCTTGGCACTTGCTTCTATCTGCTCCATATTCTTTGTTGGAGAACGGGTTTTGGTTTTCTTTCTATCCGGCCCTCTTCTTCTGGTGCTAACTCCACTTTGTCTTCGTCACTTTCCGAGAGCACCTCCTCCGAGCTGGTGGCTCCCTCATCTCGGAGGTATTTCGATTGTGTCGTCTTATTAGGCTTCCTTACTTTGGGTGCTGCTGAACAAGAAGGTGTTGCTCGGCCTCTTGGCATGGTTCACTAGCTCTGCCCACGCATCTAATGAGGTTGGGGCTTCATGCAGTTGGTCTCCCTCTCCTACTAGATGAGCTACTATCTTTGTTAGGGCTTCTGCCCCTCTAAGGATGGGGTTTCCTGTGGGCTTGTCGCATTGCTTTTTCACTGCTGTTGCGAGCAGTCTGTCGAAGGCCCACTTGGCCACATCAATCGTCACGTTCCGATGTTGCGGTACTATTTGGTGGAGGGTAGAGGCCAGGTTCTTCTCAGGCCTGGTACACCTTGGTTGTCTGTCGAAGTGGAAATGCTGGTACAATATCCTAATCAAGTGGCTTATTCTTTGCTCTTTGATGGCTTCGAAAGTGGGCAGCCTGGTGCTGGCGATCTCATCATCGGCCAAACTGTTTGTCTTTATTGGTCTCTGCAAGCGTATCCGGTGTTAGTGTTACCTGTAGATTCTCTCCCTGTGAATTGGCGAGGTGGGCTGTGGCCACGTCTTCACTTTCCTTGTGTAGGGAGGTAAGCAATTCATATGCCCATTTATACTCTGCCCTCACAATGGTTTGTGCAAGAAGTCATCCAATCCTAGCCTTCTGATTGCTGTGTCAAAGTTTTCTGGCAGGTAGGCAATGCCGTTGATTCCTGCAGGCATCTGTGGTGCCTCCCACCTCCTTCCTTGCTCATCCTTCCACACTGTGTGAACACTCTCTGGCCTTGGGCCATCTGTATCTCTTCACTGATGAAGCAACCTTTTGTGGTGCCTCCCACCTCCTTCCTTGCTCATCCTTCCACACTATTGTAAACACTCTCTGGCCTTGGTCCATCTGCACTGATGAAGCAACCTTTTGTCCCTAAGATGTTCTCCATGTCTGGCTGGAACTCTTCTATCTCGTCCAGCTTGTATTTTGTACTGGTTCCTGTACAAGGTAATCCTTAAGTTAAAGGGAATCAAATTTTAGCAGTTATCTGAGTCAGATGTCATCATAGGTGTTCTAAGCTAGTTTGGTCAGTATCTTGGTGTAGAAGTGTGAGTTTTGTGCAAACAAGGTGCCATTGGGATCCCATCGAGGTTGCTGGTGGTGTGCTCCAGTCTTGCAAATTGTGAAATTGGGGTTTTGACCTCATATGTTGTATGTACACTTCTTGTTGGTCCCAACCATGCCCTGTATGATCAATTTGGACATCTAAATCTTCAGTTTTGACCCAAAAAGGATCTGGACACCTCTCTGACTTGGCATGATGCAGTCAACTTTGGATTTTTTCTTTTGACCTGTGATTTGGACTCCACCATTGGGTTGCTCCTCTCAACAAGCCATAGTCCATGTCAAATCTTGCATTGGGGGTCCAGAATTGGCTAGGTGGAAGCAACCGCGGTTGCTGCCAAAATGCTCAGTTTTGGCCAAACTTGGTCTTGCCTAGTTTCTCATAACCTGTAGACTCTAATTATGTTATGCATGCATCCTGTGACTTCACATCTTGCCTTATACTTGATTTTTTAATGTTTCCGGGAGTTGCATTTCTAAGGAAAGTCCTAGTTATGGTTTTGGCATTGGGTTGGAACCTTCCCTATGGCTTCGTAGCATCGTTCTTCAGCTATGGGAGGGCTCACATTTGTTTTGCACCTATGGCATTGGCGTTAGGCTTGTTTCTAGGTAGTCGAGTTCGTCGGTGTTGTTCTTGTAGGGGTCAAGTGTGAGGTGATGCATTGAGAGATTATTATCCACCCACGAAGAGGTTGTTGACGTGTGGCTCCTCGATCGGGGTAGCGGAATCGTTGAGAATTGTGGTGCCGGAAGGTGTTGGCGTTGGTGAATTCATGCTTAATCGAGGTAGGATAAGAGTTATTTGTGAATTCGGGGGTTAGTATGAAGCTACTAGCTTAAAAACCAAGTTAAGCAAGGTGACTCGCCTCTTACACCGTGGCAGTATGGGAATCTGGCCTTCAAAGTGACGAGCTAATTATAGCACAACTGAAACTATGTAATTAGGAAAATTACTACCATAGTGGATGGTTGAGCGAAGCCGACAGAGTGAGGAAGGCGGGCCGAAACCGTGAGGTAGGCGGAAGAAGCCGACATGCTGAGGTTGGTGGGTTGCGACTGTGGTTGGGGTCTATGATAATGTGTGCAGCCTTTTCAATCTAAGCTTATTACTGGTAGCTGCCTGTAGTTGAGGTTGACGGGTTGCTGCGTGTAGTTGGGGTTGTAGCCGGCTGTGGCTGGGGTTGACGGGTTGCCGGGTTCCAGCGTGTATCTGAGGACGCTGAGGTTGCGAGAGCTGGGGAGAAGCCGCTAATGGACAGTTTCGCTACAATCTTTGCGAGAATAGCATGCAGCTGCGTGTAGCTGAGGTGTGTGAACTGCGTGAACTCTGTGTAGCTACCAGGTCAGAACAACGTGCAGCTGGGGAGAAGCCGCTAATGGACAATTTTGCTACAGGCTTTGAGAGAACAGCATGCTGTTGCGTATAGCTGAGGTGTGTGAACTGTGTGTAGCTACCAGGTGAGAACAGCGTGCAGTTGTGTGCAGTTGACAGCTTGCAACGAGAGTCGGATGGTGGATAGGTTATCCTACTGTCAGCAGGCTGAGAAGCCAAAGCTGGGTATTGACGACTGGTGAGAGTTTGCCGGGTTCAGAACTGCATGGTTTAGTAAGGCAGTGAGCGGCGTTAGGTGTTGTAGGGGTGGTAAGGGTGGCTAAGGTGCGTGCTTAGAGGGGCATAGGTGGCGAAAAATGCTACAGAAGCAAGGAGGGCACAGCGTGTGAGAAGCAAGGTGCAGGCATGGAGAAAATCACTACAGAGCCAAGTAAGGCGCAACGTGAAACGGGTGTGATAGGCAAGGTGCAGTCTTAGACGGAGGTTGGAAAAGTAAGGTTGATTGTGTGAGTTTTCCTGCGGGATTAAGCCGAACTTGCATATCGCAAGGTTGCCAGGGAAATTTTAAGTTGAGTGATGCAACAGGGAGAGTCGGGTGGTGGTTCCATGGTCGACAGAAAAGCCAGAGTTTTGTTGTTATCCTCTTAAATGTTTGAGGCATAGAAGTGTACCACTAAAGTTTAGAAAACGTAGGTTACCAAGGGATCTATGGTTTTCAAGTTGATCCACATCAATCACGCTTTAAAGTTTGGAGAATGTAGGCTTCCAAGGGAATATGGTTTTCAAGTTGATCCACAATCCTGCATGGTTAAGCTACGGGAACAAAGAAGAATCCATTCCCAAAATACGGTTTATAACGAGTTGAGGATTAGGGTTTGGGTTGAAAAGCGGAGGAAGGGAAAGACAAAAGTCGGGCGGGCGGGGGGGGGGGGGGGGGGGGGGGGGGTATCGGAGGGAAGAAGTGCGCATCGCTTATGTTTTCAAAAATAATACTTTAATGGTAAAAATACGTCAAGCGTGCGTAGCACTTGAATTTTAGCACAAGGTAAAGAGGTTAAGGATGGGGCTATGTTAAAGGTTGAGAGGGGACCAAATGCGTTTCGCTCCGTGAGGAGCTCATCACTGGTAGGAGGTGGTAGTAGGTTTTAAAAGGAGGGGAAGTTTATATAGGAGGTGGGTTGGGGAATGACAAGAGAGGGGGGGGGGTTGTTTGGGAAATTGCGTCTAAAGGGGTTTGTAATTTTGAATATTTGTAGAGAGGTTAAGGGGAAGGGCGTGAGGGTAGAGGCTAGTATTAAGGGAGAGATCTCCCCTGAAAAAAGGGGAACCCGGGGGGGGGGGGGGGGGGGGTGGGGGTGTTCTAGGAAGGTTTATCAAGGGGTATAAAGGGGAAGGGGATGTTAGTAAAAGGTTGCCTGGTTTTAAACGGTTCGAGGGTAAAAACTTCAAGAGTAAAAACTTTTTGAGGGAATTTTTTTTTACCGTTAATCTTAAAGGCAGCCTGGTTTGAATGTATTGCAACTAGAGCTAGTGAGAGAATGTATTGTAACTGAAGCAAGTGAGATAGGGGGAGACCGCTTAGTTAAAGGCAACGCGGTTTTTTAAAGGCAGCGTGGTTTTGAAATAGGACACTTAGATACCATTCGAGAGGATACCTCCTCCGAATTGTTGCTAGACCTTTATTCACAAACGGAAAGTGAGATGTCTCATGAAGAGCATTCACAAGGACTGAATATGAGATAAGAGACATGCACGACTCGCTTATTGACAAATCTGCTAGATCCAATCCATTCATAGATACAACACATTTAGACTTGGAGTTTGATATAAGACTTAAATATGAGACCATTAATGCTCACGAGGCACTCCTATATTGGGATCCCTATAAGTGTGTGTGCTTTAAACCTGCAGACATCATAGCTCCATTCGAACCATGACCATGGGTGAATTACCAAGAAAAATCCTACATGGGGATGGATGGAGGGCGATATGTCTTCACTAGTGAGCCATGGAATTGGACCACAAGCTACCGCACCACCAACTGACATACCAACCAAGGAAGTAGTAAGAATCGTTTGTTTTTTAATTTCATGATGCATCATTTCGTAAAAAGAATGATGAAAAAGAAAATAGAAAATCAAAAGCATTTTAAGTAGACTTAATTACGGCTGATCGATTTCAACAAGATTGGATCAATAGGGAAGTCTACCATGACAATGTGGGAAACTACTATGTAACCCCGAAGTATCCTATGGGTGAGCTTCTAGAGAAACATGTACTATATGGGGAAACATGCGTAGGATCAGAAACACAATATAGAGATAACGTGAACCGTGACTACTGAAAACTAAATTGGGACGAAATAATGTACTCGATATACAAAACTGTTCCCATATTTGCGGACATGTCCCCACGAGCAGCCGCTAGACCTGAGGATACCGCTTACTTTGGTGGGACCATTGCTCCAAGGATTACTTATTTTGAGACCAAGGAAAAGTCTGTACGTGAGAAGAAAAGTCAGAAATGTCTTTTAGGAGAACGTCTAGGAGACCTACTTTTGAACCAAGTGCGCCTACATTGATGACAACAAGGTCAAAACCATACCCCATGCTAGGACATAGAGGGTATGTAGATCAAAGAATAGTGGGCCATACGGCTATTTTAGAGCCACCCATGCCACCACCTAGAATGAGGAATTACATCGTTTATGAGTAAAGACACAGGAAGGAGACAGGATGATGAGTATTCTCTAAAGATGAGACCCTCAACTTTGCAAAATCTGGTAAAGAAGTATGCCAAATCTGGGGATTCGCATGACCATATTGCCACTTTTCATCAAGTTGTGCATACTGAACAAGTCACTGACTACTATCATACACACATAGAAGGTTTTGGTTTGACCTTAGAGGGTAAGGCATTATCATGGGTCCAAACGTTAGAGCCTGCTCTAAAGTTTCACCTCAAATATTGGAAGATGACTTCATTGCTGCTTTTTCAAAGATGGGTATCAAGCATGGAGCATCGGCTAAAATCAATTCATTTAAACAAGAACCCCATGAAATAGTTAGAGATTGTGTAAACCGGCTTAAGCAATACATCACTAGGAGCCCTTACGAGGAAAAGCCAAGCCAAAAGCGATTGATTTCTATTTTCGTGGAAGGCTTGGTAAACAAAACTCTTCATGCACATCTCTACGCTAAGAAGTAAACGAGCTTTAATGAGTGTTGTCTTAAAACTATGGATTATGATGACAACTTTGAAGTTGATGGTGAATCTAGTGGCAAGGACAAATGGAGTCCATTAGCTAGAGCTTTAGAATCTAGCCACAAACAAGGGCCAAGCCTCATACTGGACCATAACCTAACACCATCCCAAGGAATCAATATGTTGTATATGTTCCCAGATCTATGGGCTACCCTTAATTCTGCAATGCGTCCATATGTAACCCTACTGAGCAAGCAACCCTGTTCTCCACGGTAGGGCTACTCTTAAAGATTTCTCCCCTTCCTCTCTCAAAACTGATGTTACTCCCCCTTCTAAGAATGAGAGTGTTTCCATCTATAGAGAGAGAGAGAGAAGGGGGTGGGGGGGGTGTTTCTTCTTTTGGCCCTAGTGAAACTAGCTCCAAAGTTGGCTAGGGTGCAACTAGAGTTATAAGCATAAGAAAAAGAAAATTTTCCACTTTATGGATTACGACAACATCATAGGATTCTACAAGGGAGGCACCACATACGTAGCTAGGTGGCAGCCTCCCACCGCGAGGCTAGCAGTCCTATTCCCCAAATCGCACCTAGCTAGGTATGCGGTGCCTCCTCTGTAGAAGCTCATGAAGGTGCAACTTGCACACTATAGGGAAAAACAAGGGAAAATGTAGAAAACCTCTTACGAGGGTTTGCCTTTGTGGAACTCCTCAGCCATTGGAAAATGCATATGGTCTTCCAAGCGCGCACGCGCGTGTGTGTCATATACCACTAATGATCACTTTGTCACATAAGAAGAATCCAAGCTCATGGAAAAGCATAGTTTTCAGTAACTTCTTGAGCTTCAGCCAGTGGTTCACCATATGGAGCCACTGCAAGTACTTGTAAGTACCTTCTTGTGTTAAAGGCCACATAAGAGAGCAGGCACTTTGGTTTAGTAAATTAGCTGTTGGTGGACATTAATTAGCGTGGTGGCTTAGGCAGCTTGAAAATCACATCCTTCTTCTTAGGTGATATGGAGGTGTGCATAAAGAGAAACTTCTTCTTGGTAGATAAAAAGGATTGCAACTCAAGAAGCCCACCCCAACCCGCAAATACTTACAAAGAAATAGTAATCTACACATGCATATACATAAGTGAATTGTGAAATGTGTCACATTGCATGTATATGTATAAATACACTACACAAAGGTGAATTTTTTATCCGCCCTCTGTGTGCATGCAAGGGTGCATACACATTTGTGATGATGTATAAAAAAACATACCTACAAACAAGAGCATGCCTATGTGTGCATGCATAAAGATACATATTATATGCACACAACAGCACATGTATTGGCACAAAATGAAAAAATGGATGGAAGAAATATAGAGGTCATAAAACTACAATCATACACACAAGCATAAGAAATATACAGGTCATAAAATTGTAATCATACAAAACCATAAGTTTTCTCTTGTGCAACACATACATGCTTTTCTTGGCATGTGTGCCCCCCCTCCCCTCCAAAGAAAAAAGAAATTGGTTTTTTACATGAATGTGGGTAGAGAGATGCAAATGCCCGCACACTCAATATCCATTGTACATATTCAAGATAATCTATAAATTTGATTTGATCCTGCAGCAGATGGCCTGGTTCTCCAAGAGCAACACTTGTCATTTCATATGTAGGTTTGTGAAGAATATTAACATCAATCATCTCAAATTGTTGAGACAATGATAGCTCAAAATTTATGGGGAAAAATATGAGATTATAGTCAGTTATGTGGAGTGGGAATTGTTGGCGGATTGCCGCGATCGGACAATGTAGAGAAGTGAGAACTCAAACCAACATACAAATGTCAATCCGAGGGCGTAGCCGACCCGACTAGTGCATGGAAATGTAGAATGCAATGTCCTAGACGACAATGCACTGAGGAGGAAGAGTCACGAATATCCAACATGCGTAAACCGATGCAAAAACTGCAAAAGTCTCCTACGAGGGTATCGGGCTCTTGAATGGTCAGAATGACATGAAACGAAGTCCAATCATCATGAAACTTAGGAACTAAGGCCTTAAGACTATGTAGAATGCGTTTATGCGCTCGAATCCAACATTTCCCAAAATGGGCTATATGGAAAACCGCAATCGCCGCCACTCCTAATCTCACCCAAATTGAATGATTGAGAGCTTGGAAGGCTTAGCTTTTGTACCTAGATCCTATGTATATGATTGCTTTCACAATGCATATCCTATATAATACACAATGAGTGAAACACACAAGAGGGCGACCTAGAGCTTTAACCGTTGATTGCGTCATGATCACTCACTCAAACACATCAACATGAACATGTACACGATGCCAAGACCATAGAGAAGCAACACACAAGTTTTCTTTGCATTAGCATACCCGTGGGAACAACCACGAGTGCGCAGGCGTAGGCGAGCTCTCTTCACCAAGCTCCTAGAAATTACAAGTTGAGTTGTGTTCAAAAAAGACCTTTCGGCGTATATCTAAGGCAAAAATGACTCAAAATTGATAAATACAACAGGGATTTGAGATTCCTAATCATAGGAGCCCAGTTGTGGCTCATCTAATCATTTGCAAGGATTTACAAGGCTTTACGGGATCAGAACGAGTCCTCTCATTTAAAAATAAATCCCATCTTTTTATTACAACGCTGGCTCCAGGCGCAAAAGTGTTATACACAATCATGGGAGGGCTTAAAAATTAATTCCTGCTCTTTATCACCAACGTTTGGCAGCTTTTTCGTACTCCCGTCAACATTCCCCTCTTCCTGTTTCTTGTCGTCCCCGACAAGACTTGGACTTTAGTTGCTTTCCTCGGGGTCTTTTTGTTGAGATTTAGAGAGAAAGAGAGAGAGAGACGAGACAAGAGACACACCATATACGCTCGCAAAGACTGATTCATAATGAGGACAAGATACAAATATATAGGTGAGACCAAGTTCAGTAGAGTGAGCCATATATATGCTCCAACACCCCCACTCAAACAAAGGTCTCTAGCTTTGGATGAAAAAACCCTTGGGGAGTTCAAGGGAAAAACCCAAGCCCCTATTCAATGTGAAAATATGAACCAGCGGTGATGATGTGAAAGTGAATTGTACATCTATGTACAAATATTCAAGTGACTTAAATATAACAATGTGCAAATGTGGAGTGTGCATAGTGCATGGTACTTGAAAAATTACAATGTCATATGTACAAAGCTATTACAATAGCAAAGAAGCTAATCTAAAAAGAGTGAGGCCGAAGTACCTCCAAGCTCCAAGCGCAAGAGGATGAAACGTGACTCATTGAGGCCTTTAGTCAAAATGTCTGCAATCATTTGGTCACTTGGACAGTGTTCAACCATAATGGTTCATTTGCGTACTTCATACCTGACATAATGATAATGGACATCAATGTGCTTTGACTGATTATGTTGAACATAGTCTTTTGCAAGACTAATAGCACTTTGGTTGTCACACCGCAAGGGTGTGCTAGAAAGAGGAGAGTGACCAATATCAAGCAGCATTTGTCGAAGCCAAATCAACTCACGAGCTGCAAGTGATGCCGCAACATATTCTGACTCAGTCGTAGAAACTGCAACACAACGTTGTTTCTTGCTGGTCCAAGAAATAGGACAACCATTTATAAAGAAGCAATTTCCACTAGTAGATCGCATAGATAAATGTGAGCTTGCCCAGTCTGCATCTGTGTAACCCAAAAGAGAAAGAGATTTCATAGAATCCGATGTGAGTTGTCGTCGATAGACTAAACCAAAATCTGTAGTGCCTTTCAAGTATTTCAATACACGCTTTGCAGCAGACCAATGCTTAAGAGAAGGACATGCTAGATGTTGTCCAAGATAATTAGCAGCAAACAAAATATCAGGACGAGTGTTCGCGCCAACAAACTGAAGACATCCGATCAAGTTAGCATAAGGTTGATTTGTGACAAGTTGACCGCCATTGTCAGAAGTGTTCTCGCAAGACAAGGTGTGTTGGCTGAATGTACAGATTCCATACCAAATTTTTGAATAGTATCTGGAATAAACTTTGACTGTCGAAGGAATAAAATACCTTTTGTGCAGTTCCGTTGGATTTGAATGCCAAGACAAGACTAAATCTCTCCAAGATCCACCATATCAAATGCAGAAGACAATAACTTTTTCACTTGCTGAAGAAATCCCAAATCATTGGAAACAAGGATGGTATCATCCACATAAAGAGCAAGAATCACAAAACTGCTACCTTGGCGTTTTATGTATAAGTTGGGGTCTGATGAGCAAGAGATGAATCCTTTAGAGGTGAAAAAAAGATCAAATTTTGTATACCAGGCTCGTGAAGTTTGTTTGAGACCATATAGTGCCTTATGGAGTTGAGTGACAAGGTCTTCTTTACCTGGAATAACAAACCCTTCTGGTTGTTCTATATAAATTTCCTCTTCTAAGTCACCATTAGGAAAAGCAGTTCGCACATCCATTTGATGAGCTTCTAAATCAAATTGAACAGCAAATGCCAATAAAACTCGAACACGTGTAATGCGAACAACTGGTGAAAAAGTCTCTTGATAATCAACACCAGCTACTTGGGAGTAACCTTTTGCAACTAAACGCGCCTTGAACTTGTCAAAAGATCCATCTGCTTTTACTTTTGTCTTATACACCCACTTACATTTTATAGCTGTACGACGAGGAGGTAATTCAGTTAGTATCCATGTACCTTTAGAGATAAGAGAATCGTACTCTGCTTCCATAGCCTCTTGCCATTGATCCTTTTGTGGTGAAGAGATAGCTTCATCATAAGTAACGGGATCTTCAGAAGTATAAAAAGCATTATCAGCAATATCGTCATCATAAACATGACACGAGCCATGTTCAAAATCAATAGGCAGATCAACAAAAATATCAATATCATCATTGGCAACATTTGGAATGGATGGTTGTGAAGAGGAAAGTTGCTCTATAGGAAGAGTTTCATCTTCTGAAAGAAATGGAAAAGCCTGAAGCAATGATTTAGTATCATCAGAATCATCCATGGACCATGAGCCTCCCATAAGCTGTTCGTTAAAAGTAGCATCACGATTCACAATTACTTTCTTGGAGGAAGGGTCATAGAATTTGTAGCCTTTGAAGTGTCAGAATATCCAATAAAAATAACTTTAAGACCAGGAGCATCAAGCTTTGTTCATGCTTCTTTGGGAACATGAATATAAGCAATACATCCAAAGGTTCGAAAATGAGATACAGAAGGAATGTCACCTGTCCATGCTGTGATGGGTATCTTACCAGAGGGTGCCGTAGTAGGAAGATGATTCTGAATAAATGCTGCTGCCAAAGTAGCTTCAGCCCAAAAAACATGAGATAAGCCAAAATGAATCAGCATACATCTTACAACATTGAGAATAGTGTGATTCTTTCGTTCAGCAACACCGTTCTGTTGAGGCGAATATGGAATAGTGTGTTCATGATGAATTCCACTGTCAGCACAGTAACTCACAAAATCTCAAGAAACATAATCGCCTCCATTGTCACTACGAAGCTTCTTAAGGCGACGACCAATTTGAAGTTCCACAGCCTTGTGGAATTGTTTGAAAACAGATAAGGCTTCAGATTTTTGTCTAAGTAGAAATACAGTCGTATACCTTGATAAATCATCAATGAAAGTAAGGAAGTAGCGATATTGTGATCTCGAAGAAGGTAGAGGTCCACATATATCAGTATGAACAAGATGCAATATGTCATGAGAATGAGTTGTATTTGAAAGAGGAAAGGGTTTACGATTGTGTTTCCCAAGAGCAAAAATTTCACAAATTCCCATATGGGGATGGGCTTTAAGATCCATGCCATGAACAAGATCACGACGTTGAAGATCAAGGAGTTTTGAGAAATCAGCATGAACAAAACGGTGATGCCATACTTTGCAATCATGATCACCTGGATCAGTGACAATATTTGCTACAGCATTGTTGAGAGAGAGTTCAAACAAATTACCGTTTCGAGGAGCAGTGGCTATAGTCCTATCCATCTTTCTCAATTCGGCATTTGGTATGATCAAATCCAACAAACAGACCAAGATCAACAAGTCTAGCAATTGAAAGAAGATTACGTTGAAGATCTGGTACATGTAATACTCCTCGCAAAATTCGAGTGGAAGAAGATAAGGTACCAAGATATAAGTCTCCAATACCCTTTACTTGACAAGTAGTATCATCAGCAAGATAAACAACACGTTGAACTGGCAGTGGATGATAGTTATGGAGCCACTTAGACTGATATGTCATATTTCATGTAGCACCATATGTAGCACCAGCTATATATGGCTCCAACACTTCTTGAGCGCCATGACCATCTCCAAGTCCTCTCAAGTGATCTCGTCAGCCGGCTTCTGGATCAAAGCGTCTCTTGCTGTGTTTGTTGTAGGGAGTTGATACAGTGGGGTAATAGAAGGGGGTTGGCTCGTCGATGCTTCCTCTTCCTTATTTTCCTCTTGCTGCTCTTCTTTCTTTTCTTTGAATTCCTGATTTTGACTCAAAACAAGAGGACTTGTGTCCGTCATGATTGTGTCGGGGGCCTCAGAAGTGTCTTCTCTTCTCTCTTTTACTCTGCGGAAGACAGGCATCATCAAGACTGCCTCTTGTTTTCTCTTCCACCAATCTTGCATGATCTTCTGTATGTCTTTGAATGCCGGATCCTCCTTCAAGCTTGTTGGAGTAGTTGAAGTGGAGTGTGTAGCCTTGCGTTATTTGCAAGCCCTCGGGAGGTACACCTTCTCTCGTTACCTGTTCAATTTTCACAGTCTTTGCTACGGATTCAATCATCATAGCATCTTCTTGTGTTTTTTGCAAGCCCTCAGATTTCTCTTCTTGTGTGGATGTGCCTGCTATGTCTAGCTCTTCACAGGTGCATAGCCTTAGCTTTTCTTCTTCCGTGGTTTCTTCTGTTGCAGCCAGAACTTTTGTCTTTAGTGCATCTAAACTAAACCCTATGGCCTCTCTGGCTTCTTCTAGAGAGTAACCGGCCGCCATCAAATCTCGTAATGTAATTGCCACCTGTTGTTGCGCTGTTAGTGACAGGGATTTCATTGACGTAATCACGATCGTGTGATTACGTTAATAACTCTAGTATTTACACAAGAAAATCACGTGATCACGTTAATTGTTAACGTGATCTTGATGGTGACCTGCAAAAACCAATAGAGCCGGTAGGCCCGTTGCGCTTTTTCATTTTCCCGATGGGGCGTGCCGCGCTGTAGTGTTTTACCGACGGGCTAGACTGTATATAGTAAACCTCTTCTTTCTTTGGCATTTTATCTAGGCAAATCCCTGGGGAGTATATCCGAGCGTCGGGTATAGTCATCTCCTTGTGAATTGACCTAAGGTTACAGAGTCATAGGTCCTTTTCTTGGGCTGAACGTGATTCTTAATTTGGTAACCACTTCTAAAAATATTTAGATCCTTCACCAAAAATAAAGGTACTAAACCAAAACAACTGAGAATTTGGAGAGTCATGCTCATTGTGATGAAGCTATTGGTTCATAAAAGGGCTATAGTTGGTTTTAGAAGATGAGCATATTTAAATAATGAGTTGATAGTCAAGGGTCAGATGCCCTTTACTAGTGTACTGGGTATATAAAGATCCTTGAAGTCTTGCATTTTTCACCATCATAGATTTGAATTGATATACATTTCCACTGCACAATATGAGAGCTATAATCCTTAATTGGGTGAAATTAGCTTTTATATATTGAATTGGATGCATAAGGGGGCTACAATCCTTGATTGGGTACAAGTAGTCCTCAATTGTGTAATTGTATTGAATATTTCATTGCCTTGTTTTATGCATTGGTTTATATAGGGAGTGAATTATGTATTATATTTAAAAGATTGTTAGTGCATGAGATGGTTAATCATCGACATTATTTCTTTCATGTGTGTGTTGCAAATATTATCATCATTTCAATGTAAATGTTGATGATTCTTTGTAGCATGTGAAAATAGTTGTGTCTTATTGTTTTCAGATGGCAGAGGATATATAACTAATCATTATATTTATAATTGCATTGACAATTTCATATTATTTTTGTTTCCATAATGTCATGTAGAGAGTGCATTGCAATGTGTATGTTCTCTCAGAACATATGTGGTCGATATGTGGAATTGACTAGAGTGCATTGCAAATCTCATATTGTGTAGTTTTGATTGCTTCCAAACCCTTAGGTATTGGTGCAAATCGCAAGAGGCTAATTGGGGCAAGGTGATACAAGAGAGTTTTTTCACAAGATCGGTGAGGCGGCTTTCTACTTCAAGGTGATATCCTTCAACTTTAGTTTGTAGGTTTTGCACTAGAAGCTTTTGCGCTTGGGTAAAGGCTAGAGTACAATATTAATCCATTTGATATTGGATTGTAAGGGCGGTGAACTTGGCATTAAGGAGAGCTTGGACTTGGGTATCTTCCAAATGTAAGCGTGGTGGTTTCATGTTGAGGCTATTGGGATTGGCATTGTTTTTATGAAGTTCTACCAAGTGAGTGGTGTACAAGGAGGCTTTGGTTAGCTTTAGATGTAACTTCTTGAATTCAACTAGTGAGAGGTTGATGATGTCTTAGAACTCTTTGGGTTTTGCAGGGGAAAGGGGGCATGATATTGGTGAAGTGGTGGTGGGTGAGAGGAAGGACTCAACCCGTTAGGTGAGGAGGATTGGTGTTGGATGGTGGAGAGGGTGATGCACAGGTTGGGTTTGGTTTTCTTAGGAGGATTATGGTTGGGTGAGGTGGGTTCATTGTCAAGATTGGGCTCGAGGCGGTTAGGTGAGTCTTCAACTCTAAGAAGGGCTTGGTGAGGGTTGGGGGAGAAGCTGAAGGACTCCTCCGAGAGGTAGTCGAGTTTGTCAGTGTTGTTCTTGTAGGGGTAGTCGAGTTCGTCGGTGTTGTTCTTGTAGGGGTCAAGTGTGAGGTGATCCAATGAGAGATTATTATCCACCCACGAAGAGGTTGTTGACGTGTGGCTCCTCGATCGGGGTAGCGGAATCGTTGAGGATTGTGGTGCCGGAAGGTGTTGGCGTTGGTGAATTCATGCTTAATCGAGGTAGGATAAGAGTTATTTGTGAATTCGGGGGTTAGTATGAAGCTACTAGCTTAAAAACCAAGTTAAGCAAGGTGACTCGCCTCTTACACCGTGGCAGTATGGGAATCTGGCCTTCAAAGTGACAAGCTAATTATAGCACAACTGAAACTATGTAATTAGGAAAATTACTACCATAGTGGATGGTTGAGCGAAGCCGACAGAGTGAGGAAGGCGGGCCGAAACCGTGAGGTAGGCGAGAGAAGCCGACATGCTGAGGTTGGTGGGTTGCGACTGTGGTTGGGGTCTATGATAATGTGTGCAGCCTTTCCAATCTAAGATTATTACTGGTAGCTGCCTGTAGTTGAGGTTGACGGGTTGCTGCGTGTAGTTGGGGTTGTAGCCGGCTGTGGCTGGGGTTGACGGGTTGCCAGGCTCCAGCGTGTATTTGAGGACGCTGAGGTTGCGAGAGCTAGGGAGAAGCCGCTAATGGACAGTTTTGCTACAAGCTTTGCGGGAACAGCATGCAGCTGCGTGTAGCTGAGGTGTGTGAACTGCGTGAACTCTATGTAGCTACCAGGTGAGAACAACGTGCAGTTGGGGAGAAGCCGCTAATGGCTAGTTTTGCTACAAGCTTTGTGAGAATAGCATGCAGTTGCGTGTAGCTGAGGTGTGTGAACTGCGTGAACTGCGTGTAGCTACGAGGTGAGAACAACGTGCAGTTGTGTGCAGTTGACAGCTTGCAACGAGAGTCGGATGGTGGATAGGTTATCCTACTGTCAGCAGGCTTAGAAGCCAAAGCCGGGTATTGACGAGTGGTGAGAGTTTGCCGGGTTCAGAATTGAATGGTTTTGTAAGTCAGCGAGTAGCTGAGGTGTGTGAACTGCGTGAACTCTGTGTGGCTACTAGGTGGGAACAGCGTGCAGTTGGGGAGAAGCCGCTAATGGCTAGTTTTGCTACAAGCTTTGTGAGAACAGCATGCAGTTGCGTGTAGCTGAGGTGTGTGAACTGCGTGAACTGTGTGTAGCTACGAGGTGAGAACAGCGTGCAGTTGTGTGTAGTTGACAGCTTGCAAAGAGAGTCGGATGGTGGATAGGTTATCCTACTGTCAGCAGGCTGAGAAGACAAAGCCAGGTATTGACGACTGGTGAGAGTTTTCCGGGTTCAGAACTGAATGGTTTTGTAAGGCAGCAAGCGGGGTTAGGTGCTGTAGGGGTGGTAAGGGTGGCTAAGGTGCGTGCGTAGAGGGGCATAGGTGGCGAAAAATGCTACAGAAGCAAGGAGGGCATAGCGTCTGATAGGCAAGGTGCAGGTATGGCGAAAATCACTACAGAGCCAAGTAAGGCGCAGTGTGAAATGGGTGTGATAGGCAAGGTGTAGTCTTAGACGGAGGTTGGAAAAGTAAGGTTGATAGAGGTTAATGACATAATTGACCGAGGTGACGAGTCTGTAGCGTGTGTGAGCTAGGAATAAACAAGAGTTGCCGGGGTTGTGTGAGTTTGCCTGCGGGATTAAGCCGAACTTGCATATCGCAGGGTTGCCAGGGAAATTTAAAGTTGAGTGATGCAACATGTTAAATCGGTAAGGGGGGGAGTCGGGTGGTGGTTCCATGGTCGACAGAAAAGCCAGAGTTTTGTTGTTATCCTCTTAAATGTTTGAGGCATATAAGTGTACCACTAAAGTTTAGAAAACATAGGTTACCAAGGGATCTATGGTTTTCAAGTTGATCCACATCCGGTCCGCATGGTTAAGCTACGGGAACAAAGAAGAATCCATTCCCAGAATAGGGTTTATAACGAGTTGAGGATTAGGGTTTGGGTTGAAAAGCGAAGGAAGGAAAAGACAAAACTCGGGCAGGCGAGGGGGGGGGGGGGGGGGGGGGGGGGGGTATCATAGGGAAGAAGTGCGCATCGCTTATGTTTTCAAAAATAATACTTTAATGGTAAAAATATGTCAAGCATGCGTAGCACTTGAATTTTAGCACAAGGTAAAGAGGTTAAGTATGGGGCTATGTTAAAGGTTGAGAGGGGAACCAAACGGGTTTCGCTCCGTGAGGAGCTCATCACTGGTAGGAGGTGGTAGTAGGTTTTAAAAGGATTTAAAAAGAGGGAGGGGGAGTTTATATAGGAGGTGGGTTGGGGAGTGACAAGAGAGAGGGGGGGGGGGGGGTTTGGAAGCAATCAAAGCTAATGATGGATGGAAGTAAAGTGATCATATTTATGGAAACAAAAAGAGGTTGTGATCAAGTTATTAAACAACTTCCAATGGATGAATTTGCAGCTTTATCTATCCATGATGATAAGAGCCAAGTTGAACGAGATTGGCTTCTTTTTGAATTTAGATCAAGCAATAGCCCTATAATGACAACAATAGATGGATATGAAGGACATAAATTACAAGAAAGAAAAACAACAACAAAGACCGCACCGACATTGACAATGAGGTGATGTCAGAGAGGAAATGAATTCGGAGGGGGTGAGTGTTGACTGAGGGGTCAACAACACGATATAACTCAATTCCCCATATCAAAGTCTTATTTTTTGATAGTTATGATATGATACGGATTATGGTTAAAAACATCATTTATAATGAGTAGTTATTCTACTTGTAGAAGCCAGGGTGCAATGGCACTTCATCCTAACGCTACTTCTTGCCTCCTCGTGCATTGGAGATTCAACTGAACCATGACAATTGGCTCGGAGAGAGCTACACAACAATGCCAAGCATTCCTTGCAAATTGGAGCAAATGTGCTAACGCATCTACGTCTATCAAATGATGTTTGTTGTTTGCGTGCAAGTAGTCAATATAATTGTGGCGACACTAGGTAGCTCCACAACGAAGATAGTCATTGATCTCTCTCTATGTCTCTCTCTCTCACGACCCCTTCTCTCCTCTCGACGTACCTACAAAGATGGTCATCTCTCTCTCTCTCTATGTGTGTGTGTGTCTCAATAAAAAACACCGAGCGTGCCCGATTTGGGCCCCCTATGATATTAAGCTGCAACCCGTCGAGAAAAGCCCAGCGGGCTTTCTGTGGTTTCCAGGTTGCTCTAAACTGGCTTGTTTGTGATCATGTTACCTGTGATTATGTAAATATGTCAACAAGAACTTGTGATCACACAAATTTTTTGGTAATTACGTTAATATTAAATCCCTGGTTAGTGGCCTTCGCAACATGGCTTCATCGAGGTGGAGGGTTTTTGGTGCAGTTCCGGGGTTTCCAGGAGGGTTATGGGTTGGAGGGTGGGTGTAGGGCTAGCAGGTCTCTGCTCCATAGCAATGTCTATCATTAGTTGATCCACTCTATCCCCCTCCATTCTGTTCCGTTCTTCTTCTAGCGAATCGATGGGCTGCGGTGGAGCGGTGGAACCTCTTCTTTTACCCATTCTTCCTTTTGTCTCTTCCACTGGCTTTTCAATCTCTAGAATAGGCTCTACTATTTCCTTAGACGGTTTTTCTGCCTCTTTGGCCGGTGTTTCTGTCTGGGTTTCTAGCTCGACATCCATGCGTTTCTGTGTTCTTAGTTCCTTGGGCTTGGCTCTAGCGTAGTCTTGGCTTTTTAGGCCGCTTGTTCCAATTCTGCAGGGCTCACTGCTGGCCGCTTAGGTGCTAATCCTTTTCCTTTAATCCTCTCTCGCATCATGTCCACGAGGCTCTTCTTACTCTCTTCCTTTTGCACTTTTTCCTCACCTTGTTGGAGTGACTTCCTTTCTCTTATGAATCCTTTCAAGGGTAGCCTTGGCACTTGCTTCTATCTGCTCCATTCTTTGTTGTAGAACGGGTTTTGGTTTTCTTTCTGGCCGGCCCTCTTCTTTTGGTGCTAACTCCACTTCATCTTCGTCACTTTCCGAGAGCACCTCCTCCAAGCTGGTGGCAAGAAGATGCTGCTTCGCCTCTTGGCACTGGTGCTTTTACTAGGTCTGCCCACGCATCTGAGGAGGTTGGGGCTTCATGTAGTTGGTGTCCCTCTCCTACTAGATGAGCTACTATCTTTGTTAGGGCTTCTGTCCCTCTGAGGATGGGGTTTCCCGTAGGCTTGTCCCATTTGGTTTTTATCTGGTGTTGCAAGAAGTCTGTTAAGGGCCCACTTGGACACATCATTCGTCACGTTCCGATGTTGCGGTACTATTTGGTGGAGGGTAGAGGCTAAGTTATTCTCAGCCCTGGTACACCTGGGTTGTCTGTCGAAGTGGAAATGATGGTAGAATATCCTCATCAAGTGGCTTATTCTTTGCTCTTTGATGGCTTCGAAAGTGGGCAGCCTGGTGCTGGCGATCTCATCATCGGCCAAACTTTGTGTCTTTATTGGTTCACCCCTTGGTAACTTTGTGATCTCTGCAAGCGTATCCGGTGTTAGTGTTACCTTCAGTTGGCGAGGTGGGCTGTGGCCACGTCTTCACTTTTCTTGTGTAGGGAGGTAAGCAATTCATATGCCCATTTATACTCTTCCCTCACAATGGGTTGTGCAAGAAGTCATCCAATCCTAGCCTTTTGATTGCTGTGTCAGAGTTTTCTCGCAGGTAGGCAATGCCGTTGATTCCTGCAGGCATCTGTGGTGCCTCCCACCTCCTTCCTTGCTCATCCTTCCACACTGTGTGAACACTCTCTGGCCTTGGGCCATCTGTATCTCTTCACTGATGAAGCAACCTTTTGTCCCTAAGATGTTCTCCATGTCTGGCTGGAACTCTTCTATCTCGTCCAACTTGTATTTTGTTCTCCTCCTCATCTTCTTAGGAGTACTGGTTCCTGTACAAGGTAATCCTTAAGTTATAGGAAATCAAATTTTAGCAGTTATCTAAGTCAGATGTCATCATAGGTGTTCTAAGTTAGTTTGGTCAGTATCTTGGTGTAGAAGTGTGAGTTTTGTGCAAACAAGGTGCCATTAAGATCCCTGAGAGGTTGCTGATGGTGTGCTCCATTCTTGCAAATTGTGAAATTGGGGTTTTGACCTCATATGTTGTATGTACACTTCTTGTTGGTCTCAACCATGCCTTGTATGTTCAATTTGGACATCTAAATCTTCAGTTTTGACCGAAAAAGGATCTGGACACCTCTCTGACTTGGCATGATGCAGTCAACTTTGGAGTTTTTCTTTTGACCTATGATTTGGACTCCACCATTGGGTTGCTCATCTCAAATGGAACCTCTAGAGTGGCAACAAGCCATAGTCCATGTCAAATCTTGCACTGGGGGTCCAGAATTGGCTAGGTGGAAGCAAGCGCGGTTGCTGCCAAAATGCTCAGTTTTGGCCAAACTTGTTCTTGCCTAGTTTCTGATAACCTGAAGACTTTAATTATGTTATGTATGCATCCCGTGACTTCACATCTTGCCTTATACTTGATTTTTTTCTGTTGTCGGGAGTTTCATTTCTAAGGGAAGTCCTAGTTATGGTTTTGGCATTGGGTTGGAACCTTCCCTATGGCTTCGTAGCATTGTTCTTCAGTGATGGGAGGGCTCACATTTGTTTTGCACCTATGGCATTTCCGTTAGGCTTGTTTCCAGGAAAAACCCTCTGAAAACGCTAATCCTATGGCCATTTGAAGTTCTTGATATTTTTTGCCCTATGTGGATTGGCTTTTGGTGTGAGGTCCCTGTCCCTTTTTGAGAGGAGCGGAGTACTTTTGATAGGTTTCCAATCCTGAAAAAGAAAAACCAACGGAGATTGTCTTAGCTACTACGTAGCCACGGGCATGAACCGTTAGTGAAGGATTGGTCCTATCTCGCTATGGCAGAGCGTGACCACCATAACCCTATCTAAAAACTATCTATAATCAATTATACCTAAAAGTATAAATCTTAGAGTGACCAACCTATGGGATTTTTTTCCCATGTTTCAGAAGCACATCCGCCAAGGTTTGTCTCTTTTAAGATTTATGACTTAAAGAAAAATAATTTCTAGCGTTGGAAAGTTACCCGACTCATCGGGTCCACCCGTCTATAGAATGATACCGTCGGGGTATCATTCTCCCACTTTCCACACCACACTCACTCTTCTTTTTGTTATCTAATTACTACCACACTGTTTAAATATACATGTTCCTTTACTTTATTTATGATATTGGTTCGTTAAAACAACCCTTCAAACAGTATTACAAACAATAGTCAAACAAGAAGTCGTCCAATTTTAAACCAACAAGCTTTGGATTAGGTTCACTCAAGAATCTCTACTGACGCTAATATGTCCGATTGGTATATACATTATTTATAAAAACCTTTGTCCTCATGAGCGTCCCATACCGCTCGACAAGTATTCGTTGTGCTAATCTGGACGTACTCCCGTCACAGCAACAATGGTGTCAATTTGGGTGTCATCCTCACGCCACGGCAAAACAAAACCGTAGTATCCAGCTGGGCTAATCTGGGTGTACTCCCACCACAGCATCAGCGGTGCCATCTTGGGCGTCATCTCACGCCTCGGCAACTGCCACATAATACCAGCGCTAATAAGTAGAGAGGCTTGAGAGAAACCATACCGAAGGTTTTGGACAAGCATTCTTTCCTATAGCAACCAGTTTAACTAGACAATCTTTCCTACTTGTCAAACACATCCCCAGTCTCTTGGGGTTAAGCCCCGTGGTTTCGGCCCGTGTTTTCTTTTCATAAGGTAAATATTATATTTCTATGGTCTCGCATATGCAATGATACATAACTTGAACTGCGATACTAACCTGTACCATAGCTCCGATTGGTCCGATTGGTGGAGACATAACATGTTCCGCAGGAGTTCCACCGTTACTTGTATCAACTTCATGATCATTAGCGCCTTGGGTTCGAGCACGCTTTGGAGCCATTTTTTTGTACTACACTTATGTTATACACTTAGAACTTTAAATTGGTCAATTTCCATAGTAATCTCCTTGTTTCCAAAGAGAGTCTATAATTTGAACCTTCGTCAACTCGGATTCACACTTAGGGTTGTTGTCCTATATCTAATTTCTATACCTCAAATAATTGCTAATCGTGATTAATCAAAAATTAAGTGTGTAAACTATGAGTGAAAGTTTAGGAATGCATTACTTTTATGCTTCACATTTCTAATCCAATTCTAACTTCAATTTCCATACTTCAACTAAATCAATTTTTAGTATTATTCAAAATTCTACTTGATCTAATTGACAATAAAATTGGTGAATGAGAATTTCATCATGTATAATAAGAATATGATGAGTTCTCTTATGTATTAACTTTCAATTAACAATGTATAAGTTAATAGTGAAGATGTACTAACTAGAGAGAGTAGGTATACTTAGAAAGATTAGAGTAAGAGAAAACATACACACACATAATTCCTAAAGTTAATTGAATCCTACTAATCCATTAAAAGATTAGAGTAAAAGAGAACACACACATATCCTTTTCTTAAAGCTAATTGAATTTCACCAGTCTATTAGAGAGATTAGAGTAAGAGATAGCACACACAAACACACACATATCCTTCTTAAAACTAATTGAATCTTACTAATCTATTAGAGAGATTAGAGTAAGAGAAAACATACACACACATCTTTTCTAAAGTTAATTGAATCTTACTAATCTATTAGAGAGATTAGAGTAAAAGATAGCACACACACACACACATCTTTCTTAAAACTAATTGAATCTTCTTAATCTATTAGAGAGATTAGAGTAAGAGATATCACACATACATCATTCCTAAAGTTAATTAAATGCTCAATTAATACGCACCTTATTAGTCCACTAGAGTTTTTGCTCTCTTAGTGGTTTGTGGACGCTTTCTCTCTAAGAGAAGTGGCAGCACTTCGTGAGTGTATAGAGGCAATCTCTATGTCTAAAGTGTGAGCATGGATGCTCTATTTATAGCGGAAAAAAAAACGTCCAACTTTTTTTTTTCCAAAAAAATTAATTTATTATTATTATTATTTTTTTTCCCCAAAAATCATACCCACGTTTTTGGTACCCTTGTGGTACCCATGAGCTTGACCACTTTGTCATTATCATCAAAAGATAAGGCCACACAGCCCCCCCCCCCCTCATTAAGATTAGTCAAAACTAGCCTCTCCTTTTCATGTGACAGTGTGTCCCACTTTGTCCCCTCCTATGTGAGTCCATGTGCCTTCATTTGTCATCCCTGTGTATTCTTTTGTCTTTATAATTATTTTATTTATTTCCTTAATGATAATTTACTTTACATTTTTAAGTTAAACTTTACAGTTTTATATTAACTTTACAGTAGTAAAATAAAATTCTACAATCAGTAAATAAGTCTTGCAATAAGCTAGTTAGTGATTCATATAGCTAAACATGTCAGAATTTTGTAGCGTAAATTTTAAATTCTAGGTTTTCTCAACCTACGATTCATAATTTGAACTTGAATATTTCAAATAATGAGTGATGGTTAAAGAAAATTCAACTGCGTAATAGAACTTGTGTGAAATTCGAAAGTAGAGACCTTACATTTGGGTTCCTAATGGTTTTGTTGAGCTTATGGCTCCAAAATTTGTGGTTTCTCGCAATTTTTGACCGTTTTGAAACCGTTTTTTCTATTTCAGAACCTGTTCCCACAAACTTGTGTTAGGGGGACTTTGGAAAATCATTTTTCTACATGGGGAGCATTTTTGAACTCCCCTTGATCTGCTCTAGCTATGGGGTAACTATTTTTGTCCATTTGAGACATGTGGTAGCAATCGCGGTTGCTGTCACCTGGGGCTTTTTTGATGGTTGCACATATGAGTGGGTTCCCCATGTCATGGGCTTCCCTTTGAGCCTATGTGTGAGAGTTTTGCACCTTTCTTGCACGTCTAGGATCAATTTTTGCATTTTCAGAGCCTCCACTTGCAAGTACCTATTTGGGTAAGTTTTTGGGCTCTATTTTGAGCTTGGGACTCTATACCTGTAGACCACCTGTGCTATACATTTTGTGCAGTTTGGGGCCAAGTATAGCATAGGTGGTCTACAGGTATAGGGTCCTAAGCTGCCACTTGGGGCTTTTTGGCAACCTGCATATACCTACTTCTTACGTGCCTCTTGGGGATCCTTTTGAGCCTATGCATGCTCACATTTGACTTTCCTATAGTGCCTAGTGCTGAGGTGCCTAGGTATCTTTCTTTCTTTTTGGTGTGCGTATTAGTGGTTAGCTCATTCAAGGTCACTCATTAACATACAAGGAACTTACCACTCATGTGTGGTAGCTCGGGGGTGGCTGTGTCGGTTGTACGAAAGCGCAGAAAGTCCGTAGACTCTCTCCACAGGACTCCAAGTAGAAAATGACTAGAAAATCCCCCTAAGTTAGTATATGTGTCTAGTGCTCCCAGAAACCTAAATACATTTTTTGTCACTAGTAGTCCCAAAACACACCTTATATTACTCCATATGGGTCTTTAATTTCTCAGTTTGGACATCCGAGGCCGAAGATATGGCAATATGACCGAAGCGGCCACTGTTTCTTTAAGGCCAAAATCTGACATTCTCCGAATGCTTCCAAACTTTTTCAGGGAGTAGATCCTTCTTTGGCATTTCGGTGTTTGCTTCCAGAATCTTTGTTTCTCTTTTTGATTTTTTCTGGTAAATTTTTGAGGAAAATACAAAAAGACACTTTAAAAATCCAAAATTGGTTTTCGAAAATAGCAAATTAGACCGATAAATACCCAAAAATTAGGGAAGGTAATCTATTCCCAGAAGATCACATTTGCGGCTATGTACAACCATATTAGGATCATAATTGGCCTGTTTTTAGTAATTTTTTTTGCTTTTTGACCAATTTTTGCCCTTTTTAAGTACTCATTCGCATGTAAACACAAGTATTGATAATATTTACATAAGTATAAGGGTATATGGTCCTATTGTGACCTCAATCCCTTCTTGAAGCTTAGTAGGGCATCTCTTTTAGCAGTTAATCATAAGAAAATCACAATAAAAGAAAAATCAAGTTGTCAATCCATGTGAAACCATTGCCCACTCATAGGTAATCTCTCAATGCCTCCCCCCTTCCTAGCCAGAGTCCTCTCGGACGACTGGAAGTTGATGGTGCAGTGCATGGGTATTTAAGACCGTGCCTCAATGCAAGGCCTTGTAATGTGGCCCTATGCATGGGAAAAATTATGCTATGCAAGATGGGGGTCGTAAGCTTATTTGCTTACGGGCTTTTGTTGGCAAGGTTTGTTGCTTTCTAAGCATCTTGGAGGTAGATCAAATGACTGCGGACCGTGTAATATCAATTGTAGCTGTTGAGCCTTTTCCTTGATTGGTAGCCGGAAATATACTTCTTTGGCACTTGGTGGAGTGATTATTTCCTTGGGCTCCAGACCTGCTTGGTTGTCGGAGGTGGTGGTGTTTCTTTTGGTGGTGGCGAAGCTGACACTTCCTTAGATTTGGGGATCCAAACGTATCCTTGTTGGTGTAAGTCTTGTGCCAACTTCTTTGGTTTCCATATGTCCTTGACGTTTTTGGCCACGGTAGGCCTTTCTTGTAGGTCTAGATACTTTCGTGTGGTGTTTGCTGAGATGTAAGGCTGCGGTGCTTTGTTTTTCCATTGTTTTGGGACCCAAATATACCTATAGCCTTGGTGCTGATGTATAGATTCCTTGGGGACCCATTTCTATTGTTGTGGGGCGTGGTATGTCCTTGGTGACTTTTGTGCGGCTTTCTTCTTAGGTGATCGAGGGTATTTAGGTTAAATTACCCTTGGTTTTGAGGTAGAGGTTGGCTTCTTCTTGGGTAACCAGATTTCGGCATCGTAAAGTTGGCTTTTGGGGAGCCAAACTCGTCATGTCCCTTGGTTGTGATTGGAATTTTGTGCCTGCTTTTGACTTGTACTTGTATGGGCTTTAGCTGTTTCCTTCATGGTAGGCCTAGGTACTGCTTTGGTTGTGGTTAGGGGCTGTTTTCCCGTATCCTTGTTGCTTGGTGTTGTTGTGTGTGGCTTTTCCTATTGAGTGGCAAACAAGACCGTTTGCTTTTTATCCTGGCCATGAACACGTACCGTGTTCTTTGGCCAATCGATCTGTGCATTGTACGTCCTTTGCCATGTCTGTCCTGGCAACATGGGGTATGTGGTGTCCGTATCTTTGACCACGTTGTCGTGCTGTGGCACGCATATAGTGGGAACAGGCATTCAACAATTTATCTTGTGACTTTTTGACGCATACGTATACTTCAAATAATACTCATATGCATAAATAAAAGCTTTCTACCATACCTTAGTATTACCTTTGAAGTAATATAAATGTACATTACTATTAGAAAGTAGTGCAAGAGACGTATCAATGATTGTGCCTCTTTTTGTCTGGGGGAAAAGAATTTGTATATTTCTTATAATATCTTAGCTATACCCTACGATATATAAATTATTATCTTCTTTTCACATTTATTTAATAATATAACCCTTCAATAATGCATACCTTCTTGGATACATACAAGAGGGAAGGGCCTACTAGAAGACTTTATGAAAAGGAAGATCCAAAGATTCTTGGACCATCCCAATTTGAAAATCCCGACTTAAGGACGTGGAGAAAACGCCAAAACCAAGTCAAGATCGTTTAGTAGGCCAATTTTGCCTTTTGAAGCATGTCAATCCGAGTTACAGGTCAAAAGTTACAGGGAAACTAGTGAAAAACCCTCTCACAACTACACTGCAAGAAGAGATGGTAAACAGGTGAATCAAGTGAAAAGAGGTAATCTTGGTATTTTTCCATAAAATAAGATATTTGGAGGATAAAAGACACAAGCATGTGAATGTGACACCTCAAAGATGCCTTGAAGGACAAGACACACAAGTTGGGACCCCCTGCTGGAGGCACACAGAAGATGCCTAGGTGGGGCCCACATACATCATGCACCCACATGGATCCTCAATGAACAAAAATTCTGAATTTCATGATATTTTGAGTCCTAGTATTTCCCGTTTTAAGAAATATCCAAAGAACATTTGATTTGGGCTAACTCTTTAGCCTAATCAAGTGATTATGTAAAACATGGCTCCCTCACCTATAAAAAGGGCAACCTTCTCTTCATTGGGGGCAAGTTATGAGTGAGTGAGAATAGCTCAATTCCATAGTGACACACTCATCTTAGTGCCACACTTTCTCTTGAAGAAAGGCTGAAGTCTTTGCCTCATCTTCTCTCTCCATTAAGGTGGTAGCGATTGCTCTCATGTATTCAAGCAGCAACCTTGTCAATGTAATGAGTATAACCTTCTTGCGGGAAACAATTATGAGCACAAGGTACTTCTCTCCCCGCAATATCCTTATTGCCTACGGGCAATAATAGGGCTTGGGAGAGAAACTCTCTTCTTCTTCTCCTTTCACTTCTTTCACACCTTTATCTTTGAACATACTAAGTTTATCATTGATGAATAACCATAATCCACATAGAGGTAATTTCTTTCAATTCCATTCAATGCAATCTATTAGGGTCAAAATTTGGATTAGTCGAAAGATTCACTTTCAACAACGCATAGTGTTTCTATTTGGTCCTGAAAGGATCAACGAAATACTTCTCTCACCAGATCCCATCATACTACGTATTATTGAATATGACTTATCTTTTGATGTGAATGTGGTTATTTTATTATGAATCAAGAGGATTTGTACTCACAACTAATCCCAATCGCGCTAGACAAAACATATACATTATAGTAAGCACAAAGCTACAGTTCCAAAGAGCAATCCGCAACTTATTTGGACAACAAAGATTAAATATCATTAACTCATCCATTAACCCTTTTATCCTACCCATGATACGATATGATCATAATCTCGATGTTTTCATTTTTATTTTGTTCTGACTATCTTTCATGAGTTCTCTCCATCACGTGTGTGTTTGTAAGGAAAAGTGAGCGGCTTCTTTGGCTACATTTCTTCTTTATCTCTAGAAGCTATGTTATCTACATCTTAGCTCTTTATCATAACCCTTGAGCTTCCTCACAAACACTCACAGCAAGAGGCCCGGTGCCTTCCTGGCAAGACCGTCTACTTCTTGACATATTTTTAGTGAACCCGACGCAAATATGCCAGGGTGATAGTTTGTGGGTAACCATCGGTGATCATGTTGAGCAACAGGGTATGCATTTTGACCTAGCAACAATGCAAATGTTTCAAGCATTTGCAATGTTTATGCAACAACAACATGCTACTGAAAGAAGGGAGATTTCAGCAACGAAGGCCATAGAAGCGGTCGTCAACAGAACAGATCAGTTCAATGGCAAAGATGTAACAAAGTACTTACGCGAGTATGTGAAGGAGATGGAGCTGCATCGCATGTCAGAAGGTGAGATGATTCAAAGCTTTGAGCTAGTTGTTGCTCCAGAAATTAGGGAACATGTTAGGGCAATTAAAGATGGGCATGGGAGAAATTGGGAAGAACTCAAAGTAGCTTTAAAGGAGGAATATTTCATGGAGGACTCGGAGAGAGTGACCAAAAGGACATTCTTAGAATGGGTAGTCAAGCCGAAGCAGGGACTATTAATAACAGAGCTACTTAGGGAATTTGAGCGGCGCTATGCACAACTCACTAGGATAGAAAGGGCCACACTAGATGCAGAGAAGACAGATCTTTTCTTACAAGCTGCAGGTAAAGAGTTTCAAGAAAATTTGGAGCTTCTTCTTGAAGATAAAGATGCTGAGCAAGGACTAAAGACCGACTGGAATGAAGTTGAAGGTGCTGTCTTGTTGCTTGCCAAATGACAAAAAAGAAGGGATAAGATGGCAGTAAATACTACAAGTCCTTCAACCTCAAGTTCTGACAAAATGGTAAAGCCTACTTATATAGCTCCTAAGTTTGATGAGTCTATGCTAGATGAACTTGTGAAGGGAATGCGTGACTTAAAGGTGAAGCTTGCAAATCTTGAAGAAAAAGGCCAACCATCAGGGCCACTTCCTAGGCAAATACAATAGCCCAAAGAAGAGTTTGTTAATAGATGTATTTGGTGTGATAGTACAGACCATGTAAGAAGGGTTTGTGATGATTTTAGTGATGCTTTGTCAAAAGATGTTGTCTTTTTTAAATATGGTAAAATCCACTTAAGAGAGACAGGTCTACCCTTGAGAACTAACTTTGGGAAGGGGGGAATGCAAACCTTAGTTGAAGATATGGCAACTAGCCATGCTAGCTCTTCAATTGAGGCATCTACTTATGGAGTAAAAATTGAGCATTTTTGTAATGAAGAGGTGATTGACCATCATGGTCAAATTTGGCCAAATGTCATGCAATTAGCTAAAAAGGGAAAGCTTACAAAAGAGATTCTACATGAAGCAGGTGATTGCATACGTTTAGAAACAAGATGGAATGATCCAGTGGACTCATTGTCAGTGCATGCCTACATTACAAAATGCCAACAAAATGAGGCAATTGTAGAAGAGAAGCGCAGACGTGAGAATGGTGATGAAGGACCATAAAAAAGAGCTTCTAGAAGTGGGGGAAGAAGCGACTCAAAGCCTTCTCAAACACCCTCGACACAAGGAGCATCTCCACCTGAAGTAATCATGGAGGAGTCTACAACAGGAAAGAAGAAAGAGCCAACAAAAGGTAAGACTTATAAACTACAATTTGATATTGAGGTTGCTACAGATTTAAACAAAGTCTTGGAGGAAAGGATCTTGAAGAGCAAGATTGAGTTTACTCTAGGAGAAGTTCTTGGCATTGCAAAGCGTGAATTCCATGAGGAGATCATTGACATCATCAAGAGGAAGAGGCAAACCCTTGCTGAAGTTTCTCGTCCACAGGTTGAAGGGGAAACCTCGAAGACACAAGGGATGCAGCTGCTAAATAAGGAGGATGATGGAGCTGTGGTAGGATGCTACCAATCTAGTGGGAGAGTGACGCAAGTGCATTTGTCAAATGATGATGAAGAAGTTGAAGATATTCCTAGGAGCTACTGTTCACGAAGTCACTGTGCAAGAGCTACTACAGAAACTTTGGTCAAGGTAGGTGATCTTGGAGAGCCATTTGTTGCCTTGATTGACCATGGTTCAGAAATAAACATAATGTCAAAGAGTCTCTACAACAAGTGCAAATGGCCGATGGACATAGATCATGGTTGGATGGTAAAAGTGGCAAACAATTCATCCGGTGAATTATATGCAGCATGTGCAGGTGTGAAGGTGACAATAGGTGATGTAAAGATTGACCAAAACTTCTTTGTATAGGATACATCTTGATATCATCTCATCCTTGGATAACCCTACATTGTGGGAGTTTGAATGGAAACAAAGGTAATGGACGATGGTTCAACATATGCTAGGATACGCAGCAAAGATGGTAAACGAGTTGTCCAATTTCTAACAGTTTGTGTAAACAAGGAAAGAAATCGTGACAACCTCAGAGAACATCCTCTACCAAAGGTAAGCAAAGAGTTTCATGATCATAGAGAAATGATGGGTTTTGGCCAAGTACCATTGTAAAGCGGGATTGCAGTGGTACAGAAAGAAAAAGGGTCTCGCCTGATCCAAAAATCGGTGAAACTTTCTCAATGAGCTCTTTGGTAACAAGGAATGGATCAGTATGTTTACAAAACTTGAAGATTTGAAGAGATGTGAGAGGCAATATGTGCATAATGTACAAATAGGCATGAAAAAGAGTGGGTTGCTAAAGCCTACTGAAAATGTTTTGGGTTTGTGTGAACAAGTTTCTTTTGTAGATACTATGGGTGAGCTTGATGCTATAATGAGGTCTAGTTTGCATTTTGAAAATGAAGTTGTGGAAGTTTGCTCTATGGAAATGTATCAAGTAACAGAAGCCTTTAAAGAAAGCCAAATAGTTGGCCCAGAAGTCCATGTTGAAACTAAATACAAGATGTAGCAAAGAAGGTGAAACTAGTAGCTTCACCCTGACCACCCAACAACAGGGAAAAGATTGAGCAGGCTTCTTTACAACCTAGTTTGAGGAATCCTAAAAAGATCGGACATACCTTCACAAAGGAGTCTTTTCAAGAGTTGCAGATTGGTTGCGAGGAGTTTCTAACACAGGAGGAGACAAAGTGCTTCAAAGAAATGCTTTCAAATCATGGTAAGGCTTTTGCATTTGAGCCACATGAGATAGGATGTGCTGATACTTCTATTGTAGCTCCTATGGTAATTTTCACAATACCTCATGTGCCTTGGAATCTGCGGCCTATTCCAGTTCCAAAGGCTCATTTGACAAAGTTAGTAGAACTACTGAATGAGAAAATCAAAATGGGAATCTTGGAGCCTTCTTGCGCTCCATACTCAAACAAGTGGTTCACAGTTCCAAAGAAGAATGGTTCTCTATGCTTCATCCAAGATATGCAACCAGTAAACAAGGTGACAATTATAAATGTAGCTACAGGTCCAATTGTGGATGAGTTTGCAGAGGCGTTTGCAAGGGGATCTCTACTCAATGGTATGATCAATTTCATCTTGCAATCGAAAGCAGAGACTTGACAACCATGAGGACACCTTTGGGTTTGGTAAGGATGTGTACCTTGCCACAGGGAGCAACCAACTCGGTTGCACATATGATGAATGGGATGAAGAAGGTCTTAAGTGACTTTATTCCTCAAATCACAATGCCTTTCATTGATGATTTTCCTATCAAAGGATGTGAAGAAAGTGACAAAGATGAAGCTTTGGATCTCAAGGGATGTCGCAGGTTTGTGGTAGATCACATAAATGATTGTCTTAAAATTTTGTCTAGGTTGGAAGAAGTGAATCTTACATTGTCAGGTAAAAAGTCTATGTTTGGTGTCAATGAAGTGCTCAGTGTGGGGCACATGTGCGGGCCATATGGTAGGAAACCTTGTCCAACAAAGGTAGATGCCATCCAAAGAATGAAAGAAACGTGCACTAGCATCACTAAGGTTAGAAGGTTTCTAGGAGCATGTGTCTTTTATGTTATTTGGATTCCACATTATGCACATGTAGCTGATCCTCTTTATCAACTGCTTAGAAAGAATCAGAAGCTCAAATGGACAGAAGCACATGTAAAATCCATGAAAAAGCTAAAGGAGTTTCTCTAGTCAGCAACAACTTTGAGAAAGGTAGACTACGAGTGTCAAAGGCCAGTAATTGTGACAGTAGACACCAGTCCTACAGACATTGGATGGGCAATAGGGCAAGATGACAAAGAAGGACACAGGTATGTGGTAAGATTTGGAGCAAAGGTACTATCCACAGATAAAGAGAGAGTTATGGGGTATGGTTACAGCCTTGAAAAGTGAGAAAGAGTACCTAATTGGTTCATGTGTGGTTATAGAAACAGATTGTCTACCACTTCTTGGGATGATTACAAGCTGCTCAACGCCAGACATTGCTATGTTGCGGTGGATTGCCTACATTAAGTACTTAAATCCTGAGTTTAAGCACATTGTAGGTAAAGACAATACAGTGGCAGATATGCTATTGATAGCCGTTTTTTGGCTTTCCATAGTGGCCATAGTAAGCTACCTCACCCTATCAAATCACTCAAACATTGTGGTTACCCTCACCCTTTCACTGTATATAGGTGCGTGTGAGTTAGGAGACTTTTCCTATATCTCCTTACTGAAATAAAAAACCCTCAATTAGCTAGTCATTGGGCTAGTTGAGCCAAAAAAATATAAAATATAAAAAATATAAGTATATTATGGCCCATGAGTATGTAAATATTTCTTTGTATATAGGGCCTAAATAAAAGATTTTTTCATAATTATTTTGGTATTTATTTAAATATTTCTACCTAGGTGTGTGTTATTTATGCTCTGTACATTGCCTCACCATTACCACAATTTTCTTACCATTTTTCATACTCTTTATTCCATATACAAATATTTTCATGTAAGCTTCTCTTATATTTGGTGTAACTCCACCCCAACAAAAATCCAAAAAAACTAGTTTTATTTATGTGTATATTTTTTCACTATTGTGATTTTTCCCTTCCTACATCTATTTTGTTTTTTTTTCTAAAAAATTAGAACACCAAAAATATTTATCTTTTTATGGTAGCCTCATAATGCGAGAGATTTCTTTTGACCCCTTTATATTTTTTCCACTTATATTATTTATATTTGACATGTATATATTTTTTAGACCCCTCAATATTTGATTTTCTTAGTTGTACTATTCACTTATATCATGATCTCAATAATATCTTCAATTATAGACCTACCAAATAAGGTCAAGGGTAGGTGGCATGCATACATGCACTATGGAGGGCTCACTCTTGGAGGTATTCAAAAGAATCATCCAAAGAAGGACCCCACAAGGACCTTGTGCAGTGGAAAAAAGCGGTCGGTTTTGCTGAATTTTTAAAGTTCACTTGCTCTCCGAATTTGAAAAGGTGATACAAACAAAAGTTGTAGCTCATGGGCTGAACTTTTGCCTCAAAGTTTTTCATATGTTTTTGAGATACGAGCTGTGAGCTATGATTTTATTAGTGGACCCCAGTTTTCCCCTGTTATGCAGCCACACTCTCTCTTCCACTTTACCATTTTCCTCTTTCACACACACTTCTCCACTCATCATCCCCACCTCTCTCACCACTCCTCTCTGCACCCTACTCACCTTCTCCTCAACCTTGAAGAATAAGAGAAACCATGGTGAACTCATACCTCCCACACACAATTCCATTCCAAAATTGACCACCTAGTCTCATTTTTCCTCCTCCAATTTACCCATATCTATCAAAAAAACCACAAAATTCAGTCTCTTCTCTTAAAAGACAGCATCATGGTGGTTGATTACTCAGCTTCAATTACCTTGTCTCTCAAGGAAGGTCAAGAGTGGAGAAAAAATGTACCGTCAAAGCTAGTGGACCGTCAACAAGCGTCAAAATTGGCCCTACTCAAGACACTTGGAGCATCAACCTTGTAAGAAATCCACCTTTTCTTACCTCTTAAGGGTTTTTCTTCCTTATTTGTATCCTACATGGATACTCCCATTGTAAATATCCAATTCCATTTGTAAATTAATACTAACTCTACTAACACTAACCCACTATGAAAAGTCCTATCACCTCCATTTCTCTCCTCTCTCTTTCCCCACCAACTTCTTGATAATTCCAAGCAAAAGAAATTAGATAAATTGCTGAAAATCTAACCCAACCATGGTTAGAGGAGTAACCCTAGCCTTCAAAATTGCTATAAAAGGAGGGTGTAGCTAGCACAAAAGGGGGGAGCCATAAGCAAGAGCACTATGCTATAGCTTGAGAAGCCAAGCTCAACCTCTCTAGAAGGAGCTCTTGAGTGGAAGCTCATTGTCTTATGCATGTGCATGTGTTGTAATAGGGGATTAGCAAGGGAACTCTATGCCATTGTAAGAGAGAGAGTGATCATTCAATTGAGAGTAGGAAATCTATCATTTCTCCTACTAGTGTAAGCCCAACATTTGCTGAATCAAGGAGGGTGGATTTGGACTAAGCTTGGATACTTTGTCTCCCTTCCAACGTGAAGTAATGGACAACAATGATGCGTAAGTGTCTTGGTGTTTTTTGTTAAGTTCTTGATAGCTTGTCTCTGGTGTTGTCATCAATCTAGCCATAAGTCCCACATACTGTAAGAGGGCGACAGGGTGGAGAGGACTCCCCTGGCCTTAAGACAGTGATTGGGGTGGCTTTTCTTGTGATGTGTTGTGGTGAAATTTACGCAAGCTATGTTGAAAAAATACTAATCTCACTTTGATTTTTCATGACAGATTTGTAAGAAGGTATTAATGTAACAAGCACCCCCTCCCCCTTTCTCTCTCTTTCTTAAATATATAGTTGTGTTTGCTTGATCATTGCCGATATGTTTCAAAGCAGCCCGAGCACTCTCTCTCTCTCTCTCTCTCTTTCTCTCTCGTGTTTTAGTGTGTGAGAGTGTTCCATTGGTGTTAGGGTGAGTGTAAATTCCTTGCTTGTTTGTGGGTTGCTCTAACGATTCTCCTCTTTTGCGTCCTAGTTCGCTCTTAAACTAGGTGGTGCCCCTTATGTAGTTGGGATTTGGCTGTGGGTTTGTTGTTTTGGTTCGTGTTGTGTTGTGTCCCAGCCCCATTGAGCAGCACGGGAGCCTTGAAGGGTGTCTAGAGGTTGCTCTTCTTGTTGCCCGCCCCGGACCGCCTCACTATCAAGGGCAAGGTATGAAGATGAGTCATAAATAATTGACGAGGGAGATGATGTAGGCACAAAGTTCTATTCTACCTCTCATGTAAACGGTAACAATGTCTGCATGACTAATCTACTTGAATCATTCTTGAAAGAGCTTTATGAAGGTGATGGGATTCTTATTGGAAGCTACTTGAGTACTCTAACAAAATAGGATGATTGGTCTGAACAAGAATTCAAGAGGATACGTAGGAAAGCATATGGGTATTTTTTGAGGGATGGTTACTTGTAGAAGCATCCTAAACAAAAGGGTGCTACACCACAATGGGTTATATGTAAAAAAGAGACTCAAGTAAAGCTCATGCAAGAGTTTCATGAGAGTCTATGGGCTGGACACAGGGGTGTGTGGGCAACCTTCTCCAAGTTGAAAGAAAAATATTGGTGGAAGGGTATGTATAAAGATGTATCTCAATTTGTAGAGTCATGTGTAACTTGTCAAATGTATTCAAATGTCCGACATCGTGATGGATTGCACCCTACATATCCACTAGCCATGCACTATAAATGGGTTTTGGATCTAGTCACAATGCCTTTAGGACTCTGGCAGATGAGATACTTGGTTCTTGCACAAGAAGACCTAACTAATCAGGTTGAAGGAAGAGCATTAAGAGCTAAAACCACAAAAGCTGTGTGCAAATTCCTTCTTGAAGAGGTGATTTTCTGTTATGGTTGTGTGGGAAAAATCACTGCAGATAGAGGTGAACTGGATGTCGAAGAAGCAAGGGAGTTCTTTTCTAGATTAGGAATCAAACTTTCTCTTACTATAGCTTACAACCCTGAAGGCAATGGAAAGAGTGAAAGAGGGCATCCTCCTATCATCAAAGCTTTGGCCAAGGCTTGTGAAGGAAGAGTTGGTGAGTGGCCAAAACTGTTACCATATGCTTTATGGGCTGATCGTACAACACATAGCTCAGTAATTGGCTACATGCTTGCAGAGCTAATGTATGGTCAAAAGCTAGTGATGCCGATCGAAGATACAATTCCCACATGGAATGTACTACCTTGGCAAGAGGGGCTTAGCAGGGAAGATCTCCTTGCACTGCGTATAAGGAAACTAGAGAGAAGACCTGGAGACATTCAAGCTGCAAAATAATGACTCAAAAATGCAAGGTTGAAAAACAAGGACTAGTTTGATAAGCGACATCGACTCAGGAGCAAAGCAATTGACAAAGGTGACTGGGTTTTAGTGTATGATAGTAGCCTTGATAACCAACACACACAGTCATGCGTAAGTTCTCAAAAAGATGGTTTGGACCGTATGTTGTAAAGCATGTGCATGAAAATTCTACTTACAGTTTGTCTGAACTAGATAATAAAAAAGTAAAGATTCCCATTGCAGAAAAAAGGATCAAAATGTTTAAGAGAAGAGGAGACAATGATCTAGAAGATGTTGATGAGGAAGAAGAGCAAAACACAAGTGAAGATCAAAGTGAACATGAAGCTCTGGAATCATCTAGTGAAGAAGAAAGCAAGGAAGATGTACAAGAGGTCTGATCTTACAAAGAGACAATGTGGCACATACCGGAGGATGTGCAGGTTTAGAGGGGGTGGATGTCGTGTTGTAGCACGTATATAGTGGGAACGGGCATTAAAAGATTTATCTTGTGACTTTTTGACGCATAAGTATACTTCATATAATACTCATATGCATAAATAAAATCTTTCTACCATACCTTAGTATTACCTTTGAAGTAATATAAATGTACATTACTATTAGAAAGTAGTGCAAGAGAAGAATCAATGATTGTGCCTCTTTTTGTCTGGGGGAAAAGCATTTGTATATTTCTTCTAATATCTCAGCTCTACCCTACCATATATAAATTATTTTCTTCTTTTCACATTTATTTAATAATATAACCCTTCAATAATGCATACCTTCTTGGATACATACAAGAGGGAAGGGCCTACTAGAAGACTTTATGAAAAGGAAGATCCAAAGATTCTTGGACCATCCCAATTTGAAAATCCCAACCTGAGGGCATGGAGAAAAGTCCAAAATCAAGTCAAGCTCTTTTAGTAGGCCAATTTTGCTTTTTGAAGCATGTCAATCGGAGTTACAGGGAAACCAATGAAAAACCCTCTCACAACTACACTGCAAGAAGAGATGGTAAACATGTGAATCAAGTGAAAAGAGGTAATATTGGTCTTTTTCCATAAAATAAGATATTTGGAGGATAAAAGACACAAGCATGTGAATGTGACACCTCAAAGATGCCTTGAAGGACAAGACACACAAGTTGGGACCCCCTGCTGGAGGCACACAGAAGATGCCTAGGTGGGGCCCACATACATCATGCACCCACATGGATCCTCAACGACCAAAAATGCTGAATTTCATGATATTTTGAGTTCTAATATTTCCCATTTTAAGAAATATCCAAAGAACATTTGATTTGGGCTAACTCTTTAGCCTAATCAAGTGATTATGTAAAACATGGCTCCCTCACCTATAAAAAGGGCAACCTTCTCTTCATTGGGGGCAAGTTATGAGTGAGTGAGAATAGCTCAATTCCATATTGACACACTCATCTTAGTGCCACACTTTCTCTTGAAGAAAGGATGAAGTCTTTGCCTCATATTCTCTCTCCATTAAGGTGGTGGCGATTGCTCTCATGTATTCAAGCAACAACCTTGTCAATGTAATGAGTACAACCTTCTTGCGGGAAACAATTATGAGCACAAGGTACTTCTCTCCCCGCAGTATCCTTATTGCCTAAGGGCAACAATAGGGCTTGGGAGAGAAACATTGTGCAGGGCATTGATGTATGTCCTGGTTCTAAGGATGTAGGCGATGTTGAGGATGTTGCAGGTCTTGATGCAAGGATTGCAGCTGTTAGAGTTGTTTTGCCTACGGCAGAACAAGCTCGTTGAGATGTTAAGGATGCGCAGGCTCATGCATTGATTGCGTTGTATGTGAAGCGCACCATTGTTCCTCACATTCATTCAGCAAAATCTGCAAAACAGGCTTGGGATATTTTAGCAGGTCTTTATGCAAGCCGCAATGAGGCTAAAATTGCTGTGTTGCGTAAAGAGATGGAGTTGAAGATTATGCATGAGGAAGATGATATGGACACTTTCCTTGCTAGTGGCAAGGATATCAATGAGCAGCTTATTTCTGCAAGTGAAGTCATTTCAGACAGTTCCCTTGTGCAGACTGTTCTTGATGCCTTACTAGATTCCTACCAGACTTTTGCTAGTACTTGGAGACTGATGACCCAAGGAAATCCTGAAGTTGTCAAGTTCGATGCATTATGCACATTGCTGTTGTAAGAGTCACTTTCTAGAAAAAACAGGACTAGGCAGCGTGCAATTGAATAGGCTTTTATTGCTTCTCAAAGAAAGGGTGGTAACAGTAATGCAGCCACTTCTTATGGTTCTACTGCGAGTGGCAAAAATTCTGTTCCTAATGCTTCTGCTGGCAATACTTCGTCCGGAAATTCTGGTGATAAGGGCAAAAAGAAGATGCGTTGCCATTATTGTAAAGCCAATGATCACTTGATCAAGTCGTGTCCTAAGTTGAAGGCCAAAGAGGCTAAGAAGAAAGAGGGTGGTTCCACTGCAAATGCTGGTTCCACTACAAATGCAGCCATTGTTGAGTCTTCTGTGAAAGGAGACTGTAATGCTGATGTTGATGCAGAATGGGCGTTTAGCGCAGAGTGCACTTACAATCCTATTGTCCATGATGCATGCTTGTCAGTTGCTGCAGATTCACATGTGTGGTATTTCGACAGTGGTTCTACAAATCACATTACCTCACATCGTGAATTGTTTACCTCTCTCGAGTCTGTCCCTCATGGGAATTCTGTCACTTGTGCCAACAACGACTCTTATCCAGTTCAGGGAGTTGGAAAGATTGTGCTTACTGCTGCTAATGGCAGTTCTTTCACACTTGTTGATGCACTTTATGTACCTGGGATCAAGAAGAATCTCTTGTCTGTATCCGCACTTGCTAGACTTGGACTTGTAGTCAAATTTGTGGATGACAGATGTATAGTTCATGATCTCAGTTTCGGTGATGAAATTGTTGCATCTGAGCTTTTGTGCCGTGGGCTGTATATGCTCACTTTGTATGACAAGTGCGGAAAAAACTTTGCAAATGCTGTTGCAGATTCAAGCGCTATTTCAGATGCAAAACTTTGGCATGCACGTTTTGGTCATTTGAATTTTGCCAGTTTGCTACGTTGGCAGAAATATGATATGGTTGCTTCTTTGCCACCTCTTGAAGCACCATTCAAACATGTCTGTGAAGGCTGTATTTTGGGTAAGATGCAGCATTCTAAATTTCCAAAGGATGGTTCGGTTAAGGCCACATGCAGGTTGCAGCTTGTGCATAGTGATGTTTGTGGGCCCATGCAAACTCCGTCCTGGGGCAATTACCTGTACTTCGTGACTTTCATTGATGATTACTCTAGGCATGCATGGGTATTTCCGCTTAAAGCGAAGTCCGAAGTTTTTATGTGCTTCAAACAATTTCTGGCTATGGCTGAAAATGTCTCGAAATGTACTATGGGCACCCTCCGTTCCGATCGAGGGGGGGAGTATATGTCTCATGAATTTAATGCATTTCTGGCTAGTCGTGGGATAAAACACAAATGTACAATTCCTTATACACCTTAGCAAAATGGTGTTGCTGAGAGGAAAAACAGGTCACTGACGGAAATGGCACGATGTATGGTCAAAAGTCAAGCTTTACTGCATTCTTTTTGGCTTGAGACCATCATGTGTGCCACTTATGTACTTAACAAGTGTCCTACGAAAGCTTTGCAATCTATTACTCCATATGAAGCATGGCATGATAGAAAACCTTCTATTGAGCACATGCGTGTTTTTGGATGTTAGGCATATGCTTTGGTGCCACAAGTGCAGTGCAAAAAATTGGATGATGAGGCTGTCAAATGTATTTTTGTTGGTTATAGTACTGAAAGCAAAGGTTACAGGTTGTATCATCCGCAAACAAAACGTATTCTGGTTTCTCGGGATGTAGTGTTTGTGGAAGATTCTGTTCAGCCCTTGCTGTCATGTACTAGAGACAATAATGTAAGCTCACAGGACATTTATGACACTTTGTTGCCTCTTTTCAGTGGTGGAAATACGAATGTAAGTTCCAATGAGGCAAATGTACAGCCTATGGGGGTTTCTGAAAATGTTTTAGATCAGCCTATTACTGATGCAGATGTACATGATGTACTTGATGAGGAAAGGGCTAAAAATGAGCAGGCTAGAGGTATGCCACAATGGCTGGTGCACACTTTGCATGACAGTAAATTGGATGCACCTTTGTCTAGTCGTACTCGTTCAGGATCTCGCCATGCATCTTATGCATCAGATTGTTATGCTTTGCCTGTGTCTAGCTTACATGATGTTGAGGAGCCTCTGTCTTTTGATGAAGCACAAAATTCAGAAAATTGGATGGCTACCATGCAATCAGAATATGATGCACTTATAGAAAATGACACATGGACTTTATGTGATTTGCCTCCTGGCAAAAAGGCCATTGGTACGAAGTGGCTTTACAAGTTGAAATGCAAACCGGATGGTGAGATCTATCGCCATAAGGCTCGACTTGTTGCAAAGGGTTATGCACAACAAAAAGGCATAGATTATGAAGGGACTTTTGCTCCCACTTGTCGCATGACTACTGTACATTTTCTATATGCATTGGTAGCTCATTTTGGTTGGGATGTACATCAATCAAAAATTGTTCCTGCTTTCTTGAATGGTGACATATTTGAGGAAGTTTATGTAACGTAGCCTCGCGGTTTTTTCATAAAAGGACAAGAGGACAACATGTGCAAATGTAACAAGGCTTTGTATGGGTTGAAGCAATCTCCTCATGCTTGGTATATATGAGAAATCTGACACTCATTTGGTCAAACAAGGCTTTCGTAACATTCCAACAGAAAGCACATTGTCTGTAAAGCGTGAGGGTGATGTATTTCTCATGGTGGTTCTTTATGTTGATGATGTGCTGATCACTGGACCAAATGAGAGACATATTGATGAATTTAAGGCTGATTTGAATGCTACTTTCAAGATGAAAAATTTGGGGCTGTTGCATCATTATTTGGGTATACAGTTTAAGCAGTGTGATGGTGGTATTTCCTTGTGTCACAAAAGTTACATAGAGACATTGCTATGTAAGTTTGGACTTGAGGATTGCAAACCTATTGCCACTCCCATGGAAACAGGTTTGAAGTTGAGTCTACATGATGCTGGCGATCCTGCTGATGTCACTCTTTACCAAACTGTTGTTGGCTGCCTCATTTATGTATGCAACACAAGGCCAGATATTCAGTTTGCAGTCTCACAGGTCAGCAGATTTATGCATAGCCCAGGGTCTAAGCATTGGCAGGCTGTCAAGAGGATTTTCCGCTACCTTAGTGGCACTTTACATCTTGGATTGTTTTATCCCAAGGGGGGATCATTGCCGCCAGACTTACATGCTTTTTCGGACTCAGGTTGGGTTGGTTGTTTTGACATGCGAGTGTCCACAAGTGGTTTTTGTTTCATGCTTGGCAGTTCATGTATATCATGGTTGAGCAAGAAGAAACCTACTGTGGCCACTTGGAGTTGTGAGGCTGAGTACAGGGCAGTCTTCACAGCTACAGTTGAGTGTGTATGGCTCAGACACCTTATGGCTGATTTGGGTGTTGGACAGGACACTGCCAACACTATCTACACTGACAGTAAGAGCGCATTGGATGTTGCGAGGAACCGAGTTTTTCATGCTCGCACAAAGCACATTGAGGTGCATTACCACTATGTCAGGGAGAGGATCTCAGCAGGAGAGATCAGCTTGGCTTATGTGCCAACACAGGACAACCTTGCAGATCTTTTCACAAAGGCATTGTCTTGTGAGAAGCTTGAAGCTTTCCGCTAAGCTTTGGGCTTACTCCCCTTTGTGGACTGATCCTGTCCTCAGGGCATGACACTTCCCTTTACTCATGTGCCAGCTCTCGTTCACCGCATCACTCCAGGGGGGATTTGTTACCATATACATGTGGTAGTGATGTGTGTGAACACACTAGGACTGCCGGGGCATTTTTTCCCTCTTTAGGAGGTTTTTCCCCCTGTGCATTGTATATACGCCACTCTAGGGCTATCTATCTTTCCATTGCACACTAAGTAACACACTCTCTATTGTGTGCCTTGAGCTTCCTTCATCTTCTCCAAGCTGTGTGTGTTTCTCTGCAACCCTAATTCCAACAAAACATGTGAGGGTGGACCTGATCCGATATCTGTATTGGTAACAAGGCATAGCTGATGGCTTTTGTCATGTGCCTCGTATAACTTTTGATTTCCTGGTTGGTCTCTTGAAGGTCAGTGTGGGCCAATTGCTTGTACAAGCTTTGGGAAATGATATTTCCTTGGGCTCTTGAGTCTACTAGTGCCGTGGTTGTGACCTGATTGTTTTCAACCTGTACCTGGATCACTGGGTCCACTCTTTCTTCATCTAGTTCTTTGATTGATACTTGGTTGATCCATAAAATTCCATCTGGTAACCTTTGTTGGCAAAGAAGCTTTCGTTTGTTGGCAATTATTTCCTGTGCCTCGTCTTTTGCTTGCTGCATCACTTTGGTCTTCTCTTTGGTCTTCCTTTTCTCAAAGTGGATCTTCTAAAGCATATCTTGGGTTAGTGGCATGTGATATTTCTTGAGCCTGCAACCACTAATCCAGCTAGGCATCTCCTCTCCCTCTAATGTCGCAAGTTTAAAGGCACCACTTGGTGATAGATGTTTAAACACAAAGGGTCCCATCCCTCGCTTTTTCAATTTCTTTGTGTGCTTTTTAAGGGTGTAAACTAGCACGTAATCATCTGTCTTGAACTCCTTGGACCGCACATGTTTATCAAAGAATTCTTTTTGTCTCCTTTTGCTAGCATAAATGGAGGCTACCAATTTAAGGCAAAGCTCGCCCAACTTTTATAGGTCATCTATTCTAGAAGACAACTCGTGCCCTGTCCACTCAAGGTCCTTATCTACTCTTAGGGTTGGGATTAGAAATTCTATGGGCAATATCGCGTTAAGTCCGAACACCATGTTGTAGGGTGTCGTGCCACTAAGGATGTTTTGTAAGCCACTCTCTATGCCCATAATGCTGCTTGTAGTTTCTGGTCCGAATCCGTCCTTGATTTCATGAAGATGTTGGTTAGAACCGTGCACAATGCTTTGTTCATGGCCTTGGCTTGCCCGTTTGCTTGAGGGTGATAAGGGGCTGATTTCCTATGAATGACCATGAATTCTCCTAGGAGGCATTCAATGACCTCATTGATGAAGTACGTTCCTCTGTCATTAATGATTTCAATAATAGGTAGGCCATACCTAACAAAGACATTCTCGTATAGAAATTGTTCCATGGTTCTAGCGTCAGCTTTTTCCGTATCCTTCGCTTCTACCCATTTAGTGAGATAAATTGTGGCAACAATGATATATTGGGCATGCGTACGATACACTGGGGGTGCAATAGGTCCTATAAAATCAATTCCCCACTTGGAAAAAACGTGTGTGCCCATCATTGGCCGTAAAGGCATCTCATCTCTTTTTAGTGGTACCTTCGTCCTTTGGCAGTCATCGCAGTGATTCACATACTGCTCAACATCCATGTATAATGTTGGCCACCGAATTCCTGTGGTCAAGAAAATTTTGGCCATCTTGTCACCTGAGAAATAGCCTCCTGACACACCTCTGTGTGCGTGCTCTAGAATCGGTAAATACTCGTTTTTCGTTGCACATAACCTGCACTGGTCATCTTTACCTTGCTTATAGAGCTGACCTTCAATTAAAGTGTAGTCTTTGGCTTCTAGGTCTATAGACCTCTATCTAGCCTTGGAAATATTCTCTGGCAGTGTACGTGTGGTGAGGTAATCCACCCTATATTGGCTCCATTGGGGAGCTATGTTTACTTGGAATAGTGTGGCGTGTTCTACTGGCGGTCTCGCTTGACATATGGCGCACTTCCTCACGTACTCATTTACTTCATTGCGCATGCAAGGCCAATACACTCCAAGTCTTTGCAACCATTGGTAGGTCTTTTCTTTAGAGCAATGAAATCTTAAGTCCTGCTCATGAGCTTCTTGAAGATACATGTTGTACTCCTCAGGTTTTATGCACAAGCGTAAAATCCTGTCTAAACCATGTTGATATAAGCGTCCGGCAATGATCTCAAAGTCCCTGGATTGCTCAATATTATGTTTCTTGTAGTTTGTTCTATCAAAAACAGATCTATAACTTAAAAGAATTACGATCTTTTGTGACCATTTAGGGAACATTGTATGCGACGGGCATGTCATCGTCAACCCCTATAGGTGCTTCTCTGTTGGTTATTCTTGAAAGTTGGTCGGCCCGTAGATGGGTTTTTCCTTTCTTTACCATGACTGTGAAGTCAAATTCTAGCAGTACTATAAATCATCTTACTATGCGTCCCGTACTGCATGGACTGTTTACTAAGTAGAGCAGGGCTTGGTGATCTGTGAAGAACACAAACTTGTTGGCCACAAGATAATGCCTGAATTTCTTCACTACATATATCATGCCTAATCCCTTTCTTTCCGTGGTGGTGTAGTTCTTCTCGGAACATTCAACTGCCGTCTTGCAAAATAGATTGGAAAGTCCATAGTCCCTTCACCTAGCTGTGCCAAAACACACCATATAGCATATGTTGAAGCATCTGTGTGAACATGGAAAATTTTATTCCAATCTAGTGTCTTTGAAACCAGTGCTAAGATCATTGCTTCTTTGAGTTTTTCGAAGGAATTTTCACATTCATTAGTCCATACAAATACTACGATCAACCTATAAAGAGGTTGTGCAATAATTGTGTACAAGTAGATGAAACTCATGTAATATCCACAGTGTCCCATAAAGGACTGGACCTCCTTCATGTTTGTTGGCCTTGGTAGTTCAATAATGACCTTGATCTTGTTGATATCAGTCGATACGCCATTCTCCGACACTATGTGCCTTAGGATTCTACCTTGTCTAACCATGAAAACGCATTTTTTCGGGTTCCGGCAGATCCTATAAGTCATGCACTTCTCAAAAACCTTTCGTAGGTTCTCTGTGTTCCGTTCTCAAAAGAAAATAGACACAAAGATTATCCATGTAGATCTCCAAGAATATTCGCAGATATTCTTTGAGCACGTGGGCGTTTGTAAGGCCAAATGGCATTATCCTAAAAGCGTATATGCCAAACTCTGATGGCAAATGCCATTTTGTGTTGATCTTCTTGCACGATAGCAAGTTGATAATAGCCCAAGAACTCATCCAGAAAGGAATAAGCTTTTTTGCTTGCTAACCTCTTTAGAAGATGTTCCGTGATTGGTAAGGGATAGTTGTCTCTTATTGTAGCTTCTTTTACCGTTTTGAGATTGATGCATACTCACAATGTACCATTCTTTTTGGGCACTATCACGATGGGTGACACCTAGTCCGTATGCTCTATCTTGTAGATAAATCTAGCTTCTTTAATCCTATCTATTTCTTCCTTGATGCGCTTGGCAAACGTATCATTATAGGTATAAGGATGTTGTCTGCTCGGCTTCGTGTTTGGCTTCAAGGGGATTATTTGCTAGCAGACACTAGGGTCCACTCCCTTAAGATATTGGTAAGACCACGCAAAGACATCCTTATATTCCTTGAGAAGACTGATTGGAAGCTCTTCTTCTTCGGGGGTCAAATCTGTTGCTATGTAGACCGGCTTCGGATCCTCTCCTAGTTCCGCTGGGTCTATCTTTTTCGCGTCCTCTGCCCCGTCATGAGACTTCTCTTGTGTCTTTTCTCTCATGGGTTGTGCTATTACAAGTTTTCTATCTTGTATGGTGAACTTCTTGAAGTGTGAGGGCACATTGATGTTATCCTTTTCATCCTCCTCACTCTCCATCTCCGTTGTCCACACTTCGCTCAAGGTTTTCTTAAGCTCCTTGTACTTTTTCCTCCTTTCAACCTTGGTCCATGGGGGGTCTCCTATTCTGATTACCTCAGGTTGGTTAGATTTCTTGCTCCCATTTTGCAACCTACTTGTTTCTTTTGCTTGTTTTCGTTGTTTCCTTGTGGTTTCCCGCATTGGCGCATCCTTATGCCCTGGGAATCTATCTGTTATCTTGTCTTTAGCACAATCAGTTGTGTTGACCAACATTAAGAACTGTGTCTTGCGCTGAATTTTAGGCATGGGGTTTGGTCTCGGCTGATTGGTTGTTATTTTTCTCTTATAGTGACGTTGGCGTCTAGGTTTTGATTTGGAATATTGTAAAACCTGACATCCACTACGGTTTCTTCCAAGTCACTCAGGCCTTCTGAGAACTCATCATCCGCCTCTTCTTTCGGGTCTTGCTACTCTAAGGAGTCGTAGAATTTGTCCTCCACCTCCTTTTTCTTCTCGTTTTCTTTTTCGTTGCCCTCTTGGCTGATTTCTAGAGTGGTTTCGTCTGAATCCAATACCGCATTTACCATGTAATATGGTACCAAGTCGTAGCCTTTTTCATCACAGAATTTTGTTGCTGGCTTGGCTTTGATGGCACACACGTCTACGTATGTGTCTGGAAGTTGCAGCTTCATTCTTGTAGCCCTTAGTGCAGGTTTGCCCCACTTCTTCCACACTTCCTTGGTGGCTATGGAACTCCTACTCCACTATCTAGGACTTCCATTGTCGTTACACCTTCACATTCTACCGGAAGTGTGGTGTTTCCCTCTTTGCCTTGGTAATAATCACCTACCTTGTTTAGGGGTACCGGCTCCATGTTTGCTTATGGCTTTTTGAGTTCTTGGATTCCTTCCTTGATTTTCACTGCTGCTGGATCTATCACTCCAAACTTTTCCAGGCATTCACCTACGTTTGACCACATACTTGGCCAAATTTTCAACAATTTTGACAATGTGATGGTGCAAGTCACCGATGTTAACAAGATATCTACTAGCCCCTTTGAATCTATGTCTTTGGGTGCTAGATGTTTGTGAGAGGGAACAACTTTGACCTCATACTCACCCATGTAGGATGCTAAAGTCCTCAACGGATGCGGTCGCCTCTCTATGGATACCTTTGAACCTTTATCTCCATAATACGATTGCAACTATTACATTTATTTGTGATCTTGCCTTGAATTCTTCTATGGGAGCAGAAGGTAATGTTTTGCTACCATCCTTGGCGTCTCTAACTGCTCTCCATAACTCCTCTGGCCATTGATCTTCGACTATCAGATTGTACGGAGGAAAATCCCTAAACGATTTCTCGGTGGTATTAGGAACAATCCTGAGATCCTGGCTCCTTTCTTGGTTCCACTTCCATGCTCTCTTGCCTACGTTTCTCTAGATCTTTTCTCTCTTCTACTGTAGGCTCTTCTGTCCTTACTATCTTTGGTGCTCGTGGCGGTGATGGGATGACTATTTCTTCTCTAGGTGGTACAATTAGAGGTTCTAGCAGGGCTTGGGCTGTCTGTACCATCTTCTAACACATTTCTAGCCTCTTCTTATCCAATTTTGCATATGGATATGTCATCCATATATGTGCCTGTGTTTGATCTTTCTTGAGCCTAGCTTCGTAAGCTTGTAGGAGGGCATCCATCTATTTGTGTACTTTCTCTACAAGAATTGATCCTCCCGTGCTTGCGCCTTTTGGCGCTTCTACCACTACTAGTTCTTGGAGGGGTAGGAAGGATTTCTTCCACCCTTGGTGAGTTTTCTGCCTCTTGCTTCTTGAGCTTTTCCTTCGTTTTCTCAAGTTCTTCCGCTAGAGATTTTTGTTCGCGCTCCCTCCTAGCTTTCATCCTATTCTTCCTAGCCTTCCAATTTCTTCGACTTCTCGTTCCTTGGCTAGGCGTTTCCTCTCTCGGGGACTCTTCACTTTTCCCTTCTACCGCTTTCTGAGCCTGTGCTCTTATTACTACCTAGACCGGTATTACCTTCTCGTTCTCAGATCCACTTGTTGTTGACGGAATAGACTCTATGATGTTCAAGGTGGACTTCCCTCTAGGTTATGGGTTTTTAGGGCAATCTATGATCATATGAGTGACCCCACATTCCATGCAATAGGAGTTAATGCTTATGATTTCCTTGTGAGGACAATCCTTCATCAAATGATTACCACTCCATTTAAAACAAGGTCCTCTTACGGGTGGTGATGCCCCGTGCATCGGCCCTTGCGGATAAGTAGGTTTAGGTCTCATGATTCCGCAATTTGATATAAATAGCAACGTGCGCTCTTCCATTTGGTACCTACCTTCTCCTGTTGTACTTAATTCAGATTGCACTAAAGGACTAGGCGTACTCCAAGGTTTTGGCATAAAAAACTCTTCCAATGAGTGATAACCATGGTGTCATGTACTTGGTTCCTCATAATATGCCGGGCTAGGCACTAATGCCTGCTCATCTGATTCTTCCATTGTTGGCACGCATCAAACTATGATAGGCCTCACTCTTGGTAAGGGAGGTTGTTGCCCTAACACCGGCTGTGGCCTCTCTATCCCTATGGGTCCTCTTAGATTTCCTACTTCGTATCTCGGTGGTGGTGGTGCATGAGCTTGTGAAATTGGGGCTTCAGGTGCATAATCTCGCTTTCGCACATACCCTTTGTTGTAATAGCACTCTTCCATTGTGTGGTTAGTCCACTTCTGCTCTACTGCATACCACTTTGGCGGTCTCAATGGTTGTTGAGGAAGCGCTGGGAAATGCTGCGTAAGATGATCAACTCCACATGTGTAGCATCTCTTCGGTTTGTCAAGGAGGCGGTTGCATCCTTCTAACTACTTCCTCGATAACCTTTTCTTGGCTCATAGGCGTTGTGAGCGGGATGAAAACACACACAGCACCTCTATAAGGACCCGACGCACACTCTTGGGAAGATACACACACACACTATGGGGCACCACTCGGCTTACACAACACACCTGGCCGAGACAGGGAACACACCTCTAGAGTGAGAGGAGAGAGACTATCCACTTGCCCACTCCACACAGACACACACACACACACACCCCCAAAAAACTCAGCTCAAAAGAGGATAATTTCTGATGTTTAGATACAAATGAGCTTGGGCCAACACCAATGGGGCAAATAGCTCACACAGTATAGGTAAAATAAGCCATATATAATCACAAATTGGAGCAGAAACATCGCTCATAGGAGAAATTTACACAGAAAAACAACAGAAAAAGAGTGAGGAATTTGGCAAAATGGACAGCGCCATCGCGTCCAGAACGGCCCAAACCCCCACTCTACAATGTCAAAGTGCTCAAATCTGACCTCGGATGAGCAGTTTACGGCCAAAATAGGCTCCAAAATGAGCAAAAACACACCTGCAGCTGTTCCTCCTCTCTTCTCCATGTTTTTTCTGGTATTCTCTCTGTTTTTTCAGTTCCCACACTTAGCTTTATTAGTTGGGAACCCTTGGCCTTTTAAATGACCTCAAACGGACCCCGAAAAGGCCAAAAACTGACCTCGCAGTGCATAGTTGTCACCTTTTTGCATCATTCGCACACCTAGCACTCAACTTTTCCCAATAATGCATCCCGCACCATGTGAAGTGGCCCCAAAAAGTGGTCCTTATGATGACCTTTCTGCATAATTATCACAAGAAAACATCTACGTTGTGTCCGTACTCATCCACGTGCAAGTATTGACCCCATTCGGCCTCCTGACACCACTAGATGCCATCTGACGCACTCGCTTTGCTCATGTCGTCGGCCCGCGGATAGCTTCCTCGAGAATTTTTATGCGCTACCAACTCCTTCTTATTGTAGAAAAAATACACTAGTACTGGTAATAGTGAAAATTGATGCACTATGTACATGTTGTCCTACCTGTACACATGTGGGTCCCACATAACAACCTGGCTCTGGAAAATGGGCAATCCTTTATTCCATGCACCATGCATGTGTATGTACATATGCACAATCCCTTGCTCCAAAAAACTCCTGACATAATTTGCCCACCCCCTAGCCTGCTAGAGCATTCATGCTCAGCAGCAGCACTAGTAGATGCTCATTCCACCTAGATCAAAAGGCCAAAGGCATATCGCCTGATTCACAAGAAGCATCATAACACCACACCTACATTTTTCAACAATAAACCAAAATGCACCATAGCCATATCCAACTAATACATCCGTCCTGTCTAGAGTTCCAAAAGCATAAATATTGCATGCCACATTCAACCCAACCGATAGAGACAACTCAAGTGACTCATCACCTGGCATCTTGGCTTCACCAGCCATAACAACAACCTGCAAATCATACACCCAAGTAGCTAAAAGCATTGTGTGAAGGTAAATTTGTTGATATCCTAAGCACAAAAAGTATCCCCGCAGCACACATATCCCTAGCATAGGCATCCACATAGCTAAGGTTGGACTCATATATGCCAAACCCCTTCTCATCATCATAAGCATACTCATTATCAAACATCACTTTATCCACATCATAATCATGTCTAGCACCACTATCCATAGCTTCTAGCATGGGTTCATCAGTCTCCAAGAATATAGATCCCTGCTCTAAACCACAATCATGCTCACAAATCGGTTCAATCATTGCACATACATCAAAATATGGCTTCAAAACAGGCTCCACATCCAACAAATCCACAAAATGGCTCTCAACCTGGCCCTCTTCCCTAATTTCCAAGGAACTAGTATCCAAAGATACGTGCTCATCATCAATAACCTCAACCTCACACTCACACCCAGAATCACAAGGTACACAAGTAGCCAATGCATCCTCTTCAAGACTTTTCAATCCTGTATCCAAAGCATTACTCACCTCTTTAGGCTCTTCCATAAACCTGTCAACCTGCAAGACCTCTTTACGCTTCACAATAGACCTTGGGAAGAAATGAGAAACATCATAGGATAGGCTACTTTTCACCTGCTTAGGCTTAACGTCATCTTCCATGTCAAATCCATCTTGCACATGCATACCTGTACTGATACCATGTTCCTCAAGACGCTTAAACTTCCATTCCTTGTGCTTTGCAATGCATACCGCATCTTCAAAAGACTTGGGCCTCTTCAACTCAACCTCGAACCGCAACCAAGGTGACAAACCATCAACAAAAGAACTTTTCTTCAATGAATAAGGGGGGATCTCATCCTTAAGAGAAACACACCAACGAGTCCATAAATCTGTAAAACTTTGTACATAGGCATCAACACCTTGACAAGAACCTTGCTTAAGAGCATTGAGTTCATTCCATACTGCATTTTCATCTTCCACAACCTGGAAATGCTCTAAAAAAGATTCTATAAACTTGTCAAGATTCAAACCATAAGAAGAAACCACTGCTTCTTTAGCTTCCAAATCCATGAACCAAACACGAGCCTCATCTTTCAAAATCTTGTCCTCATCACACATATTGTTGCTTATGCATGCCAGCTCCACTTGCTCCAAAAAGTCTTCCGCATCTTCACCACTTCTTCCATGAAATTCCGGATAAGAGAAAGCCATGGCTACCCAAGTTTAATGCTTTGAGAACCCCTTCGAACACACGTGCAAGAACCCAAAACTTTTGACTGACTCAATTCCCAGAAACTTCAATGGAGCTTAACTTCAGATAAGGACAAACACATGCACATCAAATGAGTTTTCGTAGTTGATCATTGGAATTACAACAGGCAAAGGACATTCCAGGATCTCTCGTAATCTTCTTGGCCCGAACATAAAGACTATGCGCTGCTGGAAAAAGATCTTCCTGGACACATGAACATTAATGTGAATTCTTTGAGTTAAATGAAAAGGAGTGAACTGAGGGCCATTTTGATCATCCATTAAAGCCAACCATGAAGCTCCCAAGAAGGCACACCTGACTCAACCTCTGATTTTGCCAAAATTTCAGCAGCATAACAGCATAAATGGCTCAAAAGACCAAAAAACCAGCCATCATAACTTGGAAAAATTTTGGCAGAGTTTCCCCAGAAATAGAGCAGTAGGAACCCAAAATATAGAATGTATATGTATGCATAAACTTTCAACAATAGAACCCGAGCATCAAGGAGGACTCACTAGTACATAGCCTATGGCGAGGTCACGAAAAGGGTGCTCCAGCTACTTGTATCACCGAAAGGATCTCCACATTTGAGAATCCCCCAGCTCAATAAAAACCTCATGCTATCGACCCTCACACGAAGGCTAATGCAAATCGCATATAGTCAAGTCTCAGAAATGACTATCTTCCAGACCAAGTCTCAGAAATGGCTGGAACTGCCAAATACAACCAAGTATGGCTCCACAAATGCGTACAATGGCAGTTTCCACAAGTAACGTACAATCCAGCAGACAATGCGCTCAAATAGGCGCCAAGTGATGCATTCCCACAAAAACTGCAAGTGACGTCACTGCTAGTATATCACTGTACTCTAGCTACCTGTACCTGTGTCAATCACCTGTACCTGTACCTGTCCCTATAACCTGTAACCTCTAACCTGTAATCTGCAACCTGCAACCTGTAATCCCGAAGCTCGAAGCAAAATGTACTCGAAGAAGGTCCTCCGTGGGGGCGCCAAAAGAATGTGAGCGGGATGAAAACACACACAGCACCTCTATAATGACCCGACACACACTCTTGGGAAGATACACACACACACTATGGGGCACCACTCGGCTTACACAACACACCTAGCCGAGACAGGGAACACACCTCTGGCGTGAGAGGAGAGAGACTATCCACTTGCCCACTCCACACAGACACACACACACACACCCAAAAAACTCAGCTCAAAAGAGGAGAATTTCTGATGTTTAGATACAAATGAGCTTGGGCCAACACCAATGGGGCAAATAGCTCACACAGTATGGGTAAAATAAGCCAGATATAATCACAAATTGGAGCAGAAACATCACTCATAGGAGAAACTTACACAGAAAAACAACAGAAAAAGAGTGAGGAATTTGGCAAAATGGACAGCGCCATCGCGTCCGGAATGGCCCAAAAACCCCAGTCTACAATGTCAAAGTGCTCAAATCTGACCTCGGATGAGCAGTTTACGGCCAAAACAGGCTCCAAAATGAGCAAAAACACACCTGCGGCTGTTCCTCCTCTCTTCTCCACGTTTTTTCTGGTCTTCTCTCTATTTTTTCAAATCCCACACTTAGCTTTATTAGTTGGGAACCCTTGGCCTTTTAGATGTCCTCAAGCGGACCCTGAACAGGCCAAAAACTGACCTCGCAGTGCATAGTTGTCACCTTTTTGCATCATTCACACACCTGGCACTCAGCTTTTCCCAATAATGCATCCCGCACCATGTGAAGTGGCCCCAAAAAGTGGTCCTTATGATGACCTTTTTGCATAATTATCACAAGAAAATATCCACGTTGTGTCCGTACTCATCCATGTGCAAGTATTGACCCCATTCGGCCTCCTGACACCACTAGATGCCATCTGACGCACTCGCTTTCCTCATGTCGTCGGCCCGTGGATAGCTTCCTCGAGAATTTTTACGCGCTACCAACTCCTCCTTATTGTAGAAAAAATACACTAGTACTGGTAATAGTGAAAATTGATGCACTATGTACATGTTGTCCTACCTGTACACATGTGGTTCCCACATAACCACCTGGCTCTGGAAAATGGGCAATCCTTTATTCCATGCACCATGCATGTGTATGTACATATGCACAATCCCTTGCTCCAAAAAACTCCTGACTGCGTCTCGAGTTTTGGTGTTGTTTTAGCAGATTTTGTGGCACTGTTTTGGGAGGATGCATCGTCCTCATCGTCTCTCAGATCCCCAATACCATATACTGCACAATTATCTACCAAGTAAAGTGCCTTTTTCACTAGCTCGTTCAAGCTGACACATCGTTTCATATGAAAATCTTTCTGAAGATCCGCATTTTTGAGGGCCTTGGGTAAAGATAAGCATTCGCCTTGAGTGCATGGATAGTTCAATGTCTGGATAGAACTTCACGTATCTCTTTAGCCTTAAATCTACTTTCCTCATGTTTCTCCTTCTTTTTGCTTGAATTTGTGAATTTGCAAGACCGTATTGTGGGCGATTCCCCATTGGAAGAATTCCTCTATGAACTCATCGAACATCTCTTTAATCATCGCAAACTCTTGTCTTTCGACCAAATGAAACCATGTAGCAGCGTCGTCTTCTAATGTCAATACGAATCCGGAAAACTACGTAGGAAAATCAAAGACTTCCTCTGCATGGATAACTCGTATAAAAGCCGCTACGTGATCCCTTGGATCTTTGTCTCTGGAATATTTCTTCTTAACCCATTTATGGACTTGGGAAGGCCTAATTCTTCTATGGTCTATGACCCTCATCATTTGACCCTCCATAACCCTATTCATTGGTGCCCCTGGCCTTATTCCTTGGATTGGATCTATTTCTTCGTCCAACTTATGATCTCTTATTGGCCTATCAACGGGTCTTTCTGGCCTCGGCACTCTTTTAGCCCTGGCTCTTTCTAATGGTGGAGTACCCATTGTTGCTCTATCTATCATGAAAGCTCTACTCTCACTACGGTAATTGTACGAGGGTGGTGGTGGTTCTAATGGCCCTGTCATGACCGTATGTCCACCTCAAATGTGGCTCCTTCCTGGTGCATCATCTCAGTGCAACCAAGAACTTAACGACTGTGGGTCTACCGTAGGCTCTATAGGTGCATGCACCGAAAAGGATTGGCACTTCGGCTGGGTGTTGTTCTAGGCATGGATCTAGCTCTTGGAGCAAATCCTAGTGCTCCTTGGATTGGTATTATTTCCATTTCTTTCGGATCCACCGGATCATACTCACATCCATATTTATCCGCATATAGAAGATCACTTCCATAGAACATTTCATAGGAGAATAGGTACAAAACCTTCTCCATACCCAAATCCCTAGGATAAGGTTCTACGCAACAAAAGTAGGACTTGGTACATCCATCTTCGTGCTCGTATATTCCTTCCTCTCCTAGGTCCGTCACGACCCTTTTTAGCCTCTTTTTGAAGATGTATGTGGAATTGAGAAGGTCCACATGAGGTGGTTGGTTCTCTTTTCCATGACCATCTTCTCTCTTGACATATTATCTTCATACTGGTTGTAATTTTTCGGGTCTCTGACTATGAGATAGTGTGCACCCTCTTTGTCTCTATACCTATCGACATCATCGTAAACCTGAACGTTTTCTAGACCTCTAGTAGGCTTTTCTTCAATGCAAACACACTGGTGTCCCCTATTATCGACGTAAATGAGGGCTCCATGCGTGTTTGTCCCTTCTAGAAAGATTGTGGTGTACCAAGACGTTTGTGTTTGATTCATGCTTGCTGAGGTACCACCTACTTTTGCTATGGTTGGCAATTGACTTCCTAGGCGTTGGTCAGCCATCATGTAAAGTGAGGGTTCAGAAGAGGTGTCGGATTCACTACCTTCTTCTATGATTGGTGCAAGGGGATCTATCCCTGCTTGATTCAGGCTCTCTTCTGTGGATACTGAGCTAGCCTGGTCTCCTCCTGTCCTGAGATCTCTCGGCAAAAGTCTACCTGATCGCAAATACATTAATTGACAAGAAAAATGCCTTGAAAACCCAACCTCTTACCTGGTAGGTCGGCTTGCAGTCTTTTGCGTCATCACCTTGGTTTTTGAGTGCTCCTAATACCTGTTTTTTTAAAGGCAAATTGACAAAAACTTTGCCTCTCGGCCGTTTAAGAGTACTCACTACAATTTACACACAAATTTGTACAAAAATTTGCAAAATCTGGACCAAAAACTGTGGAGTTGTTCTTGAATCTTTTATGGAGTGTTTGACTATGATTCTGGAGTCTATTTTGAACAACCAAGGTACCTTTGGGGTCCTCTCAATGAGTACTAGGCACTGGTATGTCCACATTCAAAAAATTGCACAAGTGGCAGCAACTACGGTTGCTGAAAAACTGCTTTGTTTGAGATCTCATCAATTTCCCATTGACTCCTTATGTTTTGATGAGTCTCATGAGCCTATGCATGAAGTTTGGGGGTCAAGGTACCGTTTTAGACTCTTTTTGGGTAGTTTGGGGGTCAAGGTACTGTTTTAGACTCTGATATGGTCTCTAGGCTGTTTGGAACTCTTCTGCTTGTCCAAAATTGATGGGGAAATTGTTTTGGACTCCTTATGATGTGAGGAACCTGTGGGTATGGTCAGTTTTCCAAAATCATGAAAGTGTTAGCAACCGCGGTTGCTGCCAAAATCACCTTCTAGAAATTCTGTTGATACCACTGCGAAGCTTGCCCTCTGTGGAGTCTAATGACCATATGTATGTCCAATTTGGACAAGATTTGGGTTGTCAAATGCTAAAATTTCAACCAAAAGTGCAACTTTTACAAAAATTGCTCCCTTGATCAAGATTTACAATATTTTAACCAGGGAAAAGTGGATTTGGGGTCCCTTGGACCTAGGGCATTTGGGGTATGACTTGTACCTGGAAATCACACAAGTGGCAACAACCGCGATTGCTGCCAACTGAGGCTTTTGCAACTCAGGTCACTTCCTATGGGTTCCTCTCTTCAAGCGCTTTCCAATGATGCCCTGAACCTGTGAAATGGACACTCCTAGCATGCAAAACTTCAACTTTTTTCTATTTCAAGACTGCTTCACAAAAAATGGTCAAACTTAGTCGAATCAACTCAAAAAGCAACCAAATTTTCCAGATTAGCTTTACTAGTGCATATGCAAGTGTGCAAAGAAGAATTTTCCAAATCGGCACTCAAAATCACAAAATACATACACTTAGCATTTTTGGTCACTTTATCGCATGAAAGAGTCGCATTATGGTATCCAAGGCGATCTTTGCACTCGCATGACGCATCAAAATGATATCTCAACTAATACTACTCCTAGTGCTAAGCTACTGGTGTGTGGGGGTGTGGTATGCACAAGAAAATATGACGTAAAGGACAAAACGTAAGAGCCGCTATCAGCCAAAAGCATCCACTACACGCAAGTGATCTCCTAACTCCAAGCGAGGACTCAATTCACCAAGCACTAAAACCACACTAGAGTATACTAGACTATAAGGTAACCTAAGAAGAACTCCGGTCTCCTCAGTCCACCTGAGAGCTCGGTCAGCCTCATCGTCTCTCCTAACCTAAGGTGTAAGAAAAAATAATAGTAACACACGAGAATGGATAGAGAAGAACCTCACCGCGACTCCCTCCGTCTAGTGTAAGTCCTACGTCCTTGGTAGCGGTGCCAATATTGGCGGATCGCCGCGATCGGACGATGTAGCGAAGCGAGAACTCAAACCAACATACAAATGTCAATCTGAGGGCATAGCTGACCCAACTAGTGCATGGATCGAATGCAATGTCCTAGACGACAATGCACTAAGGAGGAAGAGTCACGAATGTCCAACATGCATAAACCGATGCAAAAACTGCAAAAGTCTCCTACGAGGGTATCAGGCTCTCGAATGGTCAGAATGACATGAAACGAAGTCCAATCATCATGAAACTTATGAACTAAGGCCTTAAGACTATGTAGAATGCGTTTATGCGCTCAAATTTGACATTTCCCAAAATGGGCTATATGGACAACCGCAATCGCCACCACTGCTAATCTCATCCAAATCGAACGATTGAGAGCTTGGGAGGCTTAGATTTTGTACCTAGATCCTATGTCTATGATCGGTTTTGCAATGCATATCCTACATATTAACACACAACGAGCAAAATACACAAGAGGGCAACCTAGAGCTTCAGCTGCTCATTGCGTCGCGATCACTCACTCAAACACATCAACATAAATATGTACACGATGCCAAGAGCATAGAGAAGCAGCACACAAGTAGTCTTTGCATTAGTATACCTGTGGGAACAACTGTGAGCGCACAGGCGTAGGCGAGCTCTCTTCACCAAGCTCCCATAAATTACAAGTTGAGTTGTGTTCAAAAATTAGACCTTTTGGCTTATATCTAAGGAAAAAATGGCTCAAAATTGATAAATAGAGCGAGGATTTTAGATTCCTAATCACTGGAGCTTGGTTGTGGATCATCTAAGCATTTACAAGGCTTTACGGGCTCGAAACGAGTCCTGTCATTTAAAAATAAATCTTGTCTTTTTATTACAACGCCGGCTCCAAAGGCAAAAATTTTATACACAATCATGGGAGGGCTTAAAAAGGGATTCCTGCTCTTTATCACCAATGTTTGGCAGCTCTTTGATACTCCCCACAAAACAGGAATGCACCCCGTTTCTTGTTGGAGCTATATATGGCTCACTCTACTCAACTTGGTCTCACCTATATATTTGTATCTTGTCCTCAATATGAATCAGTCTTTGGGAACGTATATGGTGTGTCTCTTGACTCGTCTCTCTCTCTTTCTCTCTACATCTCAACATGATATCAGAGCGGTAATGATCACGCGTCGATTCAATTCATGATGACAAAACAGTATGTGTATGCGATTCGCATGTAGGATTCAAAATTGCTATAAATTTATTTTGAGCGTTGATTCTTGTTAACTGTGGTTTTTTTTGTTAAGAAGAATATGATTAGTTCTTTGTGTGGTGTTTATTGCTAATCAATCTAATTGTTGATTATGTTTTCTTGTTGATGACACTCTGAACTTCATCTCAATTTTTGGGGGTCTCCAAAACGTGTTTGTCTCCTCGAGCTCTTCGATTTGAGTTCTAGATTTGCGTCAATCGGAGTTCGCAGCAGAAAGTTATGCTGTTTTTACTGCAATTGAGCTTGACGCAGCTTTCGTACTTCTTCGTGAAGCGTCTGCAATCGTTTCTCTAATTTTGGCATTAAATTTTTTGAGAAAATTACCTTTTTTCTATTCGTATTGTGTCCGTCAATCTTGCGTCTCATGCCACTCTATTTTGAGGACTCTTTTATTATTAACATCTCCTTCGTCTCTCACATCTTTGGACGTTCCTTGAGCATCCCTCTTGCGTTTATCGTTGACAGAACGCAGTCCTCATATTTCTCTCATTCTCAATTGCGGCCTTCACCATATATGGTGTGCAAATTCTGGGATCTTATCTTATACGTTTTCTCGCAAGAAGATATGGCTATGACTATTCTCGTCAATGGCTTTCCTTCTGGCCAACGTTCTGTTCCTCCTTTCCAAGGCCAATAATTTCCAGGCTTGAAAGCAAATATGTTGTTAATTCTTGAAGGAGATGAACTTTCTGATGTTGTTCTTGGAAATCGTGTTTGTCTTCCTCAGTCTGTTGATACAGATAATGATAACGTGCTTATCACTGAAGGACCTATATTTGAAGATTGGAATGTTGCCTATACGGATTGGCAATGACGTGATAAAGCAGCTCGTCGGTATATTCTTTCTGCTCTTACTGATTCCCTTTTGCTTGATATGTATGAACTGCTTACTTCCCATGACATATGGAAATACCTAATTGCAAAGTTTCAGAAGAAATCTGTTACAAAAATACTTTATTTGAGAGGGTTTCTTAACAAGTTACAATATGAAGTTGGTACTGCCATGACGGGACATATTGAATCTTTCAAATCTATTACTAATCAACTTGTTGCTGCTGCCGGTGATCCTGTTCCACAAAAGCAACTGATTACACTTCTCCTTGATACGGTGAAGGACTCTTCTTATGATAACATTGTTACTATTCTCTCTAATAAAGATGTTCTTGATTACGACCAAGCCTGCATGTCTTTAATTGAATACTCTCAACGTCAAGAACATCGTAATGCTGGTCATGATACAACCATGATTTCACAAGAGGAGACTGAGTCACAACAGATGGAACATGCTTTTTATGCTAGAGGGCCTCCATTTCAACGAGGAAACTGCATAGGTGGCCGTCACCGTAATATTTTCTTTCGTCTCAAATTTCCTAATAAGCAATGTTCTTACTGCAACAGAAATGGCCATACTGAAGATGATTGTTGGGCACGTCAATATGATGAAGAACACAATATTACCACAAAACAACCACGTTTATCTAGAGACTGTTCTTCTTCTTCTTGTGAATATTGTGGACGATCTGATCATCCCACTCATATGTGCTATAAGCGTCGATTCGACACAGATCTTAATAGAGCATATGCTACTGAACATCGAAACAACATTGTACCAAAAACAAGCTGCATCATATGTTTAGTTGCTCCAGACAGAATACTTCATGTACGTGATGGATCACTTTTTATTGTTGATTTTGGTGCTACAGGAAACATGACATATCAGTCTAAGTGGCTCCATAACTATCATCCACTACCAGTTCAACGTGTAGTTTATCTTGCTGATGATACTACTTGTCAAGTAAAGGGTATTGGAGACTTATATCTTGGTATCTTATCTTCTTCCACTCAAATTTTGCGAGGAGTATTATATGTACTAGATCTTCAACGTAATCTTCTTTCAGTTGTTGCTAGACTTGTTGATCTTGGTCAGTTTGTTGGATTTGATTTCAGTTTGTTGTTGGATTTGTACTAGAAAGATGGATAGACTATACACACTGCTCCTCAAAACGGTAATTTGTTTGAACTCTCTCTCAATGATGCTGTAGAAAATGTTATCACTGCTCCAGGTGATCATGATTGCAAAGTATGGCATCACCGTTTTGTTCATGCTGATTTCTCAAAACTCCTTGATCTTCAATGTTGTGATCTTGTTCATGGCATGGATCTTAAAGCCCATCCCCATATGGGAATTTGTGAATTTTGTGCTCTTGGGAAACACAATCGTAAACCTTTTCCTCTTTTAAACACGACTCATTCTCATGACATATTGGATCCTGTTCATACTGATATATGTGGACCTCTACCTTCTTCGAGATCACAATATCACTACTTCATTACTTTCATTAATGATTTCTCAAGGCATACGACTGTATTTCTACTTAGACAAAAATCTGAAGCCCTATCTGTTTTCAAACAATTCCACAAGGCTGCAGAACTTGAAATTGGTCGTTGCCTTAAGAAGCTTCGTAGTGACAATGGAGGCGAATATGTTTCTCGAGAGTTTGTGAGCTAGTGTGCTGACAGTGGAATTCATCATGAACACACTATTCCATATTAGCCTCAACAGAATGGCGTTGCTAAATGAAAGAATCGCACTATTCTCATTGCTGTGAGATGTATGTTGATTCATTCTGGCTTATCTCGTGTTTTCTGAGCTGAAGCTACTTTGACAATAGTATTTATTCAGAATCATCTTCCTACTACTACACCCACTGGTAAGATACCCATCACAGCATGGACAGGTGACATTCCTTCTGTATCTCATTTTCGAACCTTTGGATGTATTGCTTATATTCATGTTCCCAAAGAAACACGAACAAAGCTTGATGCCTGGTCTTAAAGTTATTTTTATTGGATATTTTGACATTTCCAAAGGCTACAAATTCTATGACCCTTCCTCCAAGAAAGTAATTGTGAATCGTGAAGCTACTTTTAACGAACAGCTTATGGGAGGCTCATGGTCCATGGATGATTCTGATGATACTAAATCATTGCTTCAGGCTTTTCCATTTCTTTCAGATGATGAAACTCTTCCTATAGATAAACTTTCCTCTTCACAACCATCCATTCATGAATGTTGCCAATGATGATATTGATATTTTTGTTGATGTGCCTATTGATTTTGAACATGGATCATGTCATGTTTATGATGACAATATTACTGATAATGTTTTTTCTACTTCTACAGTTCCCGTTACTTATGATGAGGCTATCTCTTCACCACAAAAGGATCAAAGGCAAGAGGCTATGGAAGTAGAGTACGATTCTCTTATCTCTAAAGGTATATGGATACTAACTGAATTACCTCATGGTCGTACAGCTACTAAATGTAAGTGGGTGTAGAAGAAATAAGTAAAAGCGGATGGATCTTTTGACAAGTTCAAGGCGCGTTTAGTTGCAAAAGGTTACTCCCAAGTAGCTGGTGTTGATTATCAAGAGACTTTTTCACCAGTTTTCACATTACAAGTGTTTGAGTTTTATTGGCATTTGCTGTTCAATTTGATTTAGAAGCTCATCAAATGGATGTGCGAACTGCTTTTCTTAATGGTGACTTGGAAGAGGAAATTTATATGGAACAACCAAAAGGGTTTGTTATTCTAGGTAAAGAAGACCTTGTTGCTCAACTCCATAAGACACTATATGGTCCCAAACAAGCTTCGCGAGCCTGGTATACAGAATTTGATCTTTTTCTCACCTCTAAAGGATTCATCTTTTGCTCTTCATACCCCAACTTATACATAAAATGCCAAGGTAGCAGTTTTGTGATTCTTTCTCTTTATGTGGATGATACCATCCTTGTTTCCAATGATTTGGGATTTCTTCAGCAAGTGAAAAAGGTATTGTCTTCTGCATTTGATATGGTGGATCTTGGAGAGATTCACTCGTGTCTTGGCAATCAAATCCAATGGAACCGTACAAAAGATATTTTATTCCTTTGACAGTCAAAGTTTATTGCAGATACTATTCAAAAATTTGGTATGGAATCTACACATTCAGCCAACACACCTTGTCTTGCGAGCTCTACAAAGAACACTTCTGACAATGGTAGTCAACTTGTCACAAATCAACCTTATGCTAACTAGATTGGATGTCTTCAGTTTGTTGGCATGAACACTCGTCCTGATATTCTGTTTACTGCTAATTATCTTGGACAACATCTTGCATGTCCTTCTCTTAAGCATTGGTCTGCTGCAAAGCGTGTATTGAAATACTTGAAAGGCACTCCAGATTTTGGTTTAGTCTATGGATGACAACTCACATCGAATTCTATGCAATCTCTTTCTCTTTTGGGTTACACAGATGTAGATTGGGCAAGCTCACATTTATCTATGCGATCTACTAGTGGAAATTGATTCTTTATAAATGGTTATCTTGTTTCTTGGACCAGCAAGAAACAACGTTGTGTTCCAGTTTCTACGACTGAGTCAGAATATGTTGCAGCATCACTTGTAGCTTGTGAGTTGATTTGGCTTCGACAAATGCTGGTTGATATTGGTCACTCTCCTCTTTCTAGCACACCCTTGGGGTGTGACAACCAAAGTGCTATTAGTCTTGCAAAAGACTATGTTCAACGTAATAAGTCAAAGCACATTGCTGTCCATTATTATTATGTCAGGTTTGAAGTACGCAAAGGAACCATTATGGTTGAACACTGTCCAAGTGATCAGATGATTGCAGACATTTTGACCAAAGGCCTCAACGAGTCATGTTTCATCTTCTTGCACTCGGAGCTTGGAGTTGCTTCGGTCTCGCTCTTTCCAGATTAGCTTCTTTGCTATTGTAATAGCTTTGTACATATGACATTGTAATCTTTTAGGTACCATTCACTATGCACACTCCACATTTGCACATTGTGATCTCTGAGTCACTTGAATATTTGTACATAGATGCACAATTCACTTTCACATCATCATCACTGGTTTATATTTTCACATTGTATAGGGGCTTGGGGTTTTCCCTTGAACTCCCCAAGGGTTTTTTCATCCAAAGCTACAGACCTTTGTTTGAGTGGGAGTGTTGGAGCTATATATGTCTCACTCTACTCAACTTAGTCTCACCTACATATTAGTATCTTGTCCTCAATATGAATCAATGTTTGGGAGCGTATATGGTGTGTTTCTTGTCTCATATCTCTCTCTTTATCTCAACAATTTCCATATATAATGCATACTTTTCCTTAGCATTCTCACTAATTAATTACATTAGAACCTAAATTATCAAAAGCTCATAAACATTATATCACCTTTAAAAAAATCCATTTCATCGAGTATCCAACAATGATCACTTCTGCACCAATTCCCTGATGATATTTGAAGTCACTAAAAACGCAAAAGAGATGAACAAAACTATTATCAACCAAGCTAGAAAGCTTGAGCAACTAAAACAAAGTAAAGTTGAAGGAATTCTATAAGACAATCTACACCAAATTAATAATTAGCCTGCAACAAAGAAGAAGAAAAAAAAATCAAATTTCACCTTTAAAATTGTCAATAATGAAGTATAACATTACCAACCTCCATCATGCATCATAGCAAGCATGGACTAGGTACTATGGCATCCCTACTCACATTATCACTGTCCATAAGAAGGTACAGGTTGATATACAAAAGTTTCGTCCAAACTAAAAAAGGACAATTTTTATAAGAAGACCAACAAACTAAGTTTATATTACTTTTGTAGAGGTAAGGGGCAAGATCAATTATGATAAAGGCTGCCTTTAAATATCAACTAAGAGCTTTTATGATCTCCATAGATATGAAAGCTTAATCTCCCCACTTTTAAAACTTATTTTTTATAATCTTTAACATTCTAGTCCCCAAATTTGTAGCCCAAATGGTAAGAATTGAATCTTCTCACCGTGAAATTATGGGTTCAAGACCCTCGGTTGTGCGATGGGTAGGGACACTAAAATTGTTTCCTTCACAGTGTTTTTCACAGTGTGTAGACTTCATGCCAATATTTGAAAGGAGATACACCCCCCTTTGTGGGCGAATTCAATGTGTTAACACTAGGTTTGTGTTTGAGCCACTTAAGTGGCTTGGAACCTCATTCTATAATTTGGCTGTATGACTGTCTATTTTTCAAGAAACCATGATCATAGGATATCATTGATGTCCTATGACATAGAGGGAAAAAAAAGTGTTAAAAAAAAATTAAAAATCTAAAAATAGTAAGAAGCCACAAAACTAGCTTTTAAATTTAACAACATACATGTCTTTGAGGCCCAAAACAAGTCGATAGTTCTTTTTCTAAAAATAGTATAAGCATAGATTCTTATTGTGTACATATCCATGTATTTTTAAAAAAAGATTCAATGTGCTTTGAAGGATTTAAAGGGGTCTACATGGGATATCAAAACTTTTGAGCAATTTTTGTTCTATCGTACCTAAAAGATGGCTCTTAGAAAATAGCAATTTTACATGAAATTATTTATTTCTATTTTTTTCAACACCCTACATGACTTGAGAACAAATCCCTGAAAGGTTTTTTCTGGTCCATGAGGACAAGAATTTACAAAAAAGTTGCTTATAGCCACAAATGTGGCTCATGTTCACACAACCCTAGTGTTAAGTATGCTCTCTCTCTCTCTCTCTCTCTCTCTCTCTCTATCTATATATATATATATACACACACACACACACACACACACACACATAATTACATACATACATACATATGTACATATATATATATCTGTGTGTGTGTGTGTGTGTATTTATATACATATATGTGTGTGTGTGTGTATATGTATATATATATGTGTGTGTGTGTTTATATATATATATATATATATGTGTGTGTGTGTGTGTGTGTGTGTGTGTGTATATATATATGTATATATACAGACACACACACATATATATATATATATTGATAGCCGTTTTTCGGCTCTCATAAAAATAATTTTAAGAAGCCACTTCACCCCACAAAAACACCCTACCACAAAGACTAGGCTCGCTTTTCCATTATAAATAGTGTGCGTGTGTTTAGGTTTTTATCATATTTTTTTATATCAAATCATTGAGCGATTCATTGGTCTAGGAGAAAAAAAAAATTATAATATTACGGTCCTCTTTATATGTAAATATTTTTTATCAAATAAAGGACCTAAGTATAAAGGGTTTCTTTTCTCAAAAAAATTATATTTATATATATATATATTCCTAGGTGTGCATTATTCTAGATCTCTTTGCAACCTTTCAGGGCATGAAATATTTCTATGCTACTGTGTACATACCCCATCATATTTATTTTTACAAAATAAACCCATATATTTCATCCCGCACCCTCGTGGAAGTTGAAATTTCTTTCTACGTTGTCACTCACTTTCACTAGATATTTTCTCACTTGCATATTTTACTCTTTCACCCAAAAACAAAATAAAATACTCCTATCATGATTTTCCTTCATGGGTCCTGCACATATTTTTTCCATACACCATGTGCTCATAAAGAGAAGGGCTAGGAAAAATCCAAGCACTAGGTCTATCATGTGCAATTGTTTTTTATTCATCAAAATTCATCATCCATGCATGTGGCAAGGGCCACATGAGTTCATTAGGTCATGGTTGATATATGCAGGGCTCACCTGGAAGACTACAAAGGAAAAAGAATCAAACAGTGGCCCATTTCAAGCTTTATTAGGTGCTGCAGGGACAGCTTTTTGCTCGAATTTTGGCACCTTTATATGATCCAAATTTGAGGATACTTCCAAAAGACAAAACGTTGCTAGTGAGCTGAAGTATTTTCCAAAATGTTTTCAAAATTTTTGAATTCAAGGACGATTTTACATGAAATTTATGGCCGACTTCAAAACTGCCACCTCATACACCCAAAAAATCTTCCTATTTCTCTCATCCTTCCACACACCTACTCACTCTTACACATTCCTCCCTCTCCTTCCCTCACTGAAACCTGCAATTTCCATGGCTTCTCCCACCCTCTTCACCATTACCCTTCTCTCTCATCCCTATAGTTCTTTTATGAACCTCTACATACATACACCCTCTCCATGTCTCTCTCTATTGCTTCTATGTTACAATTTCATTTACCACTCTTAAAAATATCTAAAATTCAGCATCTTAACCATGATAACTTCTCCAAATTGAGTATTTTTCATCAACAAATCCTCTTTTTCATCGTGGTGGTCAACCGTGGCGGCGGCATAAAGAAGCGAATAAGAAGAATAAGACCAGCGGTCATTTTTTCCATAATCTACACAAGGGTGAGTTCAAGCTTCGTCAAAGCTTCACCATCTCAATAATTCTCTTTTAATTCACCCCTCTTATTTCATCAAATCAACTCATTCTACCCATTGTAAATGTATCACTAACAATTCTAGTGATTGTTACCACTAACAACTAACTTCTCTTGTAAAAATGCACCCACACTATCAACATATGGAGTAGGCAACCGCACAAGTAAACCAAATTCACTCACTCCCATGGAAGCTTCTCTCTTTTCACCACATCAATTATTCTCTTACTTGAGCCCACATCCATGTGACTCAAGAGATAAGAGAGACCCCACTCTCATTTGAAATTCATAAAAATTCATAATGCTTAATCTTTCCTTATAAAATTGATTAGGCTTAATCCTAATCAAGGCTTCTAAAAACCTATAAATAGAACCCATTCCTCCTTGTAAAGGACATCACTATACCATTGCACACTATATTGAGCGTAGCACATGCCAGTTCTATCTTGGTTGTAAAGAGAGAGTGAGCTCTCTATAAACCATCAATTTGGTGCATAGAAAAGCTTGAGCTAGTTTGAGTGAGTGCGAGGAGAAGATATTCTTCCTACCATTGTTGTATCTACCCCAACATCAATGAATTGGTAGTTTTGGGTGCAATTCACGTCCAAAGGCTCACGCTTCTCCTCCAATTTGGCTTGGCAAACTCATTTAGCTTCATAAGCTGACTTGTTTCATTGAAGGTTGTTGTTTGTTGCTTGTGATTCATTGGCTATTGTTTGGCTACCATTGTAAAAGGGTGGATGGTGAGAGGGATCCCATAACCCTAAGACAATGTGCTAGTGATGCTATAACCAAATCTTGTCACTTGATTCCGCAAGCTCTAAGTTCCTTCTTGTGCAAAATATAAAGTTCAAGCTAAGTTGTACACCATCTCTCTCTCTCTCTCTCTCTCTCTCTCTCTCTCTCTCTCTCTCTCTCTCTCTCTCTCTCTCTCTCTCTCTCGTGTTTTAGTGTGTGAGATTGTTCCATTGGTGTTAGGGTTAGTGTAAATTCCTTGCTTGCTTGTGGGTTGCTCTAACGATTCTCCTCTTTTGCGTCCTAGTTCGCTCTTAAACTAGGTGGTGCCCCTTGTGTAGTTGGGTTTTGGCTATGGGTCTGCTGTTTTGGTTTGTGTTGTGTTGTGCCCCAGCCCCATTGAGCAGCACGGGAGCCTTGAAGGGTGTCTAGAAGTTGCTCTTCTTGTTGCCCTCCCCGGACCGCCTCAATTTTGGTGCCCCCACGGAGGATGAGCGGTTGTGTTAGCATACACAAGGTAAGTCTTCAAAAACTAGCTGTGTTTACATGAACAATCCACCACCTCCTAACCCTGCTCATGCAATTCAATTTCATCAGTTTCATTGGGTGCAAGGGATTTGGATAAATGTTCGCATTGATAGAAAAATATTTTTTCAACAACGTATTGTATTCATCTTTGGTGCTGAAGCATTAAGAGATATTCTACAATCTCCAAATCCTATTATACTCCCACTTGTAGACTATAATGTCTCTTTTGATGTACATGTGTTTATCTTGTTTTAGCTAGGTTAATGAATCAAGAGGACTTGTATCGTACATTCATTCCTTTGGCTAGTCAAGACGTGCATGTAATAGTTGGCACAAAGTTACAATTTCAACGTGTTTTCCGTCGTATGTTTGAACCTAGGCAAGTAGCGGCTATCAATGCCTCAGTCAATCCATTCATTTTGCCATTGATTCGCTACGATCTAAGCTTTGACGTTTACATTTTCATTCTACTTTGAAATTTGATTTTGCAAAACAAAAAATAAAAAAAGAAAAAGATTTTTTTGAGTAAAACCAGCAACATGGATACAACTAGGAAAATGAGTGGCTACCCCTTGTTCTTTGGAGAGCCTGGGGAGGATGCAGAATTATTCTTAGAAAATTTCAAAATGTCTTGCCGAATCAAGAGGATAGTAACTGATCAGGAACGTGTGGAAATGTTTGAGGTGGTCCTTACGAAAGATGCTAGCACTTGGTTTGACTCTTTGCCTAAGGAAGTTAAAGGGAATTACACAGAAGTTTTGAATCGTTTCAAGAAATACTTCTTTGATCCCCAAAACACTCAAAAACTATGGCAAGACATTGTTTCTCATAAGCAAAAAGACTTAGATGAATACTACTTGTACAAGCAAGAGTTTCTATGTCTTTGGGCTCTATGGATACGAAATGTTGCTAACCCTGGTGATGGTGCAGAATTTCTAAAGAACGAGAGGTTCATATCCGGACTCTTTCCTGACCTTAAGGTAAAAGTTGAGGCGGGTGCACCTGCTACCTTTGATGCAGGTGAAACTAGGGCTGCTGAGAAATATAGGAAACTCAAGTGCTTAAGGAGGGAGGTTCCAATAGAAGGTCTTAGGCCCAAAGGTAAGTCACAAGCATCAACATCTAAGGAGCTTCCTTAGGTAACGGCGGAAGTGATTGAGAAGTTAAATGAATCTTTAAGCAGCCTATCAATTCACCTTGCACAAGTTGTAGGTCCAAAGGGACAAGCAAAGAAGCCTGAAGAGCGAGATTCATGACCTAGGAGAGTCTTGTAATGTTGGAATTGCGGAGAGTCTGGACATGGGATGTATAATTGTCCTTGGCCCCCTGGGGAGCCAGGGAGACCTAACTTGAATTACCCAATGATGAATGCAGGTGAAGGAACTAGTCAGTAACCACGGCTTCTACAAAGGCCAAATGGAGCAAGACCACCTCCACAAGGAGTAGAAGGAGTTCCACCTTTGCCAGATCCAAATGTGCATGTGGTAGAGGTGACAAACTCAAATGAGGTTGACATGGAAGAAAATGGCATTAAGCGTGGCCGAGGAAAAGGTAAAGAGAAAGAAGGTGTCACATCACAGAGTGACCATGGACGAGGCAAGAAGGAAAAGGAGACCAAGGAAGCTAAGAGGACTCGACATCGTATCAACCTCCAAGACTTCCCTCTTGGACATGGAATGGCTCCATACAACTTGTTGGAAGACATGAGAGGTAAGGGTCCCGATATCTCATGGCCTCAGTTTCTTGCATTATGTCCACAAGTTAGGAGGGATTTAACAAAGGCAGTTAGCACCAGGAGAAAGGTAAAAGAGAGTGTGCCTGTTGTAAAAATTGCACATGCTGAAATGAATGAGGATATTACACTTGTGCTAGATTGTTACATCAAAGGAAGATTGGTTAGGAAAGGTCTAGTGGATGGGGGTGCACAAATTTGCATCATAACAGAGGGAATTATGCAAAAACTAGGCATGCACATCCATGAGACACCTGAAATTAAGGTCAAGATGGCAAACAATAGCAAGGCTAGGTGCGTAGGCATTTGTAAAAATGTTTTGTGGAGACATTTGGCATTAAGAAGGTAGTGGATTTCTATGTCATGTCTACCAAAGGAAATGGTTACCCATTTATCCTAGGGAGACCATGGCTAATGAAAATACGAGCTTTGCAGGATTGGGAGAGTGGAAAATTAATTTGCAGGAACGACAACCATAAGAAGGTTGTCTTTGACATGAAGGAGCAACGGCAAGAGAAGCTCCATGAAGAATCATCTCAAAGTGAGACGAAAGAAGATTGGACTGATAACACTTCAGAAGAAGAAAGTAGCGGTAGCATTACTGAAGAGGAGTCTTCCATCGAAGTCATGGGGGTAAAGTTTAAGCCAAACAACCAGGAAACCTCTTCTCGAGGTTTGGAAGAGGTAGGTTCCCAAGAGAACCAAAATGTGGAAGATGAAGGAATGTTAGAAGGTATGTTGTCTACAACACTTACAAAGGATGAAAGAGAGGAGTTCAAAGGTGTGTTACGGAAATTTCCTAAGCTTTTTTCTAAAGACTACACCGACGTGCATGGAGTAGATGATGTTCAACACAAGATTGAGCTAAAGCCAGAGGCCACACCTAAGGCTCAAAAGCTACGAAGGCTAGGATTCATCAAGGAGCAGGCTCTACTCAAGGAGGTAAGAAATCTTCTAGCAATAGGTTTCATTTATCCAGTAGAGAATTCAGAGTGGGTCTCTCCCGTTGTTGTCACTCCCAAGAAGAACGACAAGTGAAGGGTGTGTGTGTATTACCTTCCACTCAATGAGGCAACAAAAAGAGATCACTTTCCTCTCCCATTTCAGGATGAGATACTAAATGAGGTAGCTGGTCATGAAAAGTACACTGTGTGTGATGGCTACTCTGGTTACTTTCAAATAGGTATCGCATTGGAAAATCAGTTGAAAAACACCTTCATCACTCCTTGGGGTTGTTATGCTTTTAGAGTCATGCCATTTGGCCTGACAAATGCTCCTACAACTTTCCAACATTTCATGAACATGGTGTTTCAAGCATTCTTTGGAAAGTCAATTAGGGTGTTCATTGATGATTTTTGCATTGATAGCTCAAAATCATTGCATCTACAAAGGGTAGAAGAAGGTTTAAAGAAGCTCTACGACATGGGAGGTCAGCTCAACCCTGACAAGTGCCACATAGGTGAGGATGAAGTGATCTTGCTCGGTCACAAGGTTTCCTATAAAGGCATTGAGGTGGATCCTTCAAAGGCAAAGGCTCTTGTTGAGCTCCCATCACCGAAGAGTCTTAAGGAGGTCATCTCTTTCATTCAGAAGGTGAAGTATATGTCACGCTTCATTCACTTAGCCTCGGAGTTACTTCACCCTTTGCAAAAGTTGACACAACAAGTCGAGTTTGTTTGGTCTGATGAGCTTGAAGAATGTTTTTGTAACATTAAAGTCATTTTGTCAGAGCTACCAACACTCATGCCTCCTTGTTGGGAGTACACATTCTTTGTTAGCTCTAGTGTTGGGAAGAAAACAATTGGTGCAGTTTTATTACACCAAGATCCCCACAGTACCAGGATGCGACCCATCTACTTTGCTAGTAGGGTCATGAATGACTTGGAGAGAGGATACACAGAAGAAGAACTTATGATGCTTTCTCTCATGTTTGCGGTGAGAAAGTTTAGATCCTACATGCTACCAAAACCTTTTGTAATTCTCACTGCAGAAAATTTGTTCCCTTGGGTGTCATCTCAAATGAATCTTAGTACTAGGATCTCAAAGTGGATTATGGAGTTGCAAGAGTTCCAATACTCTTTCAAGGTAGAAGATAGCGTGCGTGTACAATTGGCGGGGATTCTCACTTATAAGGTACATGAGAGGGAAATAAAGGTGCCCGAAGTAAAGACCCTACCATTGCCACCACCTAAAAGTATTCCTAATTCTTTTACCTTGTTCTTTGATGGAGCTTTTCAATGAGCCACAGGAAAAGCAGGGGGAGGGATAGTATTGCTCAACCCAAGTGGAGAGGTGGTCATGAAAGAGAAGGTCAATCTACTAGATTCAACTAGCAACAATGAAGCAGAATACAACACACTACTTCATGGTTTGAAGATGTGCATTGGCCAAGGTATACAACATCCCATGGTAAAGGGAGATGCACTTCTCATTGTTAAACAAATTTTAGGCATTTGGTCATGCAAGAATGAAAGCCTCAGGACAAAGGTTCATGCCATTCGTATGTTGTTTAATCAGTTTGAAGAAGTGCAACTATATCATATCCCTAGGAAACAAAATGAAGATGCATATTTACTTGCACAAAAAGCAGTTGCATGTGTTGAGAGTGAAGTGCGGGTCATCATGGCAGCAACAGTGATAAAGCAACCAAGGTACCAGGGGATGGAGTCATTGGCTCCCATTGTGAGCTATATTTTAGAGGGAGAGTTTCCAGAGGGCTTCACAAAGGCTCAAAAGCGTAGTCTCATTAAGAAGGCGAGTTCATATTTGTTTTTGGAAGGTGCCCTTTATCAAAGGGGAAAAGATCAAGTTTGTAGGAGAATACCAACAACCAAGGAGATTCCAGCCATTCTTGAAGGTTTACATGAGGAATCATGTGGTGGTCATTTTGCCCAAGAGTTAACTGTGAAGAAGATTTTGCTTGCGGGGTATGTTTGGCCAAGTCTACATGTGGATTTTCAACATTGGTGTAAAAGCTGCCACAATTGTCAGATTAATGGAAACAAACGTCTGTTACATGGTCCAAGTCAGTTAGTCCTTGCAAATGGTCCATTTGAAAAATGGGGCATTGATGCTATGGGTCCATTTCCCAGGACTAAAAATGGAAAATTGTATATCTTGGTGGCTATAGACTACATGACTAGGTGGGTAGAAGATCAAAGTGTGGCAAGAGTGAATGAGAGGATAGTTAGTAAGTTTGTGTACACTCATATTTGTTGCAGATTTGGCACACCTTTGGAGATTGTTTCTGATAATGGTCCAGGTTTTAGCAAGGGCTTGCTCACGGAAGTTTGTGATGAGCTTCGCATTCTACATCGGCATAGCACACCCTACTACCCTTAGTCAAATGGTTTGGTAGAGAAGGCTAATGGTATCATTGCAGGAATCATCCGGAAGATGGTAAAGAATAAGACAAAGCTATGGGATGACTTCTTGGATGGAGAATTGTGGGCCTATCGGACTACCTACAAGGAAGCGACAGAGTTCACACCCTTACACCTAGTCTATGGTCAAGAAGATTTGCAACCCATCGAGCTCGACATTCCAACAATGCGACTTCATGGAAGGGTGGCACAAGGAGAAGAAGCAGCATGGGAAGATCGAATTCTCACCCTTGCAGAACTCGAATGGAAACGGGAGGCGGCTTATGTGTGCTATAAAAGAAAGGCTACGCAAATAAAGGACAAGCTCGACAAAAAGTTGAAAGACAAAGGGATCAAGGAAGGAGATTTGGTGCTAAGGTACGATAATCGCCTTGACAATCGCTTTGATGTGAAGTTCAATACAAGATGGCAGGGACCATACATTGTCAAGAAGACCTTCAACTCTAGCTACTATCAACTCATGGATTTGGATGGCAAGGAGCACCTCAAGAAGGTGAATGGGTATCGATTAAAGCCTTACTTGAGTCAAGTTTTACCAGAGGATCTACAAGAGCATGGAACAACTACAATACCATGTAAGTCTTTGATCTTGGTACTACAAGATGAAGATTCAACTAAACCACCAAATATCACAAAGGATCGAAAAATACTCTCATTGGAAGATATGCCTTTTGATGGTACATGCATGTACCATCATCTAGGGGAGGGCTAAATGATAGCCGTTTTTCGGCTCTCATAAAAATAATTTTAAGAAGCCACTTCACCCCACAAAAACACCCTAGCACAATGACTAGGCTCGCTTTTCCATTATAAATAGTGTGCGTGCGGTTTTTATCATATTTTTTTATATCAAATCATTGAGTGAGCCATTGGACTAGGAGACAAAAAACATAATTTATAATATTACGGTCCTCTTTATATGTAAATATTTTTTATCAAATAAAGGACCTAAGTATAAAGGGTTTCTTTTCTCAAAAAAATTATATTTATATATATATATATTCCTAGGTGTGCGTTATCAGACCTAAGTGTGCATTTTTATAGATCTCTTTGCATCCTTTCATGGCATGAAATATTTATATGCTACTGTGTACATACCCCATCATATTTATTTTTACAAAATAAACCCATATATTTCATCCCGCACCCTCGTGGAAGTCGAAATTTCTTTCTACGTTGTCACTCACTTTCACTAGATATTTTCTCACTTGCATATTTTACTCCTTCACCCAAAAACAAAATAAAATACTCCTATCATGATTTTCCTTCATGGGTCCTGCACATATTTTTTCCATACACCATGTGCTCATAAAGAGAAGGGCTAGGAAAAATCCAAGCACTAGGTCTATCATGTGCAATTGTTTTTTATTCATCAAAATTCATCATCCATGCATGTGTCAAGGGCCACTTGAATTCATTAGGTCATGGTTGATATATGAGGGGCTCACTTGGAAGACTACAAAGGAAAAAGAATCAAACAATGGCCCATTTCAAGCTTTATTAGGTGCTGCAGGGACAGCTTTTTGCTCGAATTTTGGTACCTTTTTATGATTCGAATTTGAGGATACTTCCAAAAGACAAAACGTAGCTAGTGAGCTGAAGTATTTTCCAAAATGTTTTCAAAATTTTTGAATTCAAGGGCGATTTTACATAAAATTTATGGGCGACTTCAAAATTGCCACCTCATACACCCAAAAAATCTTCCTATTTCTCTCACCCCTCCACACACCTACTCACTCTTACACATTCCTCCCTCTCCTTCCCTCACTCAAACCTGCAATTTCCATGGCTTCTCCCACCTTCTTCACCATTACCCTTCTCTCTCATCCCTATAGTTCTTTTATGAACCTCTACATACATACACCCTCTCCATGTCTCTCTCTATTGCTTCTATGTTACAATTTCATTTACCTCTCTTAAAAATATCTAAAATTCAGCATCTTAACAATGATAACTTCTACAAATTGAGGATTTTTCATCAACAAATCCTCTTTTTCATCGTGGTGGTCAACCGTGGCGGTGGCATAAAGAAGCGAAGAAGAAGAATAAGACCAGCAGTCATTTTTTCCACAATCTACACAAGGGTGAGTTCAAGCTTCTTCAAAGCTTCACCATCTCAATGATTCTCTTTTAATTCACCCTCTTCCTTCATCAAATCAACTCATTCTACCCATTGTAAATGTATCACTAACAATTCTAGTGATTATTACCACTCACAACTAACTTCTCTTGTAAAAATGCACCCACACTATCAACATATGGAGTAGGCAACCGCACAAGTAAACCAAATTCACTCACTCCCATGGAAGCTTCTCTCTTTTCACCACATCAATAATTCTCTTACTTGAGCCCACATCCATGTGACGCAAGAGATAAGAGAGACCCCACTCTCATTTGAAATTCATAAAAATTCATAATCCTTGATCTTTTCTAATAAAATTGACTAGGCTTAATCCTAATCAAGGCTTCTAAAAACCTATAAATAGAACCCATTCCTCCTTGTAAAGGACATCACTATACCATTGCACACTATATTGAGCGTAGCACACGCCAGTTCTATCTTGGTTGTAAAGAGAGAGTAAGCTCTCTATACACCATCACTTTGGTGCATAGAAAATCTTGAGCTAGTTTGAGTGAGTGTGAGGAGAAGATATTTTTCCTACCATTGTTGTATCTACCCCAACATCAATGAATTGGTAGTTTTGGGTGCAATTCACGTCCAAAGGCTCACGCTTCTCCTCCAATTTGGCTTGGCAAACTCATTTAGCTTCATAAGGTGGACTTGTTTCATTGAAGGTTGTTGTTTTGTTGCTTGTGATTCATTGGCTATTGTTTGGCTACCATTGTAAAAGGGTGGATGGTGAGAGGGATCCCATAACCCTAAGACAATGTGCTAGTGATGCTATAACCAAATCTTGTCACTTGATTCCGCAAGCTCTAAGTTCCTTCTTGTGAAAAATATAAAGTTCAAGCTAAATTGTACACCATCTCTCTCTCTCTCTCTCTCTCTCTCTCTCTCTCTCTCTCTCTCTCTCTCTCTCTCTCTCTCTCTCGTGTTTTAGTGTGTGAGAGTGTTCCATTGGTGTTAGGGTTAGTGTAAATTCCTTGCTTGTTTGTGGATTTCTCTAACGATTCTCCTCTTTTGCGTCCTAGTTCGCTCTTAAACTAGGTGGTGCCCCTTGTGTAGTTGGGTTTTGGCTAGGGGTCAGCTATTTTGGTTTGTGTTGTGCTGTGCCCCAGCCCCATTGAGCAGCACGGGAGCCTTGAAGGGTGTCTAGAGGTTGCTCTTCTTGTTGCCCGTCCCGGACTGCCTCAATATATATATATATATATATATATATATATATATATATATATATATATATATATATATATATATATATATATATATATATGTACACATACATATATATAGAACTGATGCAAGTAGAATGCAAAATTCTTCTTTGCGATTCCATGCAGTCTTTTACTACAACATTCACTTCTCTTTGAATTTGATTACCGAGCTCGTTTTCAAGATCTGTCGCTCTTGGATCAATCCTTGAGTGCCCTGCAATAGAGTAATCAACCTGTTCTTCTTCAGTCTCTCCAGCAACATTTATGCTTGAGCTAGGGATATTCAACTCTAGGGGATGAGAATAATTGGGCATCTCCATGGGAATATCCATTGGAGGTGGTGCCATCCCAGGTTTTAGTTGTAATTCTTTATCTTGCAACTCTTTCCTATACTTGTCAATTTCAGCATAACGCCATGCAATGGGCTCTAACGCAGCAAACATTCCATAGCACACAAAAGCAACCGCCATTAAAATTATGGAATGATTGCTCTCCTGAAATAGAGATGATGCGTAAAAATTGTGAGATGAGTGCAAGGTGAAAGAACCATGTGGCCCTGCCACATCCCACAAGGTAGATAGCATGATCCTACATTTTTTGGATAAGCATATAGACTTCGCGATGCGTTAACACTCACAAGTTCGATGGCAATAAGACAACAAGGAGAGTCAAGGGGCTTACCTAAAGGGAGAGTGGAGCAACCGTGTTAATGGACCCGACAAGAAAAAATGCAGAAAACATGAAAAAAACACAGCATATGCTTGTTAAACACTTCTATGAACAAACTAAAAACATAAAATTTTCTACGAATTATCAACTTACTAGTTCTATCTCTTGGCTATGAGTTTCGCAATCTCATATTGCATATTTAGATAGTTTTGTTGCATCTTGAGATCATGCTCCATGCAAGTAACCTCAATCTCGCAAATGCGGACAACTTATTCTCTTCTGCCCTTGTAAACGCTTCTGAGAGCCCTTGCAATTGAGCACCCACTATCTTTGTGAATGTCCCAAGGGTAGACTTGCTCGTTTTTGCTTTCTTCCCATACACTCCGCAAATATCTACTTCAACGGATGAGGGATCCACTTGCGGATTTTGAGATGAGGCTCCACCTTATTCGTTATCACCATCAATCGGAGTATCCATGAGTGTAACTGTGGATGTAGCCCCACGACTGTCACTATCAAAGGCACCCGCAATCCTAATCACTTTTGGAGTCCTTCCCCATAGCATATCACACATATTGAAGAGCGGCCAAGAACTAGGAGATGCACCAGATGAATTCTACTTGTTAAGCTCTTTCTTGTGCGTTTTTTTCAAAACGTCAATGCGATTCCGGGCATGCTCTATATTGTAGATGCCACTGACATCCCTGTTCAGCGCAAAGGTAAGGTCCTCCCAATCTTTAGAGCGGAAGTTATCTTTCTTAATGTGTGTCCAAGTCTCTTCGTACACTCGCAAAAGAGTGTGTGTACTCTTGTCATCTGGACATCGGATGCTCTTGGATGCTTAGAGCAGTACACAATTGTTCTGGTTCCTTGGGTGTCTCCCACTGGTGTAGAAGCACTCCCAACTGGTGTAGGCATGTCCTTGGGAGACATGTCCTCATGTAAACTGTCATGTAAACTGTCATGAATAAGGTTAAAGCTGAATTGAAGGAGGCTGAGGCCCAGATTGAGAAGCTGGAGGAAGCAAGAGAATCCAAGAATCTGCACCACAATCTACTTGAAGCTCATTCAGAGAGATCCATTAAGCTACTACAAAGTAAGCTAGCTAAGGCGGAGTCTGCTATGCAAATTATGAGGGAAGAAAAGGATGAAGCACAAAGAGCTGTGGATCGGTTCGAAACTATGCTGAGAATGAAGAGAGTTGACTTCAACTCCTTGATACTTCATCATAAAGCTCTGAAGACTACCCTCACTAAAAGATATATCTATAATAACTTGGCTGAGATTTTAAATCCATCAGGAAATGCTGTTTTTGATTTGGATAACTTGAAGTCTCTTATGGAGACCATGTAGAGTGACTTGCAGGACAAAGTTGTTGAATATAATAATGCTCTGACAAATCAAGCCATCCTAGATTATATTGAACAGCAGACTTCCTTTGAAGAAGATGAGGATAAGGAAGAAGAAGCAGATAAGGAGGAGGATGACCCCGATGAAGGGCATACTAATGAGGATGATGATGATGCCTCTCCTCCAGTTGGCCCGGTGCCACCAGTACTAGGTCCTGGAGGTGGAGATGCAGACAGTATGAAGGGCACACGTCAGGCAATCAACAGCCAGAAGAACAACGACCCAGTAACACTGGGGGTTCACCAATACACTAGTCACAACATAGTAGGGAGGATAAAGGAAAAAGTAAAGTTATGGCTGAGGGACCACCAGCTAATAAGCAGCATTTATTACAGCTTATCACACTAAACAGGATATTGAGACATCAGCAGGCTCCCATAACTAGGCAATATCTGGAGGATGATGATCTCCTATCTGATCTGGAACGCTTTCAGCGACTGTATGTCGGCGACAGGGAAATGATTGAGCACTGGAAATCAATTTATTTTCATGATCAAAAGACCTGCCATTTATCTACGCATCCCAGCACAGTCCAGCTGCTGAAAAGGGTGCGTGAATGGATAATCACTGCTGAAGAGAGAGTGGCCAATTCACATTGGCAACGACAGTCTAGTGTAGATTGTCTTTCTCTGGCTATACAATTAGAACTTCTGCTGGGAAACAAGCTAACATACAAATGTATAAAGAATGTTAGGAATCAGTTGAAAGAGGTTTTGGTGCAGATGCAAATTTCTAGAAGAGTTTTGGATCAAAGGGTGCGGGCCATTCTTGAAGATCATATGGCCACCAGAAAAGGACCTCAGACTAGAATGTAAGTTGGAGAACAGGCAACTGCTATCCGAAAACTGTTTTAGCTGGTGAGAGTAACCAGAAAAATGATGTAGCAAGGGAACCAGGCTATTCTCAACTTCTTACAATTTGTGCCTAATTCCCCAGTTCTCTTGTATGATTTATCAGCAAGAGAGACAGAATTGCCAAGATGTTTTCCAGCACTTTACCCTCAACATCCAAAACTAGTCGATCCCCTTACATATTTCAAGATTATTAATGAACTCTAGGATTGGTATGAGCAATCGACTGTAGAATGGAAAACTTGACAAAACACTATTCAATGATGCTCTCCAAGTAAATGATCTTCAGGAGCTAAAACAGGAGGTGTAGAGGATCAAACTCTCTATGGGTGAGCGGAAGATTCAGATCAGAGGCCTCACCAAGATCACCAATCAATTGCTGCAACTTACTGTTGAGTCCTCTAAACTGCCTGAAAAGGATATTATGGCTAAACCAGGCCTATGATTACAGTATCGAGAGATGGTGGAGATTCTTTTTGAAGCTCGGATCAAAACCAATCAGCCTCTCTTAGAAGGATGGATCCATACAGCTTTGCATTGTCACAAACTTGCAAGAACTAGGATCACCAAAGGCAAACGCATGCTCTATGATCCTGACACCAAAACCTATCATCCTCTTACACCTTATGAAGTGGAGATGAGCACGCAAAGGCGGGATCAACTTGAGCAGGAGGCCATTTATAGACCCATTCAGAAGGAGAATGCTGGCACTAGGACTTCTCAGACGCCATCCAAGCCAAAGGGTAAACGAAAGCTGGTTCAGTGGAAGGATATTGGGTAGTTCCATCTCTGATTTCAGTCGTGGTCTTTTCCTTCTCAGCTGGAAGTTTGATATTAGTTTGTGTAGATGATGAGAGCTCTACAGTGACCTTTTTAGCTGTCTCTCTATCATTGGTCAGGTCCGGTCTCCAGAATCAGAATGAGACGGTGGATTTTTTCTCTTCAAACCAGAACCAGACAGGGGGAATTTTCTTTTCAGAAATTTTGGAATCTTGCCAAAATTCAAAAAGGAGGGAAGGATGTAGATGGCTGAGATAGTTTTACTATGTGGGAACTGGCTCCTGTGAGACAGGTAGTGGATTAGTAAGTAATTACTACGATAATTACCATGGTAAACCCAAGGGATATAAATAGGACCCATTACATTGTAATCGGGTTAGCAGTTGTTGTCGGCAATTATGAGCATAAGTTATAGGCATGCATTAAGTCATTTTTTGGCTATAATCTGTTCATCTTTTGGTCCATAAGCGACATCATCTTCATTGTAATCGTTCATCTATAATTCCAATTACAACAGTGCAGTATATTCCAGTTATACCTAATCTGTACTCAATTATTATAAATCTGACTCTGAATCTGAATCTGAATATCATTCTCAGTACTTAGTCTGGTTCTTATTCCAGTAGATGTATTCTAGTTTAGTTTCTGTTCCTTTGTCCAGTCTATTGTCTGAACTAATACATCACCAGTAGCAACTCTAAGTCTCAACTCTAATTCCACTCACAAAGTCTCATTTCAAGATACGAGAATCCCACTAATTTGGTCAAGTGGATCAAGACCAACGGGATTGGGACTATGCATGCATTGAGTGATCATCCGGCAACTAGAGTGCCATTAGGACCACAACCCACCACCTCAATACACACACCATTGATGACTTTGGGTTTTAGGCCGGGACCCATGGGGTTACCCACATGAAGCAAGACAAGACCATCTCATTTTCAAAAGTGGTTCATGAAATTTAATGGCTCAGGAGATCCTTATGATCACCTGGCATCTTGTGGTAAGAGCTGAGGAGGTAACTGATCTTCATGTTCTTAAAGAGGGATTTGGAATGACTTTAGAAGGGAAAGCATTATTGTGGTTACAAAACCTAGACACAAGTGCTTATTACAATTTTGTAATCTTGGAAAGAGATTTCATTGGAGCCTTTACCAAGACAGGAATTAAGCATAGTGTAAGCACATTAATCACCAACTTCAAGCAAGAAGAAAAGGAATCAATTAGAGATTGCGAAAACACGCTACGCCAATATATCAAGATGTCTAGAGAAAGAGCTTCCCTTGCAAGAGAAACAAGTCTCAATTTTTCTTGAAGGATTAATGGACAAATCTCTGCATGCGGACCTCTACGGAAAGAAGCACATATTCCTTAACAATTGCATATATGAGGCAATTGATCTTGATGATAACTGTGACATATATGGTAAGGATAGACTAATGTCGGGAACAAATTCGATTAGCACTAGAAGCTCTAGTGAATAAGAGGGTAAGGATCGTAGAAATGAAGCGGCAGCTATTGTGGAGATGGTCATGAAAAAGATGAACCAAGTATTCAGACCACCTCAACGACTAATTTGATGTGAGGTTTGTGGAGGGGACCATCCGACATCACAATGTCTCCCACAAAAGAATCCTCAAGCACAGAGAGTGACTAGAACGGATAAGTGGTGCGACTTTTGTCAGAAATGGACAAATCGTGAAACTTCTGATGTTACCACCGAATTTGGTTCTTAAGAGGACAAGCCAATGCACAGCAAGTGGGAAGGGTTCAAAACGATCCTCAGTATGTGCCAAGACCAATGAATCCAAGATATGGGGCAATATTAGTCCAACGAGCACAACCTATACTAGGCAACCAACCACCATTACCAGGTGCAGTATTAGTGAGGTATGTATAGCGAGAGGACTATACTAGTGATGGGGTTATGGTTCCCATTAATCTCTATGGAGAGGAATCTAGTGAAATGGCTATGAGCTCAATGTCATCCATCATGGGAAACATGGAGTTTACTCCAAATCTACCAGAAGGACACTACCAAATGGATCATAATATTCTGTGGTTCATAGCTAATGGTGGTGGACGTGCATCAAGGCCTTGTCCAAGACTATATAAAGCTGCACGATAAGGAGCACCATGAGGAACATGTTATAGGTGCGTGGGGGATCATTGGATATGTGATTGCCCTTATTCTAAGGAAGACAAGCCTATAGGACCAATCATCCCTCCATTAAGTAGGTATTGTGCTGACTGTGGTATAAAACATTTGGTGAAGGATTGTCTAGCAAAAGTGGAAGCCAAGGATAAGGTTACACTCAATTATATTGATATCCTACCATATCCTAGTGCGAGCTCTTCAGAATCAGAAAAGATAGTGATGTAAGTGCTATGATGAGAGCACAAGCTAAGGCTAAAGGTCAAGACAATGAAACCCAGACAAGCAAGGGGGAAAACATTACTCTAAGGGGTGAGAGCTCAAAAATAGGAACCCACCGCCTGCTTTTCAGTACCTCCCCTCTATTCCTTAAAATTTTCCCAACCCCCCCCCGTATGCCATACCCCCCATACCACCCCCCTCTTACTCCAAATTTTGGTCATTGTCACCCTCCATAACACCCTCCACCTTTTCATAAATTTTTGGTCATAGTCCCTTTCTCTTGGTACCCCCCCAATTAAACATTCTTTAAAACCTCCCCTTTCCCTCCTATTCCACCCCATTTAAGAGCTAATCCCTATACATTCAAGTGGCCCCTACTCTTTAAAAACCATGTACCTACCTTGGGAACACCTCTTCTCTTTTCTCTAAATGGATACCTATTTAAACCATCCTACCCCTCTTGTAAGGTTGACACCATTGAAGAGCTAATTGCGAAACGCATTTGGTGTTTAACCTACTTTTTCAAGACCTCCTCCCCATTCCCCATTTCTCTACACTCTAGAGATTTACTTATCTCTCTCCCCTCTTGCTCACCTCTCTCTATTTGGCAAAATTTTAATATTCGCTCGCTTAGTTTACTAGCTAGTCAAGTGGGTTACTTGGCCTTCAAATTGAGATGAGAGCGAAGGGTAGCAAAAGTAAGAAACAAGCCAATTACAAACTTTCTGTAGAACCCAAAAAAATTTGAAACTAAATGCGAAGAGGGAAAGATAAAATTAGAGGAAAGTCTAGAAAAAGAAGAAAAAAAGGAGCATCCCATAGGATCAGTCCTTGTTGTGAAAAGACATTTTGAGATCTTAGATGCTATGGTGCAAGCCTATGAAGCTAGATTGAAGCCGTTTGAGACATTGGAGGAGAGATGGAGACATTATCTTGATCTAGTCCATGATTCAAGGCAGCTTGAGATCTACAAAAGATTGGTAGAAGCAACCCAGGAATTAGAAGCATAATTGATGCCTAAAACACCTACAAACAGAGCTTCCAAAGATGAGGAACACAAAAATAGACTCTCTTAGAGTAATAACTGAAGAAAATTCAACAAAAAAAATGAAGAGGGGAGTCAAGAGCACAGAACAATAAAGAAAACACACCTTGCATGATACCAAATACAACCATTCCGGAAGTGGATGAAGATTGGGGAGACAAGCTGTGGGAAACTATGAAGCAATTAATTGAAAATCAGGAGGGTGATCTTATTTATCCACCACTTGAGGAGATTGATTTTGATCATAAAATGCTAGACTTTGAGATACGGTCTGAGTATGGGGATGCAGACTCAGAAAAATATGTAGAAATTAAGGCTAATACCATGAAAACTTTACCTTCTTATTAGGGAGAGTATGAGGCAAATTTGGAAATTCGACGACTTTCTTCTCAGAAGTTTCCTTCACCTCTTGTGTTACATATCTCTTAATCTATCAGCAATATTATGTATGCCGGTGATGAGCGCAAAGTGTGGACACGGACCCCGACGGCCTCAAATGCCAGGAGCCAATCCACACCGAGCTGGCCACAGTGAAATGAACAGGGGAACAACCTAGATTTGAGCAGCTAGGACACGGACACGGTGATTTGAAATAACACAAACTCTACACATCGAGAGAGAGAGAGAGAGAGAGAGAGAGAGAGAGAGAGAGAGAGAGAGAGAGAGAGAGAGAGAGAGAGAGAGAGAGAGAGAGAGAGAGAGAGAGAGAGAGAGAGAGGGATGAAAACCCCTCGGGGTGTGAGGGTAAATTGATTCAATGCAATATTTACAAAAACCTTATCTTTGGCGAGGTGGCAACCATGGTGATAGAGAGAGAGATAGTGAGCCCATAGTGCGTTCTCTAGAGGTGACTCACGAGCAGAGAGATTTCTACTATCGTGAATGTGTGGCAATCATTAGAGTCAAGGTGTAGACATGGCTCCTCCCCATAGTGCTAATTCCCAAAATGCTACACTAAGATCCCCTCTCTTGATTCAAGTGTTGCCAATCCCTCCCACCAAAATGCTACCAAGTGCTGATCCCCATCCCTGATAGTGACCTCTCAGTGCCTCTTTATAGGTCATGCTACATTAGGTTAGGGTAATCTCATTAGGCTTAGGGACCTAATCAAGAGAGACAAAGCAAGGAGTTGGGACCCAGATGGTTGACCCTTGCTTTGTCTTGGGATTATTTTAAAATGAAAACTCCTAGGTGGGCCTTTGGGACCATCACCTAGAGAGAGTGGTAATTTACAATGGGTTTTTTTCAAGTTTTTGGCTTGAAATTGGAAAATTATTTATAACCTATGGATATTATTGTAAAGATGCGTCATGGACGAGATACCAACGAATGGAGAGCCTCGCTGGTGCATCGGTGTAGCACGTTTTCCAATTTTGGGGTTGGGAGGAACATGCCTTTGGTGTCTTTTCTTGATTTGGTGTCGGCACACGTGTGGGACGCATGTCTAACCTCACTATCCTATCTTATTGCAGTATTAGCGAGAGCCATGATTAAATTGTTAATTCATGGGACCCAGCTGATTTGACTAGTGAATAGAGGCTACAAGAGGTTGTGAATCTCTCGAAAAACAACTAACAACTCGCATCTAACTCATGCTACACTCAAGTGACAGAAATCACTAAAAGCCAATCGCTCATCGGCAAAAAAATCACATCCATTATAGCAACAAATGACATCCAAACGTAAAGAAACTTCTAGGACATGTTTATAAGACCTAAGCACACATGCTTATGGTCTCAAACCCCACTTTAGGTCAAGTGCCAAAATCGCGATTATTAACAGAATTGGATTTTTGACCTAGTTGTTTTCGACCCAGAATGCATTTAAATGCTTAACAATGATGCCCCAATATCCCACCTATGCTTAGTTTTTTATTTGAAAGTGTAAATTCCTAATTATGATGAAATTAGGCCGTGGGTCGTGGCGATGCCAAAAGCTACAAATTATTGTGATGTGTTTACGTCAATGCGTAGAGCTCTTACCTGCGGTTGCAATGCAACAAACGCGATTGCAATGTGACAATCGGAGAGGGAGTAGGAAGCGTGAGAAGGAGAGGAGTGAGCGCCAATAGCTCACGCTATGTATTTCATTATCCAAAAGCTTAATTATAAATTACAAAAATTGATTTTTATACCTTAGCCAAGGTTTTTGGTGGTCAAAACTAATAATCTGGGAGTTCTACCAAAGATGGGTAATGACAGGTTCATAGAATCTGGAAGCTTCTAGCCCTGGCTCATCACTTAGAAAGTTTATCTTAGAAAATAGGAGTTACAATATTCCCGATTTATGAAAAGTAATAAGTGTTTTACAATGAGAACTCCAAAAAATGATATCCGTGGTATCCGTGTTAGCTTGCTGCTAGCATGCCCCCCCTCCTTGCCTATGTCGTCCCTTGACACAGCTTTATAGGCTAAAGTAGTCTTCGGCCTGACGACTAGCGAGGCAGTCTTTAAGCACTGTTAGAGCCTTTTGATATCTGATTTTCCGTTCCTTATTTGGCACTTGCAAGAACTGCATAGTTACTTTGTTTTTAAGCTCCATTGTCGAGTAGCCTACAAACCTTGAGGTCAGATTGCTGATAACTAGTGCAAATATCTTCGCTCGCCAAGTGAAGTATCCCGTGTAGAACGCTTCCTCGAATTCCAACATATGGTGAGATGGTAGAAACATGCATCTGGCGTAGAATCCATAGAGGAATTCATCAGAAGGTTGGCCATTGAGATCATAGCACAAACCTTTGTTACCCTCGAGGAATGACATCCAAGGGGCGCCTGCTTGCTCTTGCTCTTGCTCATTGAACACTTCGATACATGTGAGCAGCATTTGGCAGATTTTGTATAGCATAGGACATGAAAAATCTGGTAGACTTTTAAAGAATGACATGGCTCCCTTTAGGGTTTTCACCATGTATTCTTCAATCGCTGGTCCCTTTTCTGGAACAGGCAATTTGGGTTAATTCAACCAAGTTGACCACTTCTTTTGTAGTGTCTCATGTGCTATCCAGGTCCTTACTCTTGGTACATGATAGAAGGTGGGATCCTTCTGCAGGGCTGCAAGTTCTCTCGTGAATAGAATTAAGTACCTTGGGTTCTTGTTCAGCCAGCTTAACCTCCACTTCAGGTGGTCTATATCTACACCCTCGACTTGCATGTCTGTGTAAAGTATTTCTTTTTCTTGTAGCAACTCAACTTTAATCAGAGGGTAGGGCAGGGATTGCTGGTGCCATTGCGCATTTATTTGATTGGGAGTGAGTTGTGTGACATTGACAGAATGAAGTACTCTCAGCTCCCAATCCATTGCTACCTTCCACTGCTCATCTACCTCTTGTGTGACTTTTTATTTTAGTGTATCTTCTTCAACCTTTGAGAGCTGAAACATGGGCACTGTGTCTGCTTCAGTAATGGGTACTTCAAAATTTTCCTCGCCACTCAGCTCTACTGTGGACTGTGTCTCCATTTCAGCAAATGATACTAAGGGTATTTCTTTCTGAGACTGCTCCGAAGTGTCTACCTCTTCTTGAGTTTATTTCTTTCCTTCTCTCAGTAGCTGGTCGACTCGTTTGAGTTCAGCTATCTCCTTCAGAAGTTCGTCTTCTCTTTGGACCCGCATTAAGGCCAGGTCTTTGCACTGAGACTACTCTAATTTCAGCTCTAGCTCAAGGTCTTTATTTTTCTTTCTAGTGCCTTATAGACCTCATGTATTCCTTGATCGAGGCCACGGCTAGATTCTCCCGTATTTGCCGCAAGAATACGGTATGATCATTTATTCTTTGTTCTAAATACTGTAGGAAATCATTGGCTACATCTAGTTGTACCTGGAATTTTTGAGCTGAAAGGGTGTTAGTTAGAAGATGATTTGTAACTTTGGTCAGCTGATCATCCTTGGAATTGCATGCATCTGACAGTTTGGTAAGCAGCTCACCCAGCTCCTCCATTTCTTTTTGTTGCTTATATCTAGTGAGCTAATGCTGTTCAGATTTTGCTCTCAGCTCCTGCACTCGCCTCCGGAGATCGGTGATGACATTAAGTCGGTCGTCTAACTCCCCTTGGAGTGCGTGGATCACCATCTCTAACTCTTTGGCCCATCTGCTACGACCAAGTGCTGTTGAGTGAAGTCTTTCTATCATCTACTGCATTTGCTTAGCATATTCATTCACTTGTAGGATGACTTCATCATTCGATTGCTAATATTCTCTTTGTGTTATTTGCCTTGATGTTTCTACAGATTCTTTTACCTTTGGATGCGTCATGGCTACTGGTTGCTTCTATTTCCCTTATGTCGGCTAATCTTTTTCTGTTGAGGTAGAGAGTTGTATCTCAGCCTTATCTTGCTGTGTTGAGGTGGTGGGTGTTTCCTAAGCCTTTTGTTCCTTTGTGTGCTCAACTTTTGCGGAGTCCTCTTCTGGTGCAGGACTCGCTGCTTTTGTCTCTGGCTCTTTCTATATTTCCTTCTCTTGATTAGAGACTTATGCTTGTTGTGTTCTTTCTGCTTCTTCTTTCTGTTCAGATTCTTGTGTAGCTTCAACTGCTTTTTTCTATTCAGGTTCTGCCTCTTTTGCTGTCTCATTTGTTGTGGTTCTAACTAGTGATGGTGGTGGGCACGCCATTGGTTGATCTTGGTATTCAGAGATAGGAGAAGAGATACGGGGAGACACATCACCATGGGCATTTTGTGCTTCTACTTGTGCAATGGTTTTCTCTGCTCTCTTTTTCTTTTCTCGCCGCTTTTTTGTCTTCTTTCAGCTTTAAAGCTTCTGCTTCTTGATACATATTTTCCAGGGCTTCCGTGGGGTCTTCAGCCCGCTTTTTGATGTGATGCTTGGTTCTTGGTCCTTTAACCTTGATGGGCACCCACTTTTTCGGGTCCTTTCCTTGTGCTTGACGGTTGCGTTGGTATGCTTGTTTCTCTCTTTCAAACCGGGCTTGCTTTTGCACAAGCTCTTCTTGGTGTGCTGCCACAACTTTTGTCTTTATTTCCTCCCTTCGTGCTCTCTTTTCTTCATTATCCGAGCTTTCACTAATGTGCCTTTCCGGCGAGCTTTCAGTAGACTCTTCATAAGATTTGTAGGATCTCTTTGTCGATCTTGTAGCTCCAGGAGGTGGTTGAGCTGACACTGTCCACGTGTTTTGATATGGGATGGGTGGTAGGTTCGTCCATGCTGATGGCATGGTATGCAATTCTTGTCAACACCTCTCGTGCACCCAGGTATGTAATCTTTCCTTCTTTCTTGATTCCTTTCAAGGTGGTCAAGACATATTGAGCATGGTCAACTGGTTTCCTGGTTGTTGACTTGAGGACTTGTGTGAAGGTGGTGGCAACCACATGATTGGGCATTGTATACCTTGGTGGCCTCTGAGCCAGGAAGTGGAAACGCTGGTGGTATAACCTTGCTGGCTCCTCAACTTGCTTGTGAATAAGGTCCGCAAAGGTGGCCGTGGTGGTTTCTTTTGTGAAAGTACCTGCCGTCTTTCTGTCTCGTGCCCTCATTGTCATTCCTTCGGTGGGCAGTTTGAGTGCTTCTGCTACTATTTCCTTGGTGATCACCACTTCAACGTTGTTTCCTTGTGGGTCAGAAATCTGTGCAGTTCCATCTTCCTTGATAGTGGATAAAAGCTCATAATCTTTTTGGAAATCCACTCCGCACGGATCTTGTTTGTAAAATTCTCTGAGTCCTAGCCGTCGATTGGTATCTTTGGTTTTGGGCTTTGCGGTGACATCATACACTTCTTTTGGTAGGAGTTGCAACTCTACCTGCTGTCCCTCCTTACTCTTTAATTTTCTGGTGAACATTGTGGTGTGATGCTCCTCAAGCTATTCCTTTGAGAGATAGGTTGCGTTGGCGGTTTTGACTGAATTGGTGTCTAGTTGGTATGCTGGTAGTTCTTGCAACTTTTCTTTCTGGTTGAGCTTCTTCTTGGCTCTCTCTGTTGCTTGCATGTCTCCTGTTCAGTGAATAGAGTGTCAAACTTAGCAGATTTAACAGATTTTTCTCATAAATGTCCTTTAGTCTGAAATGCTAACAATTTTGGTCCAATTTGCTTCAAATCAATTTTTGAACAAGCATAGATGCATAAAAACATGCAAGGAACAAAACTGTAAAGTCGACACAAAATTTTGCAACCAAAGTAAATAATCACGATTATTTATAACTGAGAATTTTTTTCAACTTTTTGCAAACTTGGCATCACAAGCTTGAAGCATAGAGCAAATACATACTCTGAGTGAAATATGGGCTCATTTGGGTGAATAGGGTGAAAATGGTACCATATTTTGGCTTTAAGTCTCTGAAATAGTAGATATAAAGGAAATTTGAGATTTGAGCTCCAAATTGGTTCAAACTTGGCTAGTGGGCTTAGCACATCATGTACTGTGGATGTATGATGGCACAATATCGAAATTCCCCCATTTTGGCTAGAAAGTAAATAATTGCGATCATTAATTTTTCTACCAAAATCAACATTTTTTGGTATAAATTGGTTCTACGCATTGTAGAGACTTTGCGTATGTGATATGAGGTGATTTGGATCAAAAAAAGTGGTCCATAACTCAAAAATTGGCTTGCAAAGATTTCTTTGTATTTTTTGGCAATTTTCCAAGTTATAGGTGCTCATTTTGGCTCTAACTTGATTTTTGGCATGTAATAGGTGTGTACACATGATAGGTGAGGTGATGATACAATTTCCAAGCAAAAATAGTGCAAAAGTAAATAATCGTGATTATTTACAGTAGTCACAATTTTCTTGCAACATTTAAATTTTTTGACCTAAACACATTCTATACACCTAAAACAAGTCCTAAATTGAATTTGGTCAAGTTTGGTCTTGTTGGCATCACTTTGTGCTTTGTTGACATTGAAATGATTTGTCACTTTTGAGGCTTTGGACTTGTCTGCAACATAGTCGTGAAGCAACTCATCCAATTCTGGCTCATTTGGAATCAGTTTGACCTCGTATGTCAAATTTGACGCTTTGTAACCTTCGAGCCTTTTTCTGCTTTTCGAGGGCTTTGCTTGATTGAATTTACGAAACCAATCATATATATTGTATATGAACCTCGTAGGCAAGCTGTCTGTGGAGTCAAATCCGAATTCTCACATCTTTCAAAAACCTAGATTTTCTATTGGGGAACCCCTCGACCCCTGAAGAATGGTCAATTGATGATATAGAAAGGTTCTATTTATGTTAGGGCATGCTACAGTTCAAATCCCATCTGATTTGGTCGAGCTGACAGGCCGCTATGGTCAGTTTTTGATCGTAGGTCTTCGTGCATTGCTCGGTTTCTAGGGTTTAGACTTCCCAAACCAAATTTCCCCAGATTCTCCCGTTAGTCCTACTAGGTCTTGAAATCTATTTTAGACTCAAAAGTTTCCCCGATCGGATGCCTGTAGCTCATTCTGCAAGAATTTTGCAAAAGTAGGTCTGGCCGCCTAATTTAGGCTTTCCGCTTCCATTTTTCGATTTCATTGAAAATTTTTGTCCTTGTCGGACTTGTCTTTTTGATCACCATTGTTTCTTCCATTTTTCCATCTGAGCTTCTTTGCTATTTTTATTTATTTTTTACCTCTTTATTGGAAAAAATCAAAGAAAATAACAAACCACGCTAAAAAAGTAAAGTGAAAATCCAATAATTAAGAAAATCCATTGAAAAACATAGATTTATTGTTTTTTATTGGATTTCTCCATTTTCAAGTCTCCATATCGCAAAAAATGATAAAAAATAACTAAAAAGGACTATTTTTTGATGATTTTCTGATAGTATATACACTATTTACACTCATCGGGAAGATATTATCAGTGAGATTTTCCTTGTTGATGATTTATAAGGGAATTATTAGGTAATTTTTCAAAAAAATCGCACGTTAATATCAAACTATTCCTCCCTCTTCAAACATTGCCCTTAATTACTTAGTGACCTTCCACCCCTCCAAGATGGCATACTCCGGGATGACCGTGTGCATGGGTTGAAAAATCGTGTCTTATGCATAGCCATGGTTGGCTCTACCATGCTTTGAAGATAAATGCAGTTCAAACCATTATGCTGTGAAAGAGTCGGGTCTTGACTAATTAACTCAAGGGTTTCTGATGTCGAGGCTTTCTGATACTGTCTTCCAAAGAGCAAATCTTGTAGCTTGTGTGGTCTCTGTTTGATTGTACCATCAGGATGCTTCAACACGCTGATTGCCTGAGCTGTTGGTAGCACTTTTGACTGTTGTTGAGATTTTTCTCTCCATTGGTAGGTTGGTTTGCCTGGTGATGAATGGTGTGGTAGAGTCTTTTGAGACTTAACTCTCCATTGCTTGATTGGTTTTACGGTCTGTGGAGAAGATAAGTGCTGCTTTTTCTTCCAAACCCATTTCATGCTAGGTTCCCTGCTTGGAGATGCTCGTCTCTATGTTTTGAACCTTGAAACCTTCTTTGATTTTGTCGACGGTGATGTTTTGGGCACCCAGATTTGAATCGGCTTGTCCTGAAGCTGTGCTTTTGGTACCCAAATTTGTCTGACTCCTTGCATGCTACTTGCACCATTTTCTCGTCGAGAGGATGGAGAAGATTGATTACTTCGTGGTTTGGTCTGCTAATTGCTTCCTATCCATTCTTCCTTGCTTGGTGCAATTGGAACAATGAGTTTCCCGCCTTTACGTGATAGCTTGAGCTGATTTGTATCCCAATCTGGTACTGCCTTGTATGTGCGCATCCAGGGAATTCCAAGAATCATCATCTCATTCATGTGTTCATCTATTAAGCATACAAACTAATGAGGTTATGAACATCCATGTACTATCACGTTCAAGCTGACTACTCCCAATGTTGGTGTTGGGTTCTTGTTGCATCCTTTGATTGTCGCTACTCCTGTTGTCAATGCTTGACTTGTTGCTTTCTTGTATGTGGAATAATTGATTGCATTTACTCTAGCTCCTGTGTCGACCAAAGCATTGGTGATATGATTGTTGAGTTGTACTCTGATGCGCAGGTCCATTCCATCTATCCATTCATCATCTGTGGAAATTTCATCTTTAGGCAATTCCCATTGTCGTTCATCTATTTCCAGAGTGTTCATGGGAATCGATATCTGTTGATTTCTTAGAGGAACTTTTCTTTTGAGTACCCGAAGCCGAGCTTTCTCTTGGGCTTCATCAATAACCTGCTGTCACTCAATCCTCCTTTGCTTGGCTGCATGCATTCTTTCTAGCAATTCATTGATTAGCAGAAAATGGTATTTCTTTAAACGGTATGCACTAATCCAATTAGCCATCGGTTCACCATCTAGGGTGGACAAATTTACTACTCCACTTGGAGATACATCTTCAATGATAAACGGTCCGTTCCCCTTTTTCTTAAACTTGGGAATGTGTTGCTTAAGGGAATATATTAAAACTAAGTCCCCTTTCTTGAAGATTTTTGTAGTTAGATGGGAATCAAAAAACTATTTTTGTTTTCGCTTTTGTGCATAGATATCAGCTATAGTAGTTAGCCTTCGCTCATCTAGCTTTTCCGAATCTTCACGTCTTTTTGACAATTCATGTCCTGTCCACTCAAGATTTTTAGCTACCCTGAATGTCAGCAATAGAAATTCTGGCAGTATGGCATCATAACCATAAACAAATTTAAAGCGTGTAGCATTTAAAGCTTTTTTGAATGAAACTCGATAAGCCCATAGAGTAACATGGAGATTCATTTCCCAGTCTGTCCTTCTTGAACTAACCACTTTAGTCAATACCGAGCTAAGAATTTTGCTCGTATGCTCAGCTTGTTTGTTTGCTTGTGGGTGATAGGGAGCTAATTTTTTATGGATGACCATAAACTCATTAAGCAAATACTCGATTACCTCATTGAGGAAATGACCTCCCATATCACTAACAATTTATATTGGCAGTCCATATCTCGTGAATACATACTTATATAAGAATGCGTCAGTGGTTCTGGCATCATTCTTTTGAGTTGCTTTAGCCTCGGCCCACTTGGTCAAGTAATCCATAGCTACAATAATATATTGAGCTTGGGTTCTATAAGCAGGTGGCTGTATCGGCCCAACAAAGTCTATACCCCATTTTGCGAAATCTCTAGCTCCCTTCATTGGTCTTAAGGGCATGCTATCTACACGTGTTGGCATTTTTTCTCCTTGACAAGCATCACACCTTCGAACATATTATTTGGCATTTGCAATGTTGGCCACCATATGCATTCCATCAAGATTTCTCTTGCGGTGGTTTCACTTGAAAAGTGACCTCCACCTAATCCAGCATGTGCTTGTTCTATAATCGGAATATACTCGTCTTCATTTGCACAAAGATGCAGATGTTGATCTTTACCTCTCTGATACAATTGGTTCCCAATAAGAGCATAGTCTCTTGCTTGAGTTTCAATTTCTCTTTGATGGCATTGACGGGAGAAAAGCGAGATATAAACCCCGACATCCTCTAAAACACCGGGAGCCAATGGCACACCTCGAGACGGTCATGGTAGAGCGAACATGGGGCACCACCTAGCTTTGAGCGGCTAGGACGCAGACCACAATGATTTGAACACCGCAAACTGACACACACACACACACACACACACACAAAGAGAGAGAGAGAGAGAGAGAGAGAGAGAGAGAGAGAGAGAGAGAGAGAGAGAGAGAGAGAGAGAGAGAGAGAGAGAGATTAACAAATGATGAAAACCCTCGGGGGTGTGAGGGAGAATTATTTCTTGCAGTATTTACAATGACCTTCCTTCCAGCGAGGTGGCACACCGTGTTGATAGATAGATAGGGAGAAGAGATGGTGAATCTACTTGGTGCATTCTCTAAAGACGACTCAATGATGTGAAACTCGCTACCAAGAAGGTGTATGTGTGTGTGCATTGACCATTGGAGTCGAGAGGTGGACGTAGCTCCCTTGACATGGTGCAATTCCGAAAACAAACCATCACACAAGTTCCCTCCCCGTGATGCCAATAGTGTCAATTCCTCCCACTAAAACTCTACTAAGTACTGACCTCTCATGAACTCCCCCCCCCCCCCGATAGTGACCTCTCAGTGCCCTTTTATAGGTGTTGGTGGTTGCTTGGATTAGGGTAATCCCGGTTTGATTAGGATAATTTAATCGGGGAGACAAAGCAAGGCGGTGGGCCCAGTGTGGTTGACCCTTGCTTTGTCTTGGGAGTTACTAAAAATGAAAACCTCTAGGTGGGCCTTTGTGACCATCACCTAGAGAGAGGGAAATTACAAATTGGGAATTTTACAAAGCTTGGGTGAAAAATGAAAAATGATGATAATAACCTACGGTTTACTGAAAATGGTGTCGTGGTTGCATGATGGCGGTGAATGACAGTTTGCTGGTGCGTTGGTGTAGTGCGTACGTCTTTTTCGGGTCGGCTGGGGCATGCCTTTGGCGGCTTTTTTCTTTTTGTTGTCGGTGTCGCATGATTCGGGTCGTCCTCCTTTGTTGATGTCGTCGTAGTCGTAGAATTCTTCGTTTTTTTTAATTTTTTCTCTGTGTGTGTGCGTTATGCGTGTGTGTATATGTATAGGTTTGTGAGTATATGTGTGTACATATGTGTAATTATATGTATATGTGTGTGTGCGTATCCATGCGTGGAAACGGGGGTGTGTGATTATTATATATATGTGTATATATATTTTTTTATATTATTTTTGGTGGTGTTGTGGGCGACGCAGAGGGGGGGTGAATGGGGAGAGAGAGGGGGGTGTTTGTGCTTGGGTTTGTGTGTGGGTGTGCGTGTGTGTGTATGAGTGTGTTGTGTGTGCGGGTTCCGGGCTGAGGGGAGAGCGCGATAGAGAGCGGGGGGTGCCTGCCTGCGGCATGCGTGCAGAGAGTGCAAGGGAGAGAGGGGGTGAGTGTTGGAGAGGGGTGTTGAGCCAACAGAGAATCACACCCACAGTTTTGCTCACACTCATCATTTTGTAACCATTGATTGTAATAAATGTCTTTCCGACATTAATTTTGATTTGAGCCATTCATTAAGTAACGGGACTCAATTGAGTTTCCAGCTTGTAATCCCGAAGTAATTTCACTTGCTGATATAATTAGTTAGAGATGTTCTCACCTCCAAGGCTGAGGTATATAAGCCAAAGTTTTTGTAACCTAAAGAGGGAGATTATTAATCAAAGTGAGTTTTTGAGCGCCGTGACTGTGTCTGAGAGAGAGAGAGAGAGAGAGAGAGAGAGAGAGAGAGAGAGAGAGAGAGAGAGAGAGAGAGAGAGAGAGAGAGAGAGAGAGAGTCTTATCTACTTGCTACGCGAGCTACAGAGCCGCCATTGGAAAATCGACACCGCCATTGTGTTAGCAACGGCGAGAGCTACGCACAGATACCAAGAGTGCGCGCTATCGGCTTCTATGTGTGGTAAGTTCCTACGAGCTTTGGTGTGAGTTTTCTTCCAACTCGTGTGTCGAAATTGAGCGTGCAGCATATCTATAGAACCACAACGAGTAGAACTACACATTAGTACCATCGGGGTCAAGTTTCGGTCACATGTATATTTCGGCCTGTCTTCATAGGCGTTTACCGCACGGAGTGGTTATAGGTTGAGTTTGTAGTTCAAGTCTTTAGGGTGTTGTTCTTACCTAGTGTATAGACTTCCCCTTGAATTTGAGACCCTTTCAATGATTCTAGATCCTGTTTTGTATAGCATTTGTTCGTAGTACGGATTTCAGTCACTTGCGTATTTTAGAACTTAGATTTGATTTCCTTAGTAGTGATTGTCATTAGAAGGTCGAGTAGGTGATTTGACACCCACCTAGTTGTTTCCATGCGTCTGCGGGTCAAGCTCCGTCCTTGTCTGACAAATTCTGTTGTTGGTTGAGTTCTCGCTATTTAGCTTCCGCTAGCGGCGTAACCGCCTTAACAAGGGGGGAGGGGGTATGAGAGGATTTGGGGGTGGGGGGGGGGGGGGGGGGGGGGGTTGGATGGTGTTCACAGCGCCCGCGAGGGCCGAGGATAGAGAGCACACGATAGAGCGGAGCCGTCGGGAACGGGGGGGGGGAATAGTCAAGGAGAGAGAGAGAGAGAGAGAGAGAGAGAGAGAGAGAGAGAGAGAGAGAGAGAGAGAGAGAGAGGGAGAGCAAGGGGTGAGGTGGTGAGGGGATAAGGGAGGGAGGGTGTGGCTGCCCCTTAAGGCTCACGGAGCCACTCCTAAGGGAGAGAGAGAGACAGAAACTTAGAGCTAGGTGAAGGTAGGGGAGGGGTGGAATATGTGGTGGTCCACCATGGTTAGGAAGAAACAAGGGGGGGAATAGTAAGGCCAATGGAGTGTGGACCAGGAGGGGGGGGAGGGGGAAATTAAGGATAGGCGGCCCGGGCTGGGTGTGGACGAGTAGAAAGAGAGAGAGAGGGAGAATATTTGAAAGAGAGAGAGGGAGAATATACAATATCTGTAACGGCCCACCGGAGGGTGTGACAGAGGCATAGGTGTCTCATGCGCCCACCGGGCCGGGTGATGCAGTGGCAAAGTAGGAGAGAGAGAGAGAGAGAGAATATTGGCGGAGCCGAGCAGTAGGAGAGAGAGTGAGTCCGTCCTCTAGCTATAATGGAGGGTGTGTGGCCAAACTGGCGGTGCACTGCTAGTGGTTAACCTTAGGGGGGGGGGGGGTATGGTGAATGGTAAAGAGATTTTTTTTGTTTCTTTTTTTTTCTTCTTTGGTAATAAGCCTTCCCTTCCTTAGGGTGTGGTTCTCCCATTTGGCTAGAGGCATTCATGCTTCTAGCCCTTCCTTTGCATCTTTAGTTGTGGAGTTAGAGGGTTCTCCCTCTTCCGAAATGTCTAGCATAAACTATGGATCAAACATAATAAAATACCTTTTCAGCCTCCATCCATTGACTCTAGTCTTGTGAATTCTCCCATCTGCTTCCATCAACTTATAGCTACCGTTGTCATAGCATTTTTTGACAATGAATGCTCCTTCCCATCTGGGTTGAAATTTCTTGTCCTTCCTGGTGTCAAATCTGTTGTCGTATCTCAGCACTAACATAGCCTTTTCCAGGACCTTTTCTTTAATCCCTTCATTGAAGGTGAGCCGGTGTTGTTGTAATAGAATTTGCCTATTCAATTTGAGAATAGCGGAATTTAATGAGAGTACTTTCAAGAAATGATTTTGTGAGCATAGCGGGTAGACATAATTGAAGATAGCAACATAATCATAGCAATTAGTTAACTTGGCATAGACAATACTTTTACAAGAGAGAGAGTTTAGAGAACATGACAACAATTGAGGACCGGATTTATGTGGAGCCGGTCCCCCCTCCAATAGGCATTTGTATTATGATTTCTCCCTTAAAGAGAGACTTGTTACAATACAGTCTTTGTGTTCCTTGTGACCTAGGTGATGCCATGAAGATGGAAGGCTTCATGCACCACAAACATAACATAAACTTGAAGAAAGCTTTAACTATCCCAAGCCTTAGTCCCAAGACCTCAAACACCTTCGAAGGTGGAGAGAGCTAGCAGGGAATGAGGGTAGGGAAGAGGAAGAAGAAACATTTCGTAGGAGAAAGAATTAGTTCCTCACTTATCATACTCTTGTTGCTAGCATACATAATAGCATAGTAATGAAGAAGAAGGAGATGGCAAGCTTAAGTATTGAAGCATGGCTCTTGGTTGGATTTGCACTCCATAGCCAAGAGTGTTGGTGTAGGCTCTCAACCTCTACTTGCTTGGAGAGGGAGCTCTTGCACTTTGCATATCACACAATGAGAGTGCTTGTGAGTGTGTGTGGGTGAGTATACCCCCTAGGCACCCCCCTAGCTTGCTTGGGTCGACCCCCCCTTGTAGCTCATGCCTGAAGTTCATTAGACCCCTCCAGGCCTAGCCAATCACAAGCAGGAGCCATTACAAGCAACATGGGTAGCCTTGGGACAAGTGTCCCCCTTTCCCCTTTGAGAGAGAGGACTTGATAAATGCTAAAACAATTAGATAATTCATGTAATTTATCATTGGACCCCTTTGAAGCCTAGCCAATAGGCTTCAAGCAACACATGAAGGTAACATGGGTAGGGGCCTGACATGTGTCCTTGCTGCCTCTTCAAGTTGGGCTTCCCTTGTGTGTGTGAGTGGGTGTTCTCTCTCTAGCCCCTAGGAAAAGGGCTCGCCCCCCCTCTTGTAGGAATGCTTTTGACTTTTAGGTGATCAAGCACCTTACTCACCAAGCATGACAAAGCACTTGAACTAGGGGGTGTTCCCACAAGCATCTCAGGCAAGCTTCTCAAGGCACCTCAAGTACTTTAATCATGCAGCAAGTCAAGCACCTCAAGCATGGAGCCAGTCAAGCACCTCAAGCATCTTAATCAAGCACCTCAACCATGAAAAACACCTCAAGCATGACAAGCACCTCAAGCAGGACAAGCACCTCGAGCTTGGGCCGGGTTCCCACCTCAAGCTCAGCCCTAGCTTACTTAAGGTCAAAGGACTTTTACACACATTTATTGGAGGTCTTTAATGAAGCTAACCCTCAGGTCTTATGCTCCATTGGTTAGCCTTGCTCTTTGATAGACCATCTCCCTTTTTGGGCCCCTTTACCATTGGCCCCGTGTTGAGATAGATCTATAAGCACATACCTATATCTTAACACTTGTTCCCATTTATTCTCCCACATTAAGTGATCAATTTAATATGAGAAAATCATTTGGGTTAGTTAGATATTAGATTTTATGACATTACCTCTCTCTTGAAATCATAGTCGTCCTCGACTATGAGGTAGAAGAGATAAAGTCTTAGTCATTAGTCAATCGTACTTAGCGGGTAAAGGATCCCTTTTTACCCTACGACATCTTTCCAAGATGGATGACTAATCCATTTGGTGCTTGGGAGACATAGCTGCCGCAAGCATGTTTGCTCTTTAGTCCATTTCATTCTCCCAAAGTAGAGTGACAAATTCTACTTGGTGTTTGAGAGACGTCGTCATCACAAACATGATTCTAAGCATGCATACTAGTTAAATTTGTGCACAATTAAAAAGAGGACTAGTCATATAAGACAAAAACATGAGTTATTTAAAAGAAATTTGTACATTTGCTTACTCTAATGTAGCATTGTAAGCATTGACAAGGTTCATACTATCTTTAAGTTGTACTCCTTGCATCCATTTAGCATCTTCAAAAGGATAATTTTTGAACTTAATAAGATACCGTCGGATAATCTTACCATGTCGTAGTACCTTGTCTTCATGCCGAAGGATAGCTTCGGGTTGTAGCACCTCTTCTTGGTCTTCAACTTCGGGAGGGTCTTCAATAATTGGTTCAATTGGTGGCTCTCCTTTGTAGGGCTTAAGTAAGCTTACATGAAAGGCATTGTGTATAAGCCAATGGTTGGGCAACTTGAGTTGATAAGCCGTCTCATTGATAGGCTTCAAGATTTGGAAAGGACCATAGTATCTTTTTTCTAGTTTAGCATAATACTTTTGATGGCCCGTAGGATTTTTGCCCGTCGTTTGCCTTAATCGAGCCTTAGGAAACTTGAGTAAGACTAAATCATTTTCTTTGAACATTAAGGCTCTTCTGTGCTTATCAACAGCAGCTTTTTGCCTTTGTTGAGAGATGGCTATAGCCTCCCTAATCTTTTGAAAAGATTCTTGTAGGTCACGGCTATACTCATCGGCGGCGAAGATCTTCCCATGTACTTTCAGTAGCAAGGGACTTTTAGGTCTTCCTTCCATGATCTCGAAAGGTGCTTTGCCCGTAGAAGTATGTACAGTATTATTGTAGGCATACTCTACTAGCGATAAATACTTTTCCCATTGTGAGCGTTGATCTACTTCGGTAACATAAGTCTTGAGTAGATCGAGTATCGTAAGATTGGCTATCTCACTTTGGCCATCCGTTTGTGGGTGATAGGCCGAAGAGAAATTCAATCTTGTTCCTAGATTTTCAAAGAGACCTTTCCAGAAATTACTGGTCATTCTAGGATCTCTATCTGACACGATGGATGTGGGTAATCCATGGTGTTTGAAAATCTGAGATATGAAGAGAGTTGCCATTTGATGTGCCTTAGTAGTCTTTTTGACAGGAAAAAAATGTGCTTGCTTGCTAAACCTGTCGACTATTGTTCATATTCCTGTATTCCCATGGATAGACTTGGGTAATCCAAAGATGAAATCCATGGATATACTCTCCCATGGTGAATTTGGAATAGGCAATGGCTGGAGTAATCCAGGTGGCTTCCCTCTATCATACTTGGTCTTTTGGCATACTACACATTTTGAAACATACTCTTGTATGTCCACTTTCATGGTAGGCCAATAGAAATACGTCTCTACTCCTCGGAGAGTAGGTTGAATACCTCTATGCCCTGCATATTGGGGAGCATGGGATTCATACATAACCTTTTCACGAAGGGAATGGGTAACACATAGCCTATTGCCGTGGAGAAGATAACCATCCTGCAAGGTGAATGGTTCCTCTTTCTTCCCCAAAGCAAGGGCTGACATTATGTCTCTAAAGTCAGGGTCAGTAGCATACTCATCTATCATAGAGGATAGATCATTGTGAGTAGCTATAGACACCGCATTAACTTTTGGTCGTCGCGAAAGTGCATCGGCAACTTGATTGTGCTTACCAGCTATGTGAGCAATATGGAAATTGAATTGCGAAAGAAAATTTGCCCACCTCATTTGTTTGTCGGAAAGCTTGGTTTGCGTCATGAAATACTTGAGACTTTGGTGGTCGGTTCGTAGGATAAATGGAGTCCCCAATAGGTAGTGCTTCCATGTGTCTAGGGCATGTAGGACAGCTAAAAGCTCTTTCTCATAAATGCCCAAGACTCGTTCATCACCATTGAGCCTTCGGCTCTCATATGCTATGGCATGCCCTTCTTGAAGCAAAACCGCTCCAAGGCAATCACCGCAAGCATCACATTGGACCTCAAATGGCTTTGAGAGATCCGGAAGCACGAGGACTGGTTGGGAAGTAAGCTTCTCTTTGAGTTTTTCAAAAGCATTTTGCTCCTTAGCAGTCCATACAAACTTAACGTTCTTTTTGGTTAAGTCGTGTAGTGGTCCTACTACTTCAGAGAATTTTGCTATGAAGCGTCTATAGTATGCACACATACCAATAAAGCTTCTTAGCTCATGTAGATTCCTTGGGTTAGGCCATGATTTTATTACCTCTAACTTTGATGGATCCATACGAATACCATCGTGAGAGATAATATGGCCTAGATATTGAATCTCTTGAAGGAAGAATTCACTTTTCTTTTGGTTGAGAAAAAGTTTGTTCTCCCTTAAGGCTTGAAAAATCACTTGGAGATGTTGCTTATGTTCCTCCAAAGACTTGGAGTAGATGATGATATCATCGAAGAACACTCCAGTGAATTTTCGATATGGTCTAAAAATTTTCTCCATCAAACGATTGAACATAGCTGGTGCATTAGTCAAGCCAAAAGGCATGACTAGATATTCATAAAGACCAAATGTTGTGCGAAACGCGGTCTTTAAGATATCCTCATCCACTATCCTTATTTGATGATAGCCACTCTTAAGGTCAATCCTACTGAAGTAGGTAGAGCCTTGTAGCTTATCAAACAGATCTTCTACCCGAGGTACGGGAAATCTGTTTTTGATAGTGATATGGTTTAGTGCTCGATAGTCCACACACATACGGTATGTACCATCTTTCTTTTGCACTAGAAGGACTAGAGAACAAAAGGGAGAGGAACTAGGCCTCATCATCCCTTTGTCTACCAGCTCTTGTACTTGCCTCATGATCTCCTCTTGTTGAGCTTGTGAGACTCGATAAGGAGGTTTGTTAGGCGGTGAGCTTCCTGGAAGGAGCTCAATACGATGGTCATCATCCCCTCGTTTTGGAGGTAGGTCCATAGGGATATCATCGATGAACACATCTTGGAATCCTTTTAGAAAAGTAGACAAGTCTAACTCTTCTTGATTCCTATCATTTTCATTTGATGAAACATTATTAGCTTTTAGAGACTCTTTGACATAAATCATGTACGCAGAAACTGAACTCTTCATTGATTTATCAAAAGAAAGAGGATTTACAAGTGGAATAGTGCGACCACGCTCACTAGCATCTATATACATGTTCTTTCCCCTGTAGGTGAAGTAAATTCTCCTTTCAGGGAACTTCATGTTGGCAGCCATGCGATCAAACCATGGTGCCCCTAGGATAACATCCTGATGTTGGAGGGGAGAGATGAAGAAGTCTTCTTTGTCGACATAGCTTTGGACATGAAGCCTCAACTTCCCAATCAAGGGAGTAACGGAGGCTTGTTGTCCCTTGAAAGCTGCATCAGCTGTTACTATATCTCCCATCTCAAAAGCTTGAATGCCCAACTTGGTGGCCAACTCTATTGATATGAAGTTGAGAGTAGAGCCAGGGTGAAACAAGATGAAGGCATAATGCTCTCTTACCTTTCCCCAAGCATAGGAGAGTGATGATCCTTTGCAATGAGCATCCTCTTTTGGAGCTTCGATGGTGGAATCCCTAGGACTCTCATTGCGAGTATTCTTCTTGGGGCAAGAACGATAGCCATGTCCTTGCTCCCCACACTTGAAACACTTATGGTCCTTGCGAAAAGCTTCAAGCTCTTCAGGAGAGAGTTTGTTTTTACCTTTGTAAACTCCCTTCTCCTTGGACCGATTGTTGTTGTTGGAAGTGCCTTGGGAATTATTTTGAGCATTGGATTTCCCCTTTGCATCATTTTTATCTTTGTTTTCCATGGGCTTGACATTACGTCTAGCCCCTTGATGGAAATTGATGCGTGAAGCAACCATGGTGTGGTGGATTACTTCGGTAATAGTACCGGGCCATTGAGAGTTGATATATTCGGCCATCTCTTCAGGTAATCCCGCACAGAATTGCTGTCTTTGCTCGGCAAAGTCTATTTTTTGAAAGACAGTAGCTTTGAGATGTAAATCCCAAAACTTATCTACATACTTGTTGATAGACTCATGAGAGAGGAGCTTCAAGCTTGTTGCAACCTAGTCACAAGATAATTCACAAACATGGGAGCATCATCATTAGCACATTCATGTGCAAAGTCAAAGCTATCAATGTTCATTCTACTCTCTTGATTATTGTCAGCCATGTTAACAAAATTTTATGTATGTACTTAGTGTATGCTTTGGCAATTCAAAACCTTAGTTGCCACTCCTTTTAGCCTTTGAAAATCGGCTCTTAAGTATCTACACCCACGGCTCAAAGTGGTTAATTATAGAGAGTAGAGGAGTAGGTCTAACATAGCAGAGTTGCCAAGGGCTACCTCCTTTCGGACTTCTTATGGCTCAATAATGGTAAAGCCGTAGGCAAGTCTAAAAAGACTCCATTATTAAGTCCAAAGCTCCCGAGGTGTGCACCATCCCCCACATAGTGGGCTTAACAAAACCGATATTAGATCCCAGTTCCACTTACTCTATTATAATTAACAACATCAACCATTTATAGGCTACTTAAGGACCTCTCTTCTTAAGCAAGAAAAGAGAAACCAAATGCTCTGATACCAATGTAATGGAATTTGCCTATTCAATTTGAGAATAGCGGAATTTAATGAGAGTACTTTCAAGAAATGATTTTGTGAGCATAGCGGGTAGACATAATTGAAGATAGCAACATAATCATAGCAATTAGTTAACTTGGCATAGACAATACTTTTACAAGAGAGAGAGTTTAGAGAACATGACAACAATTGAGGACCGGATTTATGTGGAGCCGGTCCCCCCTCCAATAGGCATTTGTATTATGATTTCTCCCTTAAAGAGAGACTTGTTACAATACAGTCTTTGTGTTCCTTGTGACCTAGGTGATGCCATGAAGATGGAAGGCTTCATGCACCACAAACATAACATAAACTTGAAGAAAGCTTTAACTATCCCAAGCCTCAGTCCCAAGACCTCAAACACCTTCGAAGGTGGAGAGAGCTAGCAGGGAATGAGGGTAGGGAAGAGGAAGAAGAAACATTTCGTAGGAGAAAGAATTAGTTCCTCACTTATCATACTCTTGTTGCTAGCATACATAATAGCATAGTAATGAAGAAGAAGGAGATGGCAAGCTTAAGTATTGAAGCATGGCTCTTGGTTGGATTTGCACTCCATAGCCAAGAGTGTTGGTGTAGGCTCTCAACCTCTACTTGCTTGGAGAGGGAGCTGCACTTTGCATATCACACAATGAGAGTGTGTGTGGGTGAGTATACCCCCTTGGCACCCCCCTAGCTTGCTTGGGTCGACCCCCCCTTGTAGCTCATGCATGAAGCTCATTGGACCCCTCCAGGCCTAGCCAATCACAAGCAGGAGCCATTACAAGCAACATGGGTAGCCTTGGGACAAGTGTCCCCCTTTCCCCTTTGAGAGAGAGGACTTGATAAATGCTAAAACAATTAGATAATTCATGTAATTTATCATTGGACCCCTTTGAAGCCTAGCCAATAGGCTTCAAGCAACACATGAAGGTAACATGGGTAGGGGCCTGACATGTGTCCTTGCTGCCTCTTCAAGTTGGGCTTCCCTTGTGTGTGTGAGTGGGTGTTCTCTCTCTAGCCCCTAGGAAAAGGGCTCGCCCCCCCTCTTGTAGGAATGCTTTTGACTTTTAGGTGATCAAGCACCTTACTCACCAAGCATGACAAAGCACTTGAACTAGGGGGTGTTCCCACAAGCATCTCAGGCAAGCTTCTCAAGGCACCTCAAGTACTTTAATCGTGCAGCAAGTCAAGCACCTCAAGCATGGAAAACACCTCAAGCAGGACAAGCACCTCGAGCTTGGGCCGGGTTCCCACCTCAAGCTCAGCCCTAGCTTACTTAAGGTCAAAGGACTTTTACACACATTTATTGGAGGTCTTTAATGAAGCTAACCCTAAGGTATTATGCTCCATTGGTTAGCCTTGCTCTTTGATAGAACATCTCCCTTTTTGGGCCCCTTTACCATTGGCCCCGTGTTGAGATAGATCTATAAGCACATACCTATATCTTAACACTTGTTCCCGTTTATTCTCCCACATTAAGTGATCAATTTAATATGAGAAAATCATTTGGGTTAGTTAGATATTAGTTTTGATGACATTCGTTCTGCCTGCGCTGCATAGTGATTGATTGCTTCTTTCCTATCTAGTTGGACCCTCTCCAGATCCAAGATGTGGTTTCGGAGATTTAAAATTGGGCGCTCTATCTGGCTAGCCAAAACTCGTAAGCTGGCTGTCTGTACCTCAATGGGTAGAATTGCCTCCTTCCCATAAACTAGATGGGAAGGGGTGAAACATAGTGATGTTCGGAACGTCGTTTGGTAGGCCCATAGAGCTTCCATGAGATGTTTATCCCAGTCTCCTGTGTGATTGTTCACTTGTTTTGTGATGATTTTTCAAATCATTCGGTTTACTTTTTCTTTTCATAAAATCTAATATCTAACTAACCCAAATGATTTTCTCATATTAAATTGATCACTTAATGTGGGAGAATAAACGGGAACAAGTGTTAAGATATAGGTATGTGCTTATAGATCTATCTCAACACGGGGCCAATGGTAAAGGGGCCCAAAAGGGAGATGGTCTATTAAAGAGCAAGGCTAACCAATGGAGCATAAGACCTTAGGGTTAGCTTCACTGAAGACCTCCAATAAATGTGTGTAAAAGTCCTTTGACCTTAAGTTAGCTAGGGCTGAGCTTGAGGTGGGAACCCGGCCCAAGCTCGAGGTGCTTGTCCTGCTTGAGGTGCTTGTCATGCTTGAGGTGTTTTTCATGCTTGAGGTGCTTGACTGGCTCCGAAGAAGAAAGAAAGAAAAAAAAGAGGAAGAAGAAAAGAAAGGGAAGGAAGAAGAAGAAGAAAAAAAACGCACGGAAGAGTTCGGTCGCAAGAAAAAAGACGAGGAAGGGAAGCGAAGGCAAAGAGGGTTACGAAGGGAAGAACCTCGGAGCAAGCAAGCTCCTTTTTTTTTGCTCTCGTTTTCGACTACTCTTTGGTAAACAAAGCAAGTGAAAAAGGAGGGGGCACAAGGAAGCTCTCTCTCTCTCTCTCTCTCTCTCTCTCTCTCTCTCTCTCTCTCTCGTTCATGTTCTCGCAAGCAAGCTTTCCTCTCTCCCTCTCGAGTTTGAACATAGCTAGCAAGGCAAGCTTTGAGAGCTCGAAGCAAGTCGAGCATGAAGGAAAATCGGGAAGCTTCGAAGGGGAAGAAGGTCCAAGGAGGGTCTAAAGCTGGATGAGTTTGAAGACGAAAAGAATAAACATGATAAAAAAGTGCAACGAGCATCGGACATAAGTAAGGAAGTTAAAAGGACATGAAGCTTCGAGCAAGCATGTCATAAAATCTAATATCTAACTAACCCAAATGATTTTCTCATATTAAATTGATCGCTTAATGTGGGAGAATAAACGGGAACAAGTGTTAAGATATAGGTATGTGCTTATAGATCTATCTCAACACGGGGCCAATGGTAAAGGGGCCCAAAAAGGGAGATGGTCTATCAAAGAGCAAGGCTAACCAATGGAGCATAAGACCTTGGGTTAGCTTCATTAAAGACCTCCAATAAATGTGTGTAAAAGTCCTTTGACCTTAAGTAAGCTAGGGCTGAGCTTGAGGTGGGAACCCGGCCCAAGCTCCAGGTGCTTGTCCTGCTTGAGGTGCTTGTCATGCTTGAGGTGTTTTCCATGCTTGAGGTGCTTGACTTGCTGCACGATTAAAGTACTTGAGGTGCCTTGACAAGCTTGCCTGAGATGCTTGTGGGAACACCCCCTAGTTCAAGTGCTTTGTCATGCTTGGTGAGTAAGGTGCTTGATCACCTAAAAGTCAAAAGCATTCCTACAAGAGGGGGGGCGAGCCCTTTTCCTAGGGGCTAGAGAGAGAACACCCACTCACACACACAAGGGAAGCCCAACTTGAAGAGGCAGCAAGGACACATGTTAGGCCCCTACCCATGTTACCTTCATGTGTTGCTTGAAGCCTATTGGCTAGGCTTCAAAGGGGTCCAATGATAAATTACATGAATTATCTAATTATTTTAGCCTTTATCAAGTCCTCTCTCTCAAAGGGGAAAGGGGGACACTTGTCCCAAGGCTACCCATGTTGCTTGTAATGGCTCCTGCTTGTGATTGGCTAGGCCTGGAGGGGTCCAATGAGCTTCAGGCATGAGCTACAAGGGGGGGTCGACCCAAGCAAGCTAGGGGGGTGCCTAAGGGGTTTACTCACCCACACACACTCACAAGCACTCTCATTGTGTGATATGCAAAGTGCAAGAGCTCCCTCTCCAAGCAAGTAGAGGTTGAGAGCCTACACAACACTCTTGGCTATGGAGTGCAAATCGAACCAAGAGCCATGCTTCAATGCTTAAGCTTGCCATCTCCTTCTTCTTCATTACTATGCTATTATGTATGCTAGCAACAAGAGTATGATAAGTGAGGAACTAATTCTTTCTCCTATGAAATGTTTCTTCTTCCTCTTCCCTACCCTCATTCCCTGCTAGCTCTCTCCACCTTCGAAGGTGTTTGAGGTCTTGGGACTGAGGCTTGGGATAGTTAAAGCTTTCTTCAAGTTTATGTTATGTTTGTGGTGCATGAAGCCTTCCATCTTCATGGCATCACCTAGGTCACAAGGAACACAAAGACTGTATTGTAACAAGTCTCTCTTTAAGGGAGAAATCATAATACAAATGCCTATTGGAGGGGGGGACCGGCTCCACATAAATCCGGTCCTCAATTGTTGTCATGTTCTCTAAACTCTCTCTCTTGCAAAAGTATTGTCAATGCCAAGTTAACTAATTGCTATGATTATGTTGCTATCTTCAATTATGTCTACCCGCTATGCTCACAAAATCATTTCTTGAAAGTACTCTCATTAAATTCCGCTATTCTCAAATTTAATAGGCAAATTCCATTACATTGGTATCAGAGCATTTGGTTTCTCTTTTCTTGCTTAAGAAGAGAGGTCCTTAAGTAGCCTATAAATGGTTGATGTTGTTAATTATAATAGAGTAAGTGGAACTGGGATCTAATACCGGTTTTGTTAAGCCCACTATGTGGGGGATGGTGCACACCTTGGGAGCTTTGGACTTAATAATGGAGTCTTTTTAGACTTGCCTACGGCTTTACCATTATTGAGCCATAAGAAGTCCAAAAGGAGCTAGCCCTTGGCAACTCTGCTATGTTAGACCTACTCCTCTACTCTCTATAATTAACCACTTTGAGCCGTGGGTGTAGATACTTAAGAGCCGATTTTCAAAGGCTAAAAGGAGTGGCAACTAAGGTTTTGAATTGCCAAAGCATACACTAAGTACATACATAAAATTTTGTTAACATGGCTGACAATAATCAAGAGAGTAGAATGAACATTGATAGCTTTGACTTTGCACATGAATGTGCTAATGATGATGCTCCCATGTTTGTGAATTATCTTGTGAGTAGGTTGCAACAAGCTATGGGCAACCCTACCTTGCAAGCCGAAGTTACTCAACAACTTCGTGCCTATGGAATTTCCCTTCCTCCCCAAGAGGAGAGAGAGCTTAGGAGGCCTCTTGAAGAGACCCCCAAAAGAAGACTCTCTCCCATTCGAGAGGAGGAATCCAAAGAGAAAGAAAGCAATGAAAGTCTAAGTTCTTCTGAAGATGTGGCTCCACGAAGAAGGCGGTCTAGACGATCGCCTACTCCTCCCAAGAGGAAAAGAGCAACCCATAGTCCTTCTCCCGATCACTCTCAAAGGCAAGAGAGGAAAAAAAGGAAGAAAAGGGCTAGGAAGAGGTCACCCTCTTCTCCTTCTTCTTCACCTTCCTTCTCTTCCGATGAAAGTTATGGCTATTCTCCTAGATAATACAAGAGGGGAGGACATCGCAAATCATTTCCTGCATGGCAAAGGTCACAAAAGCTAAAGAAGTTCAAGGAGGGAGGAAAGAGTATCTCTTTTCTCACCTACGATGGCACCTTTGGTGCTACCGACAAAGTGTTGGCCTTCATCCAGCAATTTGATGCGGCCTTTGGGGACGAGGGATTCACAGAGTCCTCCAAGCTACGCCATGTAGCTATGCACTTCCAAAAATCAGCTCGTCAATGGTGGGCTAGGCTTCGTGGCAATGGATAAGCCCCAAAGACATGGAAAACTCTACAAGTTTCCATCATGAAGCAATTTCTTCCAAGCGATACTAAAGATAAAGTTCTTACCGAATGACGCGGCTTGAAGCTCCTCTCTCATGAGTCTATCAACAAGTATGTAGATAAGTTTTGGGATTTACATCTCAAAGCTACTGTCTTTCAAAAGATAGACTTTGCCGAGCAAAGACAGCAATTCTGTGCGGGATTACCTGAAGAGATGGCCGAATATATCAACTCTCAACGGCCCGGTACTATTACCGAAGTAATCCACCACACCATGGTTGCTTCACGCATCAATTTCCATCAAGGGGCTAGATGTAATGTCAAGCCCATGGAAAACAAAGATAGAAATGATGCAAAGGGGAAATCCAATGCTCAAAATAATTCCCAAGGCACTTCCAACAACAACAACAACAACAACAATCGGTCCAAGGAGAAGGGAGTTTACAAAGGTAAAAAAAAACTCTCTCCTGAAGAGCTTGAAGCTTTTCGCAAGGACCATAAGTGTTTCAAGTGTGGGGAGCAAGGACATGGCTATCGTTCTTGCCCCAAGAAGAATACTCGCAATGAGACTCCTAGGGCTTCCACCATCGAAGCTCCAAAAGAGGATGCTCATTGCAAAGGATCATCACTCTCCTATGCTTGGGGAAAGGTAAGAGAGCATTATGCCTTCATCTTGTTTGACCCTGGCTCTACTCTCAACTTCATATCAATAGAGTTGGCCACCAAGTTGGGCATTCAAGCTTTTGAGATGGGAGATATAGTAACAGCTGATGCAGCTTTCAAGGGACAATAAGCCTCCGTTACTCCCTTGATTGGGAAGTTGAGGCTTCATGTCCAAAGCTATGTCGACAAAGAAGACTTCTTTATCTCTCCCCTCCAACATCAGGATGTTATCCTAGGGGCACCATGGTTTGATCGCATGGCTGCCAACATGAAGTTCCCTGAAAGGAGAATTTACTTCACCTACAGGGGAAAGAACATGTATATAGATGCTAGTGAGCGTGGTCGCACTATTCCACTTATAAATCCTCTTTCTTTTGATAAATCAATGAAGAGTTCAGTTTCTGCGTACATGATTTATGTCAAAGAGTCTCTAAAAGCTTATAATGTTTCATCAAATGAAAATGATAGGAATCAAGAAGAGTTAGACTTGTCTACTTTTCTAAAAGGATTCCAAGATGTGTTCATCGATGATATCCCTATGGACCTACCTCCAAAACGAGGGGATGATGACCATCGTATTGAGCTCCTTCCAGGAAGCTCACTGCCTAACAAACCTCCTTATCGAGTTTCACAAGCTCAACAAGAGGAGATCATGAGGCAAGTACAAGAGCTGGTAGACAAAGGGATGGTGAGGCCTAGTTCCTCTCCCTTTTGTTCTCCAGTCCTTCTAGTGCAAAAGAAAGATGGTACATACCGTATGTGTGTGGACTATCGAGCACTAAACCATATCACTATCAAAAACAGATTTCCCGTACCTCGGGTAGAAGATCTGTTTGATAAGCTACAAGGCTCTACCTACTTCAGTAGGATTGACCTTAAGAGTGGCTATCATCAAATAAGGATAGTGGATGAGGATATCTTAAAGACTGCGTTTCGCACAACATTTGGTCTTTATGAATATCTAGTCATGCCTTTTGGCTTGACTAATGCACCAGCTACGTTCAATCGTTTGATGGAGAAAATTTTTAGACCATATCGAAAATTCACTGGAGTGTTCTTCGATGATATCATCATCTACTCCAAGTCTTTGGAGGAACATAAGCAACATCTCCAAGTGATTTTTCAAGCCTTGAGGGAGAACAAACTTTTTCTCAACCAAAAGAAAAGTGAATTCTTCCTTCAAGAGATTCAATATCTAGGCCATATTATCTCTCACGATGGTATTCGTATGGATCCATCAAAGTTAGAGGTAATAAAATCATGGCCTAACCCAAGGAATCTACATGAGCTAAGAAGCTTTATTGGTACGTGTGAATACTATAGACGCTTCATAGCAAAATTCTCTGAAGTAGCAGGACCACTACACGACTTAACCAAAAAGAACGTTAAGTTTGTATGGACTGCTAAGGAGCAAAATGCTTTTGAAAAACTCAAAGAGAAGCTTACTTCCCAACCAGTCCTCGTGCTTCCGGATCTCTCAAAGCCATTTGAGGTCCAATGTGATGCTTGTGGTGATTGCCTTGGAGCGGTTTTGCTTCAAGAAGGGCATGCCATAGCATATGAGAGCCGAAGGCTCAATGGTGATGAACGAGTCTTGGGCATTTATGAGAAAGAGCTTTTAGCTGTCCTACATGCCCTAAACACATGGAAGCACTACCTATTGGGGACTCCATTTATCCTACGAACCGACCACCAAAGTCTCAAGTATTTCATGACGCAAACCAAGCTTTCCGACAAACAAATGAGGTGGGCAAATTTTCTTTCGCAATTTAATTTCCATATTGCTCACATAGCTGGTAAGCACAATCAAGTTTTCGATGCACTTTCGCGACGACCAAAAGTTAATGCGGTGTCTATAGCTACTCACAATGATCTATCCTCTATGATAGATGAGTATGCTACTGACCCTGACTTTAGAGATATAATGTCAGACCTTGCTTTGGGGAAGAAAGAGGAACCATTCACCTTGCAGGATGGTTATCTTCTCCACGGAAATAGGCTATGTGTTACCCATTCCCTTCGTGAAAAGGTTATGTATGAATCCCATGCTCCCCCATATGCAGGGCATAGAGGTATTCAACCTACTCTCCGAGGAGTAGAGACGTATTTCTATTGGCCTACCATGAAAGTGGACATACAAGAGTATGTTTCAAAATGTGTAGTATGCCAAAAGACCAAGTATGATAGAGGGAAGCCACCTGGATTACTCCAGCCATTGCCTATTCCAAATTCACCATGGGAGAGTATATCCATGGATTTCATCTTTGGATTACCCAAGTCTATCCATGGGAATACAGGAATATGAACAATAGTCGACAGGTTTAGCAAGCAAGCACATTTTTTTCCTGTCAAAAAGACTATTAAGGCACATCAAATGGCAACTCTCTTCATATCTCAGATTTTCAAACACCATGGATTACCCACATCCATCGTGTCAGATAGAGATCCTAGAATGACCAGTAATTTCTGGAAAGGTCTCTTTGAAAATCTAGGAACAAGATTGAATTTCTCTTCGGCCTATCACCCACAAACGGATGGCCAAAGTGAGATAGCCAATCTTACGATACTCGATCTACTCAAGACTTATGTTACCGAAGTAGATCAACGCTCACAATGGGAAAAGTATTTACCGCTAGTAGAGTATACCTACAATAATACTGTACATACTTCTACGGGCAAAGCACCTTTCGAGATCATAGAAGGAAGACCTAAAAGTCCCTTGCTACTAAAATTACATGGGAAGATCTTCGCCGCCGATGAGTATAGCCGTGACCTACAAGAATCTTTTCAAAAGATTAGGGAGGCTATAGCCATCTCTCAACAAAGGCAAAAAGCTGCTGCTGATAAGCACAGAAGAGCCTTAATGTTCAAAGAAAATGATTGGGTCTTACTCAAGTTTCCTAAGGCTCGATTAAGGCAAACGACGGGCAAAAATCCTACGGGCCATCAAAAGTATTATGCTAAACTAGCAAAAAGATACTATGGTCCTTTCCAAATCTTGAAGCCTATCAATGAGACGGCTTATCAACTCAAGTTGCCCAACCATTGGCTTATACACAATGCCTTTCATGTAAGCTTACTTAAGCCCTACAAAGGAGAGCCACCAATTGAACCAATTATTGAAGACCCTCCCGAAGTTGAAGACCAAGAAGAGGTGCTACAACCCGAAGCTATCCTTCGGCATGAAGACAAGGTACTACGACATGGTAAGATTATCCGACGGTATCTTATTAAGTTCAAAAATTATCCTTTTAAAGATGCTAAATGGATGCAAGGAGTACAACTTAAGGATAGTATGAACCTTGTCAATGCTTACAATGCTACATTAGAGTAAGCAAATGTACAAATTTCTTTTAAATAACTCATGTTTTTGTCTTATATGACTAGTCCTCTTTTTAATTGTGCACAAATTTAACTAGTATGCATGCTTAGAATCATGTTTGTGATGACGACGTCTCTCAAACACCAAGTAGAATTTGTCACTCTACTTTGGGAGAATGAAATGGAATAAAGAGCAGACATGCTTGCGGAAGCTATGTCTCCCAAGCACCAAATGGATTAGTCATCCATCTTGGAAAGATGTCGTAGGGTAAAAAGGGATCCTTTACCCGCTATGTACGATTGACTAATGACTAAGACTTTATCTCTTCTACCTCATAGTCGAGGACGACTATGATTTCAAGAGAGAGGTAATGTCATAAAATCTAATATCTAACTAACCCAAATGATTTTCTCATATTAAATTGATCACTTAATGTGGGAGAATAAACGGGAACAAGTGTTAAGATATAGGTATGTGCTTATAGATCTATCTCAACACGGGGCCAATGGTAAAGGGGCCCAAAAAGGGAGATGGTCTATCAAAGAGCAAGGCTAACCAATGGAGCATAAGACCTTGGGTTAGCTTCATTAAAGACCTCCAATAAATGTGTGTAAAAGTCCTTTGACCTTAAGTAAGCTAGGGCTGAGCTTGAGGTGGGAACCCGGCCCAAGCTCCAGGTGCTTGTCCTGCTTGAGGTGCTTGTCATGCTTGAGGTGTTTTCCATGCTTGAGGTGCTTGACTTGCTGCACGATTAAAGTACTTGAGGTGCCTTGACAAGCTTGCCTGAGATGCTTGTGGGAACACCCCCTAGTTCAAGTGCTTTGTCATGCTTGGTGAGTAAGGTGCTTGATCACCTAAAAGTCAAAAGCATTCCTACAAGAGGGGGGGCGAGCCCTTTTCCTAGGGGCTAGAGAGAGAACACCCACTCACACACACAAGGGAAGCCCAACTTGAAGAGGCAGCAAGGACACATGTCAGGCCCCTACCCATGTTACCTTCATGTGTTGCTTGAAGCCTATTGGCTAGGCTTCAAAGGGGTCCAATGATAAATTACATGAATTATCTAATTATTTTAGCCTTTATCAAGTCCTCTCTCTCAAAGGGGAAAGGGGGACACTTGTCCCAAGGCTACCCATGTTGCTTGTAATGGCTCCTGCTTGTGATTGGCTAGGCCTGGAGGGGTCCAATGAGCTTCAGGCATGAGCTACAAGGGGGGGTCGACCCAAGCAAGCTAGGGGGGTGCCTAAGGGGTTTACTCACCCACACACACTCACAAGCACTCTCATTGTGTGATATGCAAAGTGCAAGAGCTCCCTCTCCAAGCAAGTAGAGGTTGAGAGCCTACACAACACTCTTGGCTATGGAGTGCAAATCGAACCAAGAGCCATGCTTCAATGCTTAAGCTTGCCATCTCCTTCTTCTTCATTACTATGCTATTATGTATGCTAGCAACAAGAGTATGATAAGTGAGGAACTAATTCTTTCTCCTATGAAATGTTTCTTCTTCCTCTTCCCTACCCTCATTCCCTGCTAGCTCTCTCCACCTTCGAAGGTGTTTGAGGTCTTGGGACTGAGGCTTGGGATAGTTAAAGCTTTCTTCAAGTTTATGTTATGTTTGTGGTGCATGAAGCCTTCCATCTTCATGGCATCACCTAGGTCACAAGGAACACAAAGACTGTATTGTAACAAGTCTCTGTTTAAGGGAGAAATCATAATACAAATGCCTATCGGAGGGGGGGACCGGCTCCACATAAATCCGGTCCTCAATTGTTGTCATGTTCTCTAAACTCTCTCTCTTGCAAAAGTATTGTCAATGCCAAGTTAACTAATTGCTATGATTATGTTGCTATCTTCAATTATGTCTACCCCCTATGCTCACAAAATCATTTCTTGAAAGTACTCTCATTAAATTCCGCTATTCTCAAATTGAATAGGCAAATTCCATTACATTTTCTACTAGGTCATTACACTGTGGATAGTATGGTGTGGAATGTCGGCGTGTGATGCCGAACTTCTTCATCAGTTCTCGCACCAGATCGGCTCAGAAACCTGGTCCCCTATTTGATAATATCTCTAGAGGAGTGTCAAAATGGCAAGAGATGTGCTTGAAAATGAACTTTGCTACCTCTTGGGCTGTAATGCGGGTGATGGTTGTTGCTTCTGCCCATCGAGTCATGCAGTTTACCTATAATGTACAGTTTACCTGATTGGGACCTTGGTAAAGGACCGATTGCATCTATTCCCCATTCCTCAAATGGACCATATGAGATGATAGGAGTTTGTGGCTCATAGGTTAATGTGCGATCACTCGCCACTTGACAAGCCTTGCATGTTTTACACCAATGGTGTACATCCCTGTTCAAGCTAAGCCAAGAGTATCCTGCTTGTAGAATATTCCTATTGGTGATATCTAGAGAAAAATGACCGCTGCAGACGCCACCATGGCAACTTGAAATTACCTCTGTGATCTCACTAGAGGTTGGCACTCGCCTGAGAATCTAATCCTTGCCCTTACAATACAAGTGGTCGTTTACAAGGCAGTATCTGGTATCACTACCTTGAAAGAGGGGTAGTTTCAGTTTGATTGCTCCTACGAGAACGTCCTGTATTCTTTCTTTGGCTAGAGCATCTGCCTCCTAATTTTCTGCTCTTGTAATCTAACGAGCCATTTAGAGATCCTAGATGAGACATCCATGTGTCGCGTTACATATGGGAAAACCTCCTCCATTGTCAGGATTACAAAGGGTCTAGGAAGAAGATAGGAGCGGAACTTTGTGGTAGCAAGCATTAGTGCAAGAACCATGTGTTCTACTTCAGTAAATCCTTTTTTTGACGGGGTCAGGACACGACTAGAGAAGTAAATAGGACGCATGAAAGATATTTGGGGGTCCTTTTGCATTAGTACGGCTCTGAGTGTATCACCTCCTACACTGGGTTTACATAAAATTGCTCGTCCCACTTAAGGGGTGAAATGGTGGGAATCTCAGCTAGGATTTGCTTCACCTTGGTAAATTGCTGCTCATTTTCTTCACTCCATGAGAAGACATCCCTCTCGGTGATTTTTTGTGAGGGAGGACCACTTGAGATAGCATGTGAATGAACTTGCTTAAGTATCTTACCTTCTGAAGGCAAGAAACCAGCTGCTTAGCGGTGGTGGGTGATGACAAAGATACCATAGCTTAAATCTTACTAAGGGCATCTTCAATCACTTTAGCTGAAATTACATGGCCAAGGAGAGTGACTTTGCTTTCACCAATGTGACACTTATCCACGTTGAGCTGGCCACCCAAGGTTTGCATCCTGGTGAAGCCATCATAGACTTTTCTTAAATGGAGGGCTCGTGAACTATAGATGCAAAAATCATCTATGAAAACCCGTATTGACGTTCCAAAGTAGGGTTGGAAAACAAAGGTCACAAGCACTGAAATGTGGCCGAAGCGTTAGTGAGGCCAAAAGGCATCACCCTGTAAGAAAAGCATCCCCAAGGTGTGATGAAGGTTGTCTTCTTTTGATCTTCTTCCGCAATGCTAATTTGGAAGTATCCTGAGTAGCCATCGCACACTATGTATCGCTTGTGACCCGCCACTTCATTGAGAATTTCATCTTGGAATGGGAGGGGAAAGTGATCCCTCTTCGTGGCTGCATTGAGAGGTTTATAGTCCACACAGACTCTCCACTTACCATTCTTCTTTGGTATGACTACTACTGGGGAGACCCATTCTGAGTCTTTGATAGGGTAGATGAAACTTGCCTGTAGCAAACTTCTCACTTCTTTAAGTAGTGCCTCTTGTTGGATTACTCCAAGTCTTGTGAGCCTTTGCACCACGGGCTTACTGCCTTCCTTGAGTTTTATGTGGTGTTGTACTACTGTGATTCCTATGATCTTGTCATAGCCATCAAGGAACTGTGTAGTGAAATTACCCAGCATGGAGACATATTCCTTCCATTCTTCATCGGTTAACTCATTTGAGAGCATCCTTTGTAATTTACCTGCATCCTCTAAGGATTGAGTACTTGATGGTTCCTCTTGGTTTGTCGGGGGTGTTTCAGATTGTGTCAATCTTTTTGGGTCTTTAAGAATGAACCCCATCACTTCAATGCTATTGTGACTCCTGTTAGTGGTGGTTGTCTCTTCTCCTGAGGTAGACAAATAGTCACTGGTAGACTCATCTTGTGAAGCCTCCAAGATCATGTTGCATTTCTTCCGAGTCCTCATATCATAGAATATAGACTTCCCTTTAGCGTCCTTCATCTGAATCATTCCGGTGCTCCAGTCTTGCTTAGCTTCCATAGCCATGAGCCAGGGTCTCCCAAGAATAATAGGGTAGCCCTCCCCTTTGTGTGGCATGACAAAGATGTCTACCTCCACTACTGTATTGAATGCTTTTACTTTGGCTGCATTCACAATGCCCACGCATTTCACTCTTACATTGTTTGCCATTTTGGCTCGACAGGTGCTGGCCTACTCACCTCTAGACCTACATGGTGCATCATTTTTTCACTCATGACGCATATTTGCGGGCCACCATCTATGTAGACATTTGAGATTCGTTTCCCCTTGATGTGGGCATCCATTTTTGATAGGATGTCGTCAAGATCCCTTACAAAGATAGCCCCTTCTATCCTTGGTCTTGATATCCTTGTACTCACCATTTTTTTCCATTGCCTCCTCATTCTTGGTGCAAGGTGGAGTAATTGGGGCCAAGTTATCTTTGGGCCCTGCATCAACACATCCTGAACTAAGTCATAGGGTTTACCATACTCACCTAGTGAGAAATCCACGATGTCTATCTTCCATCGCGGTTTAGCTACTTGCTTGCTAGACTCGGCCTTCCCTTTTATTTTCTCTTCTCTTTGAGAGGCTTCCGCATGCCTCGCACGCTTCACTCCCATATAATCCACTTCTTCTACTTTTGCTTTCCCTTTGTGCTTATCTCGAGCTGACTAAGTCTACCTTTGCCTTCCCTTTAGCCTCCAAGTTAATAACACTCACCGCTTGGTTTATAGAAGGTGGTGGGGGTAGTGGTGGAATAAGAGGTTGTGGTGGTGGTTGTTGTTGTATAGGTGGTCAAAGGATTTCGACCGGTGGGATCGGCTCTGGTTTCCTAGGTGGTGGTGGTCTTGCCCTTGGCGGTGAGATCTGATTCTGTCTCCCACCTCTATTGAAATTATGCCTTCTTGGATGTAGGCAGTAGTACATACCATGGCCGTCTTCCCTACAATTGTAGCAGTGGTACTCTTGGTTTTGCCTTCATTGTCCTCTTCCTTGTTCTGGATTTCTGATAGGTGCATGCCCTTGCTGCACCAGATGCATGGATAAACTCTCTAGTTGGGTGGTGATGCGACTCAGTAGGTCTTGTTGCCCCTCTGATGCCTCTTGTGGTTGGGCTCTATGACTGGCTGTTGCACTCACTAAAGTTGGTCGGACCGAGCTTGTTTCCTCTGACGCGTTTACTCTTGCTTGCATGTGCAGCTTCTTGTCTTTAAGGCGGGCTACTTCTATTGCCAACTCATATGTTGCAGGAAACCTTCCCTTCACCTTCTCTCTAAGCGGCTACCAGCACAGGCCAACAATGAAACGGTCTTTGTTAAGGAAATTTGGCACTCCTTCGCCTTCCTCCAGTGAGGTAACCCGTCTCTCCCATAAGTCCACAAACTTGGACTCGTAGGTGGCATACTCTAGCAGACCTCCCTGCTTCAATTCCATCAGTAGCTGCCATAGCTTCTCCGAGGTTGTGCCTCCACCAAACCTCTTAACAAAGGCAGCCCGTAACACATCCCATGCATTCTTGGTAGTGTGGGGCAATGCATTGTACCAGGACTTGGCCTCTACTTTCATCAGTAGAGGAGAAATTTGAAGTCGTGAAGCGTCGTCATCTTTGTTGGAAACCACACAAGCAATGTCGAAATCATCCAAAAAGTCGGTGGTGAGATCTTCTCCCTTCTTTCCACTGAACGTGGGGAAAAAAACACTTGCCATAGTAGTGACTCAAGAAATTACAAACTTTTTTTTTCCTTTTTTTTTTTAATACTAACAACAGTAGCGGCTCATAGCGGCTTTTTACAGAGTTGGGTGGATATATTAAAACAACATAAAGATGGAAACATTAAAGGAATGGTGGTAATCCAATATGGAGAGAATGATAGGGTTTGGGGAATTAAGGATTTCTCCTAGCACCACCACACGGAATAGGTACATGATCTTCGATTGGTAGAAGATTTTCCTATCTACATAGATATATGTTGTAGGAATCTGAACAGGAATTCTGTCGGCCCATTTTCCATCATGCACAGAGGGTGGAGTACTTACTTACACTCTTATCGTGCCATTGTTGATGAGTCGGCACATCCACAGAAGGTCGTTTCCTTTCATGGGCTCTACCTTTCCTTCGTCGCTCAGTACGTACAGGGTGATGGCGATGCTTTTGACCACTCCCAGCCTTTTGCTAGCAGCAAAACTATAGATAATTAACATAGTTGGCATGTTGCATGAATTCCACTCCATTCCGCTGAGACGCGTCTCCATCCCACTGGGTTTCACCCGTGGTGGAGAGCTTCTTCAGGATAAGTTGTACAAGGAGAGGAGGAAGACCCTCTACCCGTTTTCCAAAACAGCAAGAGCAGTAGCCGAACCACTCTTCCTTAGGACATGGGAACCTTCTTACCACTTATTCTTCACGATTGTCAAAGTGGACTGGTAGTACTCGCATGCGTCATGCAAATCGGTAAGCGACCTTCCGTCGCTTAGCTTCAGATGACTTCCTCTTTGGCAAGCTGGGTACAACTTGGCTCTCTGAGCTTGAAGCACTTGCTTGACCAGATGCTTCTCCGTTTGGGGTCATGTGTTTCTAGACTGGCTTAACCTTTCCTTACCTTTGACTTGATCAGCCCCTTTAGGCCATTTTGGAGTAGAGGCTATAACTTTGATTGATGTTTCCTTGGGGAAGAGAGGCCTCACCATTTTCATTCCTCCTTTGATGTGGATGACTTCTTCGCGGTGAATGTCGATGTAGACAATTTCAGCCCCTTTGGTGCCTTGTTGGTGGCACTCATTGACAGTGTGTTTTGGTTGAAAACAGTGATAGAACTTCATAGACCTCCTTCTCAATTTGTGGTTAGAACGAGCAACACAAGATGAGGAGCTTACGTCTTGAATACTGACGACACTACAGCCTGGCAATAGTACTTCAATGAAGGTGGCTAGTGCCTCCTTAGTCTCCTCCTCTTCCGTCCTTCAGTTAGAAAATTCCTTCAGCCATTCGTCCAGGATTGATGAGGTGCGTTGCTTTCAGCATTGTAAACTAAAGGTTTCTTAGAAGCTCTCCTCCGTGGGGGCACCAAATGACGGGAGCAAAGCAAGACACGAACCCCGAAGGCCTCTAAAAGGTCGGGAGCTGATGGCACGCCTCGAGCTGGTCATGGTAGAGCAAACAGGGGGCACCACCTAGCTTTGAGCAGCTAGGACGCAGACCACGGTGATGTGAACTGCAAACTTACACACACACACACAAAGAGAGAGAGAGAGAGAGAGAGAGAGAGAGAGAGAGAGAGAGAGAGAGAGAGAGAGAGAGAGAGAGAGAGAGGAAAGTATGGATGGAAGCAATAGAAGACTATTTCAAAGTTGCAGGAACCCAACCCAAGAACCAAACTATGCTTGCAATGTTCCGCTTATCTAGTGATGCCAAGATATGGTGGAAGCAACATTGAAGGGACTTGGATATCAAGGGATCTTCCCAGTCATGGGAAGACATCAAGGCTGTTGTGATAGAGAGATACTTACCACCCGCTCACAAAGTCTTGAAGATGAATGAGTTTTTTTCACTTCGATAGCTGACTTCTTCCGTCGAAGAATACTACTCAAAGTTCGTCAGACTTCGGAGATATGCTCCTAGGATGACATTGGAACAGCAAGTAGCACGGTTCTACCAAGGACTCATCGACCCCTTGAGCAACCGACTAGAAGCTCTCAGGCCAGCAACTCTGCAATATGCCTTCCTAAGGGCCAAACCGATAGCTAAAGAGATTCAGAGGACTACCCAAGATAGTGAATACTATTTGTCAAAGAGGGCCAGGCCAAACAACTCGAGTAACAGACCAATCAACCCTGCATACGACCATCGTCCGGTAGTAGCTACTACGGCAGCTACCGAGTTTCCCAATATAAGATGCTTTGAGTGCCAGGAGTATGGACATTACAAAAGCCGATATCCAAAAAGGATTTCCCAGACATCCAGTGCTAATAATGTACCTCTGCACGTCAACGGGGAGGTCAACCAAACGGAAGAGGAGGCCGAGGAAGAGGAAACATAGGACAAGGAAGCGGAGCTTTCGCTAATGCCGCAATGAGACAGCCAACTGTGGGTGACGAAGCTGATGAGAGAGCAGCTCTATATGCTGCAACTACTAATCCTAATGAGCAATAATTCCAGCACTAGGATCTCATCAAAGTTCAACAGAATAAGACGCATAAAGCTAAAGACTATTCTATTATCGAAGGATGTCTTTACTCTAAAAAAAGGATATACGTACCTAAGTAGTTAGCATAGAGTTTATCCAGATGTATTCTTGAGATGAGGACATCTCAAATTTTTCACATTGGAGAAGATGTAAGGTCTCTGACCCCGACCAAAAAGAGCACCATTGTACCATGAAACAATCATAATGGAAAAAGTTACTAGTTTTAGCAGTTTTCCAAATTCTGTCAGTGCCATGATGTTTAGAATGTTATAAAACTTCCAAAAGTGAATTGAAATAATTTTTATGAAAAATTTCTAAAAATAGTAAGTTTTTGGTCACCCGACCCGTCTAGTTTTAACCGTCTCGAAGAACTGCACCCGTTCCCCGAATTTGAAAAAATGCATTGTCAAACACCTAGGGGGGCTGCTAAATTTGGCAGGTACTCGGATATGTACACCTTAGTTAGAGATTAGTATAGCAATTTACAACATTAAATTCCGATTCGTATCGCCAGTTTTAGCCTAAAGTCAAAATTTCCTAAGGCTGTGCGGGGAGCACCGAGGCTCAGGGGCTGTGTGGGAACAGGTCCTTGGCAACTAGGAGCTTCCTTTAGCAGCTAGGGGACTCCCTCTCTTCTCTAGGGAGTTGTGGGAGACTTTCCATGCTTGAGAGAGAGTGTGAGAGTCAGTTAGACTAGCTAGTTGGACACTTGGTAGGCATGTAACTGAGTTGCCTTGCATGAGTTGAGAGCTCCCTCAGATGCATTTAGCACCATGGTTCAATTTTCAGCTTGGGAGAGCCTATATAAGAGTGTGCTTACACACACACAGAGAGACATATACGCTCACACACACACTAAGTACACACACACACACTCCTACACACACACACATACCTTGAGGAGGTGCTGCTGGCAGACATGGTGTTTGGAAGAGGAGCTAGGAGGGAAGGTGCTGCTCGTTTCTCATCTCAAGGAGGCCCTTGCATTATAATTTTGAGAGGAACTCAATCGTAACCTCAGTAATTTTTTATTTAATTCATGCTTTTTGTAATTCCCTCTCTAATATCCTCTTAATTCTGCATCTAGTATGCATAACCATAGTCAAAATACTCATTAGACACTCTCTAATTCTCCGTATCCATGATCTATTTCATAAATCTTAATATAATTAGTAATCATGCAAGCAATTAGTCACTCTCAATCATAGTTTAATGCATGTTTATGAAATCATCCACTAGTCACCGTTGTGATTAAAAATCAAGTCAGCTTTGAAGTGGGAATGTTTCATTGCATTCTATTACTCCATAATGTGTAAATAATTAAATTAGAATCAATTTCTCATAGATTAGGATTTGATTAGGGGAAATTAATCCATCATTAAGCATTAGGAAGGGAGAAATTCTCTCATCTATGCATACAGTAAATCTGCAATTCTCTACTTGCATTAAGAAGTGATTAAGCACGTCTATTTCATCTCTTGTAGAACTGATTAAGTAGAAATATGAATTTCATAATTATCTACGTCAAGTAATTAACCTTAGGGCCTATTCCCATAGAACAAGTATGGTGCTATCGGGATTCTCTATATCTTGAAGTAATTCTAACCTCTCGTACAAGGGGATTTGCTTATTGAAACTAATCTGTCATCATGGTTGTATGTTACTCTCGAATGTTAGCTCTCTTTTTCCAAGTTGTCAATTAAGTAGTGAGTATAAAATAGCCCCGGTAAAGAGAGCTTGTTTTGGTGGTTCCTACGACCGCAAGGCGGGGACAAGCAACACTAATGGAAAGGGAAAAGCTCCCATGGTCGACGAGGTACCGGCCATCTCACGGAGCAATGACGAGAAAATTGTGGAGGTAGGTCACATTTTTAATTCAAGGTTTTTTTAAGTTAACATTGTATCCGATAAGTTAGGAAAGAACATATCCTTTAACATGTAGGAGAAATCCAATGGAGATCACGGCATTTGAATTGAAATGTATATTAATTTCCAAGTAGGAAAGAATGATCGTTGGATATACTGTTTGAGCTAGGAAAGAATGTGCTAGGGAAAATTTAGCTCAGCTAGTTCATTTTCAATTCCAATGTTGATCTAGTCCAAACCTCCTCTTGATGACAGGGGGCAGCTCGTGAAGTTATTCGCAGGAGCTAGAGTTCCTGGTTAAGGGCTCTTGAATCCACGACTGCTAGTTAAGCGGTGGATATCCACGACTGCTGGTTAAGCGGTGGAAGTCCACGACTACTGGTTAAGCGGTGGACAACCTAGTTGTATGGGAAACTAGGCCACAATGGGAGGAGTAAACTCTCGCTGGGGGAGGGATGTTGTACCTCCAGAACATTGAAACTTTAAATGAATAAATTTTTGAGTGAATTTTACTAGAGTTATTGTCTTGGTGCCGCTTTGCAATACTGGTTGAAGGGTTGTATCAAAGAACTTGTGAATTGGAAAATAAACAAGGAACTTATGTATTGAACAACCATGTGTGGTAGTAATTAGGTAACAAAGGAAGTGTGAGTATGGGGTGAAAAGTGGGGACTTGGCTCGGGTTGCCAATGCCTATGAGAACGGTGGTCCTGATTAGTCGGAAACTCTTCGTCCCCATAAGTGCAATAAGAATGTTAGTATTAGTCATTGCCTCTAGAGCAGTAAGGTCTCAAGTGTACGTGCCTCTGAAACATGGGGAAAAAGGCACTCAGAACTTCTCTCCTCTTGGAAGGTGGGTCTTAGGATCTCTAGATAAGTTAATCACGCTTCCCCTGTGGGGTGGAACTAGGTCTCAATGCTAGTAGGCTCGAGCTCGACTCACTTTGTCATGAGAGATCGTCCGCTAGATGAACCATAAACCACTTTGTTTGCTTTTGCTTTAGATCTAGTGTCCACCAGGTTTACCATCATATCCGTCGTTTGAGACGACAGGGTGGGGATCTCACACCTGGTATTAGAGCTATAGGTTTACGAACTAGAAAATGATGTTGTTTGAAATTTTAAAAAATAAGGGATAGTAGAATAGCTCATACTCAAACCTTGAGCATGATGTTTTCCAGAATAATGACATTGGATTTGTTTAGTGGATTGTCTCCTGAGTGATGTTAAAGAGTTTTACTTGAGCTTGTTGGGATTCAGTGGGTTCCACATGATGTTTTTTGAGAAGTCATTGGTGCGACTAGTATTGCGGGCAGGTAGCGTGTTGATGCACATAAAGTTATAAGTATGGATCAAAGCTCTCGAATAAAGATTTTACCATTATTTATTGGACAATTTTGGATGTATTCAATGGAATTTAAACTAATGGTGGAATGGTTAAATCCTTTGTCATAGCTGTACAGATAAAGTAGGCTAGTTAAGCCCAAAAAGTTAAATTTCTTCTTGAGTATGGAGAAGCCTAGGTTCATTTGAGAAGAGTGTTATAGTAATAAGTTCTATACCATTGGATAAGTACCATCTACTGCGCTATATACCGCCGTTCAAGAGAAAAAGCTTCTCCTTAAGCAAGCTCAGCCTCCAAACTTTAAAGGCGAAGGGGTTTATGTGGATAGAGATGCGGAAGTATGGATGGAAGCAATGGATGACTATTTTAAAGCTGCAGGAACTCAACCCGAGAACCAAACCATGCTTGAGATGTTTCACTGTCGGGGATATGGGTGAAAGCATGTTAACCTGTCATGAGTTTTCATGTCCCGGACAATGCTAACTAGCACAATTTTGACATATGCTAACTAGTACAATAACTTGAGCTACATCTCCAAGATCTATGACATATGATATATCAATAGAAAGCACTTGAAACAAGGAATCCAAATGTACAATCTCCGTCTTTTTGAAGATGTGCTAACTTGAATTGCTAACTAGCACAAAAAGCGCAACAAGTTAACATGCTTTCACCCATATATGTTCGCTACGTGAGCTGGGCAGGCGCCGGGCCTCTGGCTGTGGGAGGAGTGAAAGAGAGAGAACAAGAACAACTGATGCAACTGACTCTGGCAATTTCCATAATCATCAATTAATCGGTTAATACGTTTGAGTACAACTTAATCTTTAGCCAAGGTGGGTTGTTAACAGCACCGTCACTTGGATTATCTGCTAACTAGGAGTTTAAGCTCCCGCTTTACATAATTAAAGATGTGCTAACTTGAAATTGCTAACTAGCACAAAAAGCGCGACAGGTTAACATGCTTTCACCCATATATGTTCGCTACGTGAGCTGGGCAAGCGTCGGGCCTCTGGCTGTGGGAGGAGTGAAAGAGAGAGAACAAGAACAACTGATGCAAATGACTCTGTCAATTGCCATAATCATCAATTAATCGATTAATACGTTTGAGTACAACTTAATCTTTAGCCAAGGTGGACTGTTAACAGCACCGCCACTTGGATTATCTGCTAACTAGGAGTTTAAGCTCCCGCTTTACATAATTAACCAGGTCGTTAACAACACCGAGTTTAACAGAATGATTAATCAAACATTAGCTGATGATAGTAAGGTAACTTCTACAAACTTTATCTCGACTCATTGTCTCAATCTTCAGGCTTCAAAAATGATATGCAGCTTGCATGCACCTCAAGCAGGACAAGCACCTCGAGCTTGGGCCGGGTTCCCACCTCAAGTCAGCCCTAGCTTACTTAAGGTCAAAGGACTTTTACACACATTTATTGGAGGTCTTTAATGAAGCTAACCCTAAGGTCTTATGCTCCATTGGTTAGCCTTGCTCTTTGATAGACCATCTCCCTTTTTGGGCCCCTTTACCATTGGCCCCGTGTTGAGATAGATCTATAAGCACATACCTATATCTTAACACTTGTTCCCGTTTATTCTCCCACATTAAGTGATCAATTTAATATGAGAAAATCATTTGGATTAGTTAGATATTAGATTTTATGACATTACCTCTCTCTTGAAATCATAGTCGTCCTCGACTATGAGGTAGAAGAGATAAAGTCTTAGTCATTAGTCAATCGTACTTAGCGGGTAAAGGATCCCTTTTTACCCTACGACATCTTTCCAAGATGGATGACTAATCCATTTGGTGCTTGGGGGACATAGCTACTGCAAGCATGTCTGCTCTTTAGTCCATTTCATTCTCCCAAAGTAGAGTGACAAATTCTGCTTGGTGTTTGAGAGGCGTCGTCATCACAAACATGATTCTAAGCATGCATACTAGTTAAATTTGTGCACAATTAAAAAGAGGACTAGTCATATAAGACAAAAACATGAGTTATTTAAAAGAAATTTGTACATTTGCTTACTCTAATGTAGCATTGTAAGCATTGACAAGGTTCATACTATCTTTAAGTTGTACTCCTTGCATCCATTTAGCATCTTCAAAAGGATAATTTTTGAACTTAATAAGATACCGTCGGATAATCTTACCATGTCGTAGTACCTTGTCTTCATGCCGAAGGATAGCTTCGGGTTGTAGCACCTCTTCTTGGTCTTCAACTTCGGGAGGGTCTTCAATAATTGGTTCAATTGGTGGCTCTCCTTTGTAGGGCTTAAGTAAGCTTACATGAAAGGCATTGTGTATAAGCCAATGGTTGGGCAACTTGAGTTGATAAGCCGTCTCATTGATAGGCTTCAAGATTTGGAAAGGACCATAGTATCTTTTTGCTAGTTTAGCATAATACTTTTGATGGCCCGTAGGATTTTTGCCCGTCGTTTGCCTTAATCGAGCCTTAGGAAACTTGAGTAAGACCCAATCATTTTCTTTGAACATTAAGGCTCTTCTGTGCTTATCAGCAGCAGCTTTTTGCCTTTGTTGAGAGATGGCTATAGCCTCCCTAATCTTTTGAAAAGATTCTTGTAGGTCACGGCTATACTCATCGGCGGCGAAGATCTTCCCATGTACTTTCAGTAGCAAGGGACTTTTAGGTCTTCCTTCTATGATCTCGAAAGGTGCTTTGCCCGTAGAAGTATGTACAGTGTTATTGTAGGCATACTCTACTAGCGGTAAATACTTTTCCCATTGTGAGCGTTGATCTACTTCGGTAACATAAGTCTTGAGTAGATCGAGTATCGTAAGATTGGCTATCTCACTTTGGCCATCCGTTTGTGGGTGATAGGCCGAAGAGAAATTCAATCTTGTTCCTAGATTTTCAAAGAGACCTTTCCGGAAATTACTGGTCATTCTAGGATCTCTATCTGACACGATGGATGTGGGTAATCCATGGTGTTTGAAAATCTGAGATATGAAGAGAGTTGCCATTTGATGTGCCTTAATAGTCTTTTTGACAGGAATAAAATGTGCTTGCTTGCTAAACCTGTCGACTATTGTCCATATTCCTGTATTCCCATGGATAGACTTGGGTAATCCAAAGATGAAATCCATGGATATACTCTCCCATGGTGAATTTGGAATAGGCAATGGTTGGAGTAATCCAGGTTGCTTCCCTCTATCATACTTGGTCTTTTGGCATACTACACATTTTGAAACATACTCTTGTATGTCCACTTTCATGGTAGGCCAATAGAAATACGTCTTACTCCTCGGAGAGTAGGTTGAATACCTCTATGCCCTGCATATGGGGGAGCATGGGATTCATACATAACCTTTTCACGAAGGGAATGGGTAACACATAGCCTATTGCCGTGGAGAAGATAACCATCCTGCAAGGTGAATGGTTTCTCTTTCTTCCCCAAAGCAAGGGCTGACATTATGTCTCTAAAGTCAGGGTCAGTAGCATACTCATATATCATAGAGGATAGATCATTGTGAGTAGCTATAGACACCGCATTAACTTTTGGTCATCGCGAAAGTGCATCGGCAACTTGATTGTGCTTACCAGCTATGTGAGCAATATGGAAATTAAATTGCGAAAGAAAATTTGCCCACCTCATTTGTTTGTCGGAAAGCTTGGTTTGCGTCATGAAATACTTGAGACTTTGGTGGTCGGTTCGTAGGATAAATGGAGTCCCCAATAGGTAGTGCTTCCATGTGTCTAGGGCATGTAGGACAGCTAAAAGCTCTTTCTCATAAATGCCCAAGACTCGTTCATCACCATTGAGCCTTCGGCTCTCATATGCTATGGCATGCCCTTCTTGAATCAAAACCGCTCCAAGGCAATCACCACAAGCATCACATTGGACCTCAAATGGCTTTGAGAGATCCGGAAGCACGAGGACTGGTTGGGAAGTAAGCTTCTCTTTGAGTTTTTCAAAAGCATTTTGCTCCTTAGCAGTCCATACAAACTTAACGTTCTTTTTGGTTAAGTCATGTAGTGGTCCTACTACTTCAGAGAATTTTGCTATGAAGCGTCTATAGTATGCACACATACCAATAAAGCTTCTTAGCTCATGTAGATTCCTTGGGTTAGGCCATGATTTTATTACCTCTAACTTTGATGGATCCATACGAATACCATCGTGAGAGATAATATGGCCTAGATATTGAACCTCTTGAAGGAAGAATTCACTTTTCTTTTGGTTGAGAAAAAGTTTGTTCTCCCTTAAGGCTTGAAAAATCACTTGGAGATGTTGCTTATGTTCCTCCAAAGACTTGGAGTAGATGATGATATCATCGAAGAACACTCCAGTGAATTTTCGATATGGTCTAAAAATTTTCTCCATCAAACGATTGAACGTAGCTGGTGCATTAGTCAAGCCAAAAGGCATGACTAGATATTCATAAAGACCAAATGTTATGCGAAACGCGGTCTTTAAGATATCCTCATCCACTATCCTTATTTGATGATAGCCACTCTTAAGGTCAATCCTACTGAAGTAGGTAGAGCCTTGTAGCTTATCAAACAGATCTTCTACCCGAGGTACGGGAAATCTGTTTTTGATAGTGATATGGTTTAGTGCTCGATAGTCCACACACATACGGTATGTACCATCTTTCTTTTGCACTAGAAGGACTGGAGAACAAAAGGGAGAGGAACTAGGCCTCACCATCCCTTTGTCTACCAGCTCTTGTACTTGCCTCATGATCTCCTCTTGTTGAGCTTGTGAGACTCGATAAGGAGGTTTGTTAGGCGATGAGCTTCCTGGAAGGAGCTCAATACGTTGGTCATCATCCCCTCGTTTTGGAGGTAGGTCCATAGGGATATCATCGATGAACACATCTTGGAATCCTTTTAGAAAAGTAGACAAGTCTAACTCTTCTTGATTCCTATCATTTTCATTTGATGAAACATTATAAGCTTTTAGAGACTCTTTGACATAAATCATGTACGCAGAAACTGAACTCTTCATTGATTTATCAAAAGAAAGAGGATTTACAAGTGGAATAGTGCGACCACGCTCACTAGCATCTATATACATGTTCTTTCCCCTGTAGGTGAAGTAAATTCTCCTTTCAGGGAACTTCATGTTGGCAGCCATGCGATCAAACCATGGTGCCCCTAGGATAACATCCTGATGTTGGAGGGGAGAGATGAAGAAGTCTTCTTTGTCGACATAGCTTTGGACATGAAGCCTCAACTTCCCAATCAAGGGAGTAACGGAGGCTTGTTGTCCCTTGAAAGCTGCATCAGCTGTTACTATATCTCCCATCTCAAAAGCTTGAATGCCCAACTTGGTGGCCAACTCTATTGATATGAAGTTGAGAGTAGAGCCAGGGTCAAACAAGATGAAGGCATAATGCTCTCTTACCTTTCCCCAAGCATAGGAGAGTGATGATCCTTTGCAATGAGCATCCTCTTTTGGAGCTTCGATGGTGGAATCCCTAGGACTCTCATTGCGAGTATTCTTCTTGGGGCAAGAACGATAGCCATGTCCTTGCTCCCCACACTTGAAACACTTATGGTCCTTGCGAAAAGCTTCAAGCTCTTCAGGAGAGAGTTTGTTTTTACCTTTGTAAACTCCCTTCTCCTTGGACCGATTGTTGTTGTTGGAAGTGCCTTGGGAATTATTTTGAGCATTGGATTTCCCCTTTGCATCATTTTTATCTTTGTTTTCCATGGGCTTGACATTACGTCTAGCCCCTTGATGGAAATTGATGCGTGAAGCAACCATGGTGTGGTGGATTACTTCGGTAATAGTACCGGGCCATTGAGAGTTGATATATTCGGCCATCTCTTCAGGTAATCCCGCACAGAATTGCTGTCTTTGCTCGACAAAGTCTATTTTTTGAAAGACAGTAGCTTTGAGATGTAAATCCCAAAACTTATCTACATACTTGTTGATAGACTCATGAGATAGGAGCTTCAAGCCGCGCCATTCGGTAAGAACTTTATCTTTAGTATCGCTTGGAAGAAATTGCTTCATGATGGAAACTCGTAGAGTTTTCCATGTCTTTGGGGCTTCTCCATTGCCACGAAGGCTAGCCCACCATTGACGAGCTGATTTTTGGAAGTGCATAGCTACATGGCGTAGCTTGGAGGACTCTGTGAAGCCCTCGTCCCCAAAGGCTGCATCAAATTGCTGGATGAAGGCCAACACTTTGTCGGTAGCACCAAAGGTGCCATCGTAGGTGAGAAAAGAGATACTCTTTCCTCCCTCCTTGAACTTCTTTAGCTTTTGTGACCTTCGCCATGCAGGAAATGATTTGCGATGTCCTCCCCTCTTGTATTCTCTAGGAGAATAGCCATAACTTTCATCGAAAGAGAAGGAAGGTGAAGAAGAAGGAGAAGAGGGTGACCTCTTCCTAGCCCTTTTCTTCCTTTGTTTCCTCTCTTGCCTTTGAGAGTGATGAGGAGAAGGACTATGGGTTTCTCTTTTCCTCTTGGGAGGAGTAGGCGATCGTCTAGACCGCCTTCTTCGTGGAGCCACATCTTCAGAAGAACTTAGACTTTCATTGCTTTCTTTCTCTTTGAATTCCTCCTCTCGAATGGGAGAGAGTCTTCTTTTGGGGGTCTCTTCAAGAGGCCTCCTAAGCTCTCTCTCCTCTTGGAGAGGAAGGGAAATTCCATAGGCACGAACTTGTTGAGTAACTTCGGCTTGCAAGGTAGGGTTGCCCATAGCTTGTTGCAACCTAGTCACAAGATAATTCACAAACATGGGAGCATCATCATTAGCACCTTCATGTGCAAAGTCAAAGCTATCAATGTTCATTCTACTCTCTTGATTATTGTCAGCCATGTTAACAAAATTTTATGTATGTACTTAGTGTATGCTTTGGCAATTCAAAACCTTAGTTTCCACTCCTCTTAGCTTTTGAAAATCGGCTCTTAAGTATCTACACCCACGGCTCAAAGTGGTTAATTATAGAGAGTAGAGGAGTAGGTCTAACATAGCAGAGTTGCCAAGGGCTACCTCCTTTCGGACTTCTTATGGCTCAATAATGGTAAAGCCGTAGGCAAGTCTAAAAAGACTCCATTATTAAGTCCAAAGCTCCCGAGGTGTGCACCATCCCCCACATAGTGGGCTTAACAAAACCGATATTAGATCCCACTTCCACTTACTCTATTATAATTAACAACATCAACCATTTATAGGCTACTTAAGGACCTCTCTTCTTAAGCAAGAAAAGAGAAACAAAATGCTCTGATACCAATGTAATGGAATTTGCCTATTCAATTTGAGAATAGCGGAATTTAATGAGAGTACTTTCAAGAAATGATTTTGTGAGCATAGCGGGTAGACATAATTGAAGATAGCAACATAATCATAGCAATTAGTTAACTTGGCATAGACAATACTTTTACAAGAGAGAGAGTTTAGAGAACATGACAACAATTGAGGACCGGATTTATGTGGAGCCGGTCCCCCCTCCAATAGGCATTTGTATTATGATTTCTCCCTTAAAGAGAGACTTGTTACAATACAGTCTTTGTGTTCCTTATGACCTAGGTGATGCCATGAAGATGGAAGGCTTCATGCACCACAAACATAACATAAACTTGAAGAAAGCTTTAACTATCCCAAGCCTGAGTCCCAAGACCTCAAAGACCTTCGAAGGTGGAGAGAGCTAGCAGGGAATGAGGGTAGGGAAGAGGAAGAAGAAACATTTCGTAGGAGAAAGAATTAGTTCCTCACTTATCATACTCTTGTTGCTAGCATACATAATAGCATAGTAATGAAGAAGAAGGAGATGGCAAGCTTAAGTATTGAAGCATGGCTCTTGGTTGGATTTGCACTCCATAGCCAAGAGTGTTGGTGTAGGCTCTCAACCTCTACTTGCTTGGAGAGGGAGCTCTTGCACTTTGCATATCACACCATGAGAGTGCTTGTGAGTGTGTGTGGGTGAGTATACCCCCTAGACACCCCCCTAGCTTGCTTGGGTCGACCCCCCCTTGTAGCTCATGCCTGAAGCTCATTGGACCCCTCCAGGCCTAGCCAATCACAAGCAGGAGCGATTACAAGCAACATGGGTAGCCTTGGGACAAGTGTCCCCCTTTCCCCTTTGAGAGACAGGACTTGATAAATGCTAAAGCAATTAGATAATTCATGTAATTTATCATTGGACCCCTTTGAAGCCTAGCCAATAGGCTTCAAGCAACACATGAAGGTAACATGGGTAGGGGCCTGACATGTGTCCTTGCTGCCTCTTCAAGTTGGGCTTCCCTTGTGTGTGTGAGTGGGTGTTCTCTCTCTAGCCCCTAGGAAAAGGGCTCGCCCCCCCTCTTGTAGGAATGCTTTTGACTTTTAGGTGATCAAGCACCTTACTCACCAAGCATGACAAAGCACTTGAACTAGGGGGTGTTCCCACAAGCATCTCAGACAAGCTTCTCAAGGCACCTCAAGTACTTTAATCATGCAGCAAGTCAAGCACCTCAAGCATGGAAAACACCTCAAGCATGACAAGCACCTCAAGCAGGACAAGCACCTCGAGCTTGGGCCGGGTTCCCACCTCAAGTCAGCCCTAGCTTACTTAAGGTCAAAGGACTTTTATACACATTTATTGGAGGTCTTTAATGAAGCTAACCCTAAGGTCTTATGCTCCATTGGTTAGCCTTGCTCTTTGATAGACCATCTCCCTTTTTGGGCCCCTTTACCATTGGCCCCGTGTTGAGATAGATCTATAAGCACATACCTATATCTTAACACTTGTTCCCGTTTATTCTCCCACATTAAGTGATCAATTTAATATGAGAAAATCATTTGGGTTAGTTAGATATTAGATTTTATGACATGCTTGCTCGAAGCTTCATGTCCTTTTAACTCCCTTACTTATGTCCGATGCTCGTTGCACTTTTTTATCATGTTTCTTCTTTTCGTCTTCAAACTCATCCAGCTCTAGACCCTCCTTGGACCTTCTTCTTCAGCTTATGTTACCTTCCCCTTCGAAGCTTCCCGATTTTCCTTCATGCTCGACTTGCTCCGAGCTCTCAAAGCTTGCCTTGCTAGCTATGTTTAAACTCGAGAGGGAGAGAGGAAAGCTTGCTTGCGAGAACATGAACGAGAGAGAGAGAGAGAGAGAGAGAGAGAGAGAGAGAGAGAGAGAGAGAGAGAGAGAGAGAGAGAGAGAGAGAGAGAGAGAGAGCTTCCTTGTGCCCGCTCCTTTTTCACTTGCTTTGTTTACCGAAGAGTAGTGGAAAACGAGAGCAAAAAAAAAGGAGCTTGCTTGCTCCGAGGTTCTTCCCTTCGTAACCCTCTTTGCCTTCGCTTCCCTTCCTCGTCTTTTTTCTTGCGACCGAACTCTTCCGTGCGTTTTTTTTTTTCTTCTTCTTCCTTCCCTTTCTTTTCTTCTTCCTCTTCTTTTTCTTTCTTTCTTCTTCTTCTTCTCTCCTTCTTCTTTTTCTTTTTCTTCCTTTTTTCTCCTTCTTTCTTTTTCTCTTCTTTCCTCTTTATTTCCTCTCAACGGCGCACTCCTTTCTTCTTCCCTGACCTAGCATGAGTTCTTTCTTTTTCTTCTCCCCTCGTAAAAAAAACCAAAGTGTCATGATTTTCAAGAGAGGCAATGACGGCGCCGTCGTTGCCCTCTATCTTTTTCTCCCTCTTTGTCCACACTAAGAAAAATAACTCACTTTAATTGGTTGGCCATCCCATAGGTGGCCCCTCCCCTCGAGGTCATGGACAGACACCAACTTTGGACGGCCTTATGGCTTAAGTGAGCGGCCTTTTGACTTGGTTGTCTTTGGGCACCATTGAAGGGCTTCAGATTTGGCATACCTATTGGCCGAGGCTTTGCCAAGCTTCTCCATTGGGCGGCCTTTTGGCTTTGTAAGGGCACCACATTCGGGCATGCATGCTGACTAAAGCATCGCCAAGCACCACAACTTTCCCTAGCAGGCCTTGACTAACAGTATCTTCGTGAATTTGATACCCATATCAGCTCCCTAGCGCCATACGCCTGAGAGCACTCCCTTCGTACTCGCTGAAAATAGCCCGAAGATTCTTACCACATCCGTGTTGGGAACTCCCCGCAATCATTGCATTCCAAGAGACGTCATTTCGGACACGATGCTCTTTAAGTACTTATGTGCTTCCGTACGGGCACCACATTTAGCGTATTAAACTTCCAAAGCATATCGGATTTGCGGTATTCCTTGATTGAAGCTCAAAAACTCTCAGATGGCACTCCGGCCGAGCCGACTAGACTAGCACAGAATCGACCCCCAGAAAATCTTTAATGGCCCATAACTTGGCGATCGTAACTCCGATAATTCACTGATTTGAAAAGATCGACGCATTCCACAAAGTGAGCACTGCGGGCTCGTGCATTCATTTCATTTCTTTCACCTCAGCTGCAGTTGCCCAATCCGGTGCGGATCTGCAATCGACTTAAACTTCAAGCTACCATAACTTCTTCACCGTAGCTCCAATCGACCAGCCGTAAAGACAGGCCAGTAGAGCATTTTAAGAACTATAGTTCTAGATGAGAATCTCTCATCTGTGGTCACTGTAAGAATACTCATTTTTGGCATCATTGAGGCATCTATTGACCCTTTTAAGCCGCATCTGGCATACATTAATAATTAAGCTTGGCCTGTTAAGAAGCCCTGATCACTGTTTACTAAATATGTAGGCTTCAAAGAAGCTTAGCTTGCATTTCTCTGCACTTTTTTCCATCATGGAAGCGGAGCTGCACGACATCCACCCCCTTTGAACCTGCACAGCCTCCGTCTGTGCCAACTGCACCTCAATCTTTATTTGTTTTAGGTACCTTAAGCTCTTGCCATCATGAGACTCACATAATTAGTAAACGGATGAAAAAGAATATAAGGCTAATAACCTGTGGGTTATACAAATTGACGAGCGAGTATTTTGGAGCAGCAAAATAATCGAGCAAGTCCCTATGGATTTCTCTCTCAAGCACATATATCCAAGAAAAGAGCAACCATCATGGGATTGTTATATGGCAGAGCCATCGGTGAAAGTGAGAGAGCACCCACTAACTGTGCAACTCCCTTGCATAGAAAGAGAGCAGCTTGTAGGCAAGTTGGAGAGAGAGAGAGAGAGAGAGAGAGACTCTACTACGTCAATAAGTCAAGGCACAAAGGGTCCATTTTCATTACATCCATTCTTCTCGCATCTCCCGACACATCCTTAATCTGGAGGTGGTAGAGTCTCAGGGTGGACATATAGCTCACCAACAATGACTATGTCCACTCCATCGTAATGGAGAAGGGCAATCTAGGCTCTAGCACTCTATCTCAATAGCCAGCTCGGCTTGCAAGTACGTACCTATTGGGTCTTGCCTCCTTCGATCAAATGTTGACCCAATCATCACTTCACAGCCTATTGCCCCATACAATGAACCCTCTATGAACAGTAGATATTCAATTGATGGGACACTAATATAACCTTCCAGATGGACCAAGCGTCACCCAGGTTTTGCGCAAAGGATGGAACAAAGAAACATGGGCATCCTCCACAATCCCACCACACGATGTTGATATCCATCACTCCGACAACGACTGATCAAAGTTATCTCCATTCAATAGGTTGACTGTAAAAAATGGGAAATGGTGCTCTTTCTACTGATATATCATATGTCATAGATCTTGGAGATGTAGCTCATGTTATTGTACTAGTTAGCATATGTCAAAATTGTGCTAGTTAGCATTGTCCGGGACATGAAAAAGCATGACATGTTAACATGCTTTCACCCAAACGTATTCTCCTAGAGGAGGTAGAAAAGGCAACAGTTCCGAAAACATCAACATATGTCCCCGAAGACGTGCCAAGGTTCACCTATACCCCTAGCAAGTCGACAAATCCATTTTCAGAAGAGTACGACGCGACCTCACATTCTAACCGACAACAGACGTTCAACTACCAGAACCAACAAGCAACCCAACCATCATTGCAGGCATGGCTTCGACAAAGTACGACATTAGAACAGGACCGAAACCAAGATGGTTATCCAGCTGCACGAGGGCCAAGATATTTACAAGAACCACCACTCTATTCACAGTATCAAGGTGAAAGTAAGCCAAAAACTCAAGGGTTGATAGAGCCTAGAAGACAACCCATAGAACGAGTTCGAAGAAATAAACCACCTCTTTCAAACTCATCAGAAACTATGGCTTAGGGGCTCTAGGAGAGGAACCCTCCCACTACCGAAGGCCGGAGGAGGTATATCAAGTAGGACGAGGAGAACCAATGATGAGATTTGTAGACCATCGTAGAATTAGACCTTCTTAGGTGCAAAAATGGGTGAACAAGAAATACACGGGAAACAAAGATCCTAGGGATCATGTAGCAACCTTTGTGGGTGTAATTAGAGCTGAAGAGGTGTTAGACTTTCCTACCCAGTTTGCAGGGTTTGGACTTACCCTAGAGGAGGATGCTGCTACTTGGTTTGACTCTGTGGAGCGTAGAGACTTTGAGTCTATGGAGGAGGTGTTTGACTAGTTTATTGAGGAATTCTCGCAAAGGGGGATAACTCATAATACAGCCTCACAAATCCATAAATTCAAACAGAAAGAAGGAGAATTTGTGTGAAAGGCAGCCCTATGACTAAAAAGATATGTGAAGTTTTGCCCTGTGGAAGAACTGCCAACTCAATCCAGACTTATGGTTATATTTATTCAAGGACTAAGGAACACAGATCTCCAGAAGGACTTACATATGAAGAGGAACACGACGTTAAATGAGTTAACCAAGGAGGCTCTTTACCTTGTAGACAATTGTGAGTTCTACAAGGAGGGTGAATTCAAAGATCTTGATGACGATTCATCCTCACAACAAAGTGGAGGCATGGGCGGGCAAAGACATGCATACCAACAAAGAGGAGCTCAAGGAGCACCTTAACAGCCTAAGGGACCCTGCTACAAGTGTGGTGGAGACAATTGACTAAGAGACTGTCCTCATGATGAAATCATTAGAGTCAACACATATTGCATCGAGTGTGGAATTACTTATTTGATTCCCGATTGCCCTAAGAACCCGAGCAAAGGAGCAAAAACTACCTTGAACATGTTGGAAGCAGTGCCTTCCAGTGGAGGGTCAGAAAACGAGACAGTAATACCTATTCAAGCAGTGATACGAGCCCAAGCTCAAAGATGACAAATGAACCCATAATTAAAGAGCCAAAGACCGATTTCCCAAGTGCAGAAATTAAAATCAAAGAAGCACTTAGAAAGCTAGAAAGGCGCGTATGAAAGCCAGGAGGGAACGAGAGCAAACGGCTCTATCTGAGGAGTTAAAACACACAAAGGATAGATTAGAGCGGTTAAAGGATCTAGCTAGTCTAAGCTCACACATTAAAGCAACCATAGGACCCAAGGAAATAGTAGAACCCAAAAGTGTAGGATTAGGAGGATCAATGTTGGAAGAAAAGGTAAATGAGCAGTTAGACGCACTTTTAAAAGCATAAAAAACGAGACTCAAAAACAACCAAACCCAAGAGCAAAGATGGATGACTTATCCATATGCAGAAATAGAAAAACAGAGGTTGGAAATGTTTCAAAAGATGATTTAAACAGCCCAAATCTTGATAGAAAACCCGCTTGGTAAACCTGAAAGTTGGCACGAGGTACCATCTCCAACCCCTATCAAACCAACTTTAGAGAAACAACTAGACACGAAGGAGAGACTCGCGACTGCCTCTGAGTCTAGGAGAGGACCTATCATAGTGCCAAATACAACAGATGAGACAATTGATGGTTTCTAGCCTACAACATTGGTAAAAATGGGTAAGGATTGTAGCAGTTTAGATGACCTCTAGAAGCAAATCCATGACGCCAACAACGAAGCTAACAGGGTGAGCCACCAAATAAATAGCACGAGAATGGAGAAACATGAGATCTTACCTCCCAGTGAAGAATTTGAGACAAGATCACAAATGAACTTTGATATGCATTCACAAGGGGGAGACCAGGGATCAATGAGTTCAGGGCACAACCAACCAGACTCGCTAAAAACTCTACCCTCTTACCTAGGGGAGTATGAAGCTAATTCTGAGGTGAGAGCAATCCCATCTCAAAGACTTTATTCCAACAAAGTGATAGATTCACAAGGGTTGATTGAGTTATTGTCCACCCCTGTGGCATGCACAATCACATTAGCCGAACTCCTGAGGTTACGGCCAAACATGTCGACCACTGTAGGCAAATGCTTAGAAAAAGTTGGAGTAAAAGACCCCACCTCGAAGCTTCAAGAAGGGATCAGAGAATTGGAGAAGCCTCAACTAAACACTACGCCGGTACCTTTAAACAAGGCTGGAGAATATTGCGAGGGAGAAGATGTAAATACCACACTACCAATAGAATTCCAAGGAGTAGTTTCCAAAGCTATTCTTGACAGTGGAGCAGGAGTCACTATCTCCACCAAGGAAATCTGGAAAAAATGGGGAAAATCGGCTTTGAGAGCACTAGAATGAAATTGCAACTAGTAGATGGGTTCATGGAAAAGCCTCTAGGACTTTTATAAAAAGTAATTGTCACCTCATGCGGAATCGAGTATGAGCATACATTTGCAATAGTTGATTTTGACAAAAAGAACAATTACGAGATCATCTTGGGAAGACCGTTCATGAGGCAGTTAAAGATGGTCCAGGATTGGGGTTATGACCACATATACCTCAGACATGGCAAGACTCCAACCAAAATATACCTAAAAGACCATAGTTACAAAGATGCAAACCAAACACCAGTGGAAGAGTTTGATTCGGCTACATTGGCAGGGTCCGAACTCCCTGCATGGTTAGGGAAGAAAAAAGAGCTATGGACGTGAGGAGATTCACATTGTGGGATCTTAAAAAGAGAGGAATATGTCTTAGAAATACATATTGAGGAAAAGGATTACATTCCGGAACCTTTTCCCGAAGATGCCTTAGAAACTCTGGAATGGGAACACATACTAGCAACATTAGATGTATGTACCATGACAAATAGCCCAACAACAAAATTTTGTGATAAGGATGGCTATGATGTGCTATCCTATTACATGGTAAGCCTTATACCAACAAGAGATGAGAATGTAGACCCACTAGAACAAGAAGAGTTTTATGACTCCTCTAAACATTTGGAGTTAAATAACGATGCAGATAATGAGTGTTCAGACAGCTCAAGCGAGTGTGGGGAGACAACAGCGAATATCAAGTTTTGTGATTTTGCAAATCAACACCCTAGACGCCAGGAACGCTATAGAAAAAAAAGAGAAAAAAACAAAATTAGAGAGAACCTGATGCCCAGGATAAAAGATAAAACTCACTATCTAATGCTTGTCAAGGCAGAGTATTGTGTAAAAGACCAAATATCAGGAAGATTCTCAAGAGTTTGAAGGGAAATGACGCGTGAGGAAATAAAACAAGTACGGAAGACTAAAACAGAAACAAAATTAAAAAATCCTCAACAATCAAAACACGAAAAAACAAAAGACTCACAATGGACCAAAACAGAGTGTAAAAAGAAATACCAAGAACTAAAACGGTCGTTACGAGAGGTATGGACTACTAAGAGAGAAAGTGATGATAAGGAGGAGTGAGAAAAAGAAAACATGAATGTACCATCCCACTATCGAAAATTCACCATCCAGTACAGAAAATCATAATGACACCACCAATAAGGGAAAGAATAAACCAGGAATCTTACGATGGGCTGGAAAATGTAAAATGGATAGACCTTGCTGCGTCAGGCGAAAAGCCTCGGTCGGTCTATATAGCAACTGATTTGGAGCGTGAAGAAGAAGAACTGCTAACACAACTTCTCAAGAAGTATAAAGATGTGTTTGCATGGTCCTACAAAGACCTCAAAGGAGTTGATCCATCGATATGCCAACATACAATTCCGTTGAAATCAGATGCCAAACCTAGCAAATAGCATCCTTACACATATAATGACACATTTTCTAAACAAATCAAAGAGGAGATTCACAAGCTGATGGATGTTGAATTCATCTATGAAATCGAGCATATAGATTGGGTGTCACCCATTGTGGTTGTCCCCAAAAAGAACGGAAAGCTACGTGTGTGTGAACCTCAAAAAAGTAAACGCAACCACAATAAGGGATAATTATCCTTTGCATATCACAGAACATATGCTTGAGAGGGTGGCTGGGAAATGGGCTTATTCCTTTCTAGATTGGTTTCCAAGGTATAACCAACTGGAAATTGCAGTAGAGGATCAACACAAAAAAACATTCGCCATAGAATGGGGAATATATGCGTATAGAGTTCTGCCTTTTGGCTTAACCAATGCCCCAACTACCTTCGAAAGGTTAATGACTCATGTGTTCAAAGAATACCTGAGAATATTATTAGAAATATATATGGATGATCTCTGTGTCCACTCTCTTCTACGAGAAGAACATATTGACCATTTACAAACGGTATTTGAGAAGTGCAGAATATATCGAATCTGTCTCAACCCGGAAAAGTGCATTTTTATGGTTAAGCAAGGCCGCATCTTAGGACATATTGTTTCAAGAAATGGCATAACCACTGACCTAGAAAAAATAAGAGTCATAGTAGACTTTCCTGACCTACTAATGCCAAACAAGTACAATCCTTCATGGGACACTGCGGATATTATCAAAGATTCATATATATATGCAGTCATTGCACAACCTCTGTATCGTTTATTAGTCAGTTTCGACTGGACTGAGCAGTGTGAAACTTCGTTCCAAAAGCTTAAGGAAAACCTTGTATCAGCACTTGTACTTAAAGCACCAGATTGGGAATAAATATTCCATGTTCACATTGATGAATTTGCATATGCAGTTGGGAGTATTGTGGCTCAACCTGGAGACGAAACAATGGATTTCCCGGTTTGTTATGCGAGCCGACAGCTAAATAGTGCAGAAAAGAACTACACAACCATTGAAATAGAGGGATTAGGAATGATTTATGTTGTAAAGAAATTTCGGCATTACTTGCTCGCAAACAAATTTGTGTTCTTCACAGATCATCAAGCTCTTTTGTATCTAGTAAATAAACCATGCAATACTGGAAGAGTTGTATGTTGGTTTATTATATTGCTAGAGTTTGACTTCATAGTGGTAGTAAAAAAGGGTAAAACTCATCTACAGGTAGATCATCTTTCAAGGCTGCAAAACGGGGAAGCTCCTGAAGGATTAGACGATGACATACCTGATGCTTATTTTTTCAATATTGATATGATACCCAAATGGTCTCAGGAAAGTTTTAGCATTCTTTCCTTTGGAGGTAGATTTGATAACAAGGAATACAGATCCAAACAACAAACATTTCGACAAACAAAAAACTTCTAGTTGATTGCAGGACGACTGTACCATCTAGGCTCGGACCAAATTCTATGATTATGTATAAATCAAGAGGAATTTGAGTGTTATCTTGAAGAAGCACATATCCAGGATTGTGCATTTCATTGTTCAACAATGAAAACACACCAAAGACTGAAACAATTAGGGGTTTATTGGCCAACTATGTATGGTGACACACATGCTTATATTAACAATTGTACTATATGTAGTGCCAAATGACCGGTGGATCACACGACATTGTTTCAGTAAACATTGCACCTGCATGGAGTCAATATATCGTTGATTTCTTAACAACAAGGACATTTCTTGAAAACATAACAAAAGCGTGAAAAAGGGCTATAGAGCTGGAGGCTCGCAACTTTAATTTAATTGGAAATCAACTCTACAAGCGAGGAAAGGACAATCAACTTAGAATCTGTGCAAGTAAAAGCGAATACCTACTGATTCTAGAACACACACATGGAGGAATAAGTGAAGGCCATTTTTCAGGTGATAAGATGGTCAAAATTGTCTTAACCGCAGGAATATGGTGGCCTACATTGCATATGGATGCTAAGGATTTTGTAAAGCGTTGTGACACATGTCAACACACTAAGGTGCCGATAAAGAGAGATGAGATGCCACTACGGCCAATGATGGGAGCAAGGGCCTTTGCAAAATGGGGCATTGATTTTGTGGGGCCTATTTCACTCCCTGCATATCACACCTATACCCAATATATCATTGTGGCTACGGATTATCTGACAGAATGGGCGGAAGACAAGGCAACACAAAAAGCAGACGCAAGAACCACTGCATAATTTTTGTATAAGAATGTCTTTGTACAATACGGATTACCAATAGAAATTGTCAGTGATCGAAGAACATGTTTTCTTAATGAAGTCATTGAATATTTGCTAGAGGAATTCATGGTCATACATAGAAAATATACTCCATATCATCCACAGGTAAATGGACAAGCTGAGGCCACAAATAAAACACTGCACTGTTCTGACTAAAATTGTATCAGATTCAAGGACAGACTGGGATCAGTAGTTACACTCAACACTATGGGCATACAAGGTAGCTTACAAAACATCAATCGGAACAACACCGTAAAACATGGTGTTTGGTCTAAACGCTATATTACCCATACAGTTTTTAGTTCCAGCTCTACGAGTAGCAAAACACTAAGAATGGACAGGGCATGAGCTCTCTTCAAGAATAGTTAATCTTAAATTATGTACTTATTTATACTTTGAAGCAACATGCCAAAAAACTTAAAAAGCGAGGGATGGGACCCTTTGTGATTAGTGACTTATCACAAAGTGGAGCTGTCAAATTTGCTACATTGGCAGGAGAAGAAATGCCAAATTGGATTAGTGGGTGTCGGTTGAAAAAGTATCATTTACCACTAACATAGGATGTGCTTCAACAAATCCATCAAGAAAAACAACGGATGAAGGAGAAAGAGAGGGTACGAGAAGAAGCCCATGCAGAAGAAAAAGAAAGCATTGCAAAAAGAAGACTTATGTGACAACAACAACAAAGTAGATCACCGTTCTGAATAAATGCTATTCGACTAACAAATTTTGGTGAAGACACAGTGGAACCAATAATTACAGTCAAAGTGGGTAGCAATCAAGTTGAATCGACGACATTGCTTGATTCTGGATCTCAAGCAAATCTGATCTCTTACAAATTATATAAGTAGCTCAAGCCCAAAGATCACCTACATCCTACTCCACAAGTACTAAAAATTAGTACATCACATTCGCTAAGAACATTGGGTTGGACTATATTGCATGTACAAATACATCAATGCATTTACCCCCACAAGTTTTACGTGGTTGAGGATGAGAGCACACTACATCCCATGTTGTTGGGACACAATTCAACCAACAACCACGTGAATAAAAAAAGATATGGATCCCAAAGAGAATGCTCAGTAACAACTTAAATGCGACTCGCATTTGGATCACGTAACCAAAGAAATAGGAACTCCCTTCAGTAGAAGCAACACCAGCATGCAGAAACACACTACATATGAAACCAGCAAACTGATCTATGTGGGTGCCGATCAGCAGAACAACAATGACGACCACGGACGTGGAAATAAACCTACAAAAACCTCCAAAAAAAATCTACAAATAGAAAGAAAAAGAGAAAAATACTACGGCCAATTCTGCCACTACAATTCTCTCTACCAGGCAACCATGGCCATACGGACAGTAGCGGCAAATCAAGCGACTTTTGCAAGAAAGACGATCAAAGAGAGAGCTGTAGAGTTACAACTTTTACTTGAAAAGAAAATCTGCCAACCAAATCAACAACAAACGGAAAACCTCGACGTCGAATGCCAATAAGCATCTTGCTTATTCCCTCCTCTCGCACAACATTGATTTTTCCATGCATTGACTGAGTATGCATCAAATAGGGCCACATTACACGGCCGAACATTAGCAAAATTTTTAACCCATGCACTGCACATACACCAAGGCGATACCTTGTCATCTGGGAGGACTCCAACTAGGAGGGGGGGGGGGGGGGGGGGGGGGGGGGGGGGGGGGGCATTCTCAAATGCGGACCCAATGAAGGTAAAAAGAGCAAAAAAGGACATGTTTTTCGACTGTTTTGAAGGATTTTCATTTGATTGCGAAAATTTATGTACTAACCTAAGTACATATTCTCTTGTACAACACGAATCTACCAGTATATGGGGCCAAATGCCAAATCAGGCTCCTAGGTGTGTGTATATATGTAAAAATAGCCATTTTTCGGGCGAAATATTGGTAAAACGAAGAAATCCGTCCATAAAAATTTCATGTGAGTGTATATAGTGTTTTGTGGTGATGTTTTTGAGTTATTATGATTTTTGGGGATTTTCAGAGTTTCTATTTTCTTTTTAATTATTTTTAATTATCAGCAGAAAAACTTCAAAAATACAAAAATCAGGTGAAATACGGTCGTAAGGAAAAACAAAAAATATGGGGATAATCAGTGACTATAGGACAACCTATGGTACAATGGGGGTGTAATTATGTAATGGAGCGGAAGGCGTGTTTTGGCCAGATTTTGACAGATTTTGACCGAAACGTCAAATTTCTCAGAAACTAGGCAAATGGAGTCCAAATCAAGAATTTTTTGAGCCTAAACCACCTCTCCCAAGAAGTTGGGAGCACATGTCAAGTTTTATAGAAAGTGGTTCGGGGACCCCCATTATAAGATTTTTTCACTTCACTTAAAGCTCATTTCTACTATTTCCTTCTTGAGAGAGAGCTCTTGCCACCTAGAGCGAACCAGACTTCCAACTGCTTCTACGACGCGCACGACCATCCGAGAGGCTCCAAATATAAGAGGTAGGCTCACCACCTTGAGATTTTCGCGTATGTTTGATGTTTTGTCGCCAAAACTAGTGTAGGGTTCACACGGGAAACGAGCAGTAGAGACCTACAGGTAGAGGTGGCCACCTAATGGATAACCCAAAAGCAATAAGGCTTCATCAGTGGTTTACCCTAGCATAGGAGACCACTCTTGAATGCACAAAGGAGGCAAAAAACCATTGGGAAAAACCCTAACTTCTAGAGCCCTGCAAGAGGCCACCAAATGGTAAATCGGTGGAAAGTCGGCCAAATGCTACCAAAACTCATGGATAGAAACATCTCGAAATGCTCTACAAGGCTATATAGCGCACATAACCATAAGGAGACCCGAAGCGGGACTAACCTTCAGAAACGGCATCAGACACACAAAGCGTCAACTAGCTCTTACGGCCAAACCGGATGTCCGTTTGCCACCAAACTTCACAAGCGGCTTTCCTAGACCATCAACAACCAAGTCCTATGGTGTTAGACCACCAAAAGTCATCGACAACATGTGAACGCAACCACGGGAGCTTCCAAAGCGACAAATTGCAAAACGGAGCTCCTATGAAGCCAAAGCCAACAAAAAACATATGGCAAGGATCCCCAAGGAACCATGAAGCTATGGAGACTAACATCAAGAAATTTCATTGCTTAAAAGAACTCCAAGAGTTAGAAAATGGCTAAGAGGTTGTGAAAGACAAACAGGGAGTTTCTATCTATCTTTTTGACTTTTTTATTGAAATAGGGCTTAAAAGGGACTCATGGGGGGCTCAGGGCATGTACCAGTAGCATTTCTCATATAAAATTCATCAGGAGACATCCTACGTGTAGGATGTCTCAAGGCCATGTTTGGGAACCAAACTCAACATCTCACCTCATACACAACTTCTACATAGCTTATACATGCTAGCCATCAAGTCTCATCAAATTTGGACAAGAGTTGACCTCATATGCATCAAAAAACGGAAAGTCAGAGCATAGGGGCAAAAATGGGTCCAAATCACATGAAACTTGCACAATATACTCATTAGCACATTGCCAAGCTAACTATGGGGTCATATATGAAAATTAATGAAATAGACATCCTACGCGTAGGATGTCTAAATGACTTATTTGACCTCCATCTGGTGTTTTTGAGTTCCAGATGTCTTTATAACACCTTCACAAGCTCACGTATCAGATTACAAGCCATTCCCATCAAATTTGGTCCCCGAACCTCCAAGATGCACTTTTTGAGCCTAAAAACACTACACATGCTCTTAGCAACACCAATGCTTATCCAAATCAAAATCTAAGAGAAATGCCATGTTCTACATGCTCAGGGCTACTCACAAAACCAAATTCAAGTCATTTTGAGAAAATAGACATCCTACGCGTAGGATGTCTCCAGTGTCATATTGACCTTCTGTGCAGGAATTGACTTCATGGGAGCCTTTTACATGGTATAAGAAGCATAAATATCAAATTTCAACCCAATTGAATATCATTTGCAACCTGTTTAGGACATCCTACCCAATTTGTGAGCCAAAAGCCTAAATTTGTTTAAAAATACACTTTTTGATGTCCAAACCAAATTCCAAGTACATAGCCATGTTGCATAGGTCAAGGGCCACAAGCTTGTCAAGTTTCATCAAAAAAAGAGAAGGTAGACATCCTATGCGTAGGATGTCTACATGATTATGTTTCAGCCAGAAATCTGCACATGCAGTGTTTCCCTAGTTCCTTCTGAGTTCTTATTTCAGTTTTCAAGTCATTTGGGTAGTCAGAACTCAGTTTATCAGTTAATATGTAAAAAACACTAACTTTGGAATACTGAGTGCAACAGGATCCATGGCAGCCACAAAATCACCTGCAAAGAAGAAGAGGATGACTATCAAGGACTACTTAGAAGAAGTGGAGCCTTTTGTTATCCTAGAGGGAACCCTGAAGCCCACAAGCACTTGGATTCAAGATGACTTGCTAGAGACCAATGATCTGAGAATCTACCAAGGAGTATTTAAAGATCCGGAGGGAAATGCAGTGGAGCTACCCATGATATATCAAGAGCTCAATGAGTTTTTCAGGAGCAAGATGGGGGACTACTTGGAGAAACTGGATCTCCACAATTACTTTGAAGCCTTGTCAGCAGGGATTGATGTTAAAAGAGTGTGGGAATTTGTCACCACAATCAAAGAGAACGGCATAGTCCGAGTTTCAGATCTGCAAGGCAAGCCTAGTACAATGATGTTCATCATAGAGAAGGTGGTGGCAGCAACACTTAACATCTCTAATAAAGGAGATAGTGTGACAAAGAGGTGAGATGACATTAAGGTCTACTTGGAAAAGAAGAATAACTATACATTTGAAGTTATTGCAAACCCGAAGGTGGCTATCTTGAGCCAACTATACAATCAATACTTCCACATGTGTACCAAGCGGCCACAGAAATACAGGATGCCACCTGGAGCTATTGCCACCACTTTCACTTGGTCAATGCAGAAGAGAAAACCAAAGGAGATAAACTATGCGGCTTACATCCACGACAATCTTGTGAAGATGGGGACCAAAAATTGCACCTATATTGTACCGGGTGAGTTGATAACAAAAGTCGTCTATGGAGCATTGCATGCCAAGGGAAATTGGCCTCTACCTCCCTCACAAAATGATTGGCTCAAGCTAAATGAAGACAAAGAAGAAGAACCTCCTAAGGCGCTCAGGGTAGCCACAAGGTTGAAGTGTTGTTTAGAGATAGGGTTAGAAGAGCCGCTAGAGCGAAAGAACGGAAAGAAAGAAACTACACAGGTGCCAATCAAGGAAACAAAATCACAGAAAGTGGCAAGGCTAGAAAGACTAATGGAAAGTTTCAAAGCCGAGAGAGTGCTAAAAGGGGATCTGAGCGAGTTATGGAATCCATCACTTAGGCTATGTTTGGATCATCTCGAAGGATTCAAAAGGATCGGTTTGAAGATTATATCAAGAACTTCAATATCTTAGATGCTACAACGGAGAATATCCCAAATATACCTTTTACAGAAGAAGAGGTTGACGAAGTGAGATGGCAGCTGCTAGAAGAGCATGAAGGCCAAGAAAGAGAGAGGAAAACAAAGGTGGATCGGGATTTCAAGAAGAAGCAACCAACTCCACCATCAAGCTGAGAATCCAGCCCACCACCATCACCACCTCCTCTTAGTGCTCCACAAACCCAACAAAAAGAGGAGTTTAAAAAACCTGATGGGCAACAAGACTCCAAGAAAGAGAAGAACAAAGAGGAAGAGCAGAAGGCAGAAGTTGATCCAAAATATGAGAAGCCACATCCAGAAGAAAGAAACTATAGAATATTTCTAATCTACTAGCTGCTGCTGGGTACTCTCGAGAAGAGGCAGCTAATGCATCTTTTGAGTTGTCGAGCACAAGACCCAAGGAATATATGCAGAGCCCTCGGTTAGTGGAGTTGAAGGAGATGGCCACATATACAGTGGATCTATAGCCACAAACCAATGATTGGGATGTAGTGATGAAAAAACTCACCGGGCTCAGAGCAAGGTCGATGGCCACTGATATTGAAATTGAATATCTCAAAACAAATGAAGTTCATATCAAAGCTGAAGTGGACTCACTGCAAAAACAAGACCAAGAGAACATAGAGAAACAAACCAAGCTGCAAGCCGATGTGGGCGCGGCACTACAAAGATGCCAAGAGATGGAAAGACAGAGTCAAGCAGCAGAACAAAAGCTTCAAAGAGCAGAGGAGGAGTATGAGAGAATCAGCAAATCACTGACAGATGCAGACAAAAGAGAGGGATAATTTGAAACTAAAGCTTGTTGATGAGTCCAAAGAGGTTGAAACTTTGAGGAATGCTAAGGCAAAGGCTGATCTAGAACATGAGGCAAGCCAGGATGAAGTGATAGAGCTAAAAGATCAAATGAAAGTGAAAGATCAGACCATCCAAAGGCTAAGGGCATCTCCGACCAGAGTCAGATTTGCTACCTCAACTGGCATTGCTTCAGAGAATGATCTATATGAAGAACAGATGAAGGAATTCCAAAAGGAGTTGACACTAGAGAAGAGACAAATACTGATGTTGGCCGAGGGCTCCCTAGTAATACAAAACCGTCTGGAAGATGAAAACAAGGCCATGAAAGATGAGCTAGAAGCCTTGAAAAAGAAGATGGACGAGAAACTAAAGAGATTCCAAACACAAAATGAAGACACCAAGAGGAATCTAGAAGAGGCTAAAAAAACCAATGCAGATTTGAACGACCTCTTAGTGAACATGGGAGATCAAGCTGAACAGGAAAAGAAGGCCTATCAAAAGCAGATAGATGAGCTGAAAGGCCAACAACAGACTAAAGAGCAACACTTGAGCACAGGGCCAACAACAATGGAAGGCATTGACATAGAAAATGTGTCGGATCCAATGGACACCACTATGCAAGAGGACATCCTTGTGGGACCATCATAAGAACCCCAGGATCTGACACAAGAAGAAGAAGAAAATCTACAGAAGGCAATAGAAGCAGCAATAAAAGACACGGCCAAAGAAGCAATGGAGTCAGAGAAGAGAGTATTTAAGTCTATGAACATTCAGAAGTTAGATGCCAATATCATTCGGCATGAATGGCTACAACCTTCTCTCCCATATCCTCTTCTCAAGTATGAAGCTGCTACAATAAACAAACGGATTAAAGAGGAGCCAATAGTGCCACTATACAAAGCAGATATCTCCAAACCAAAAGGAGTTAAGGTGATTGTGGACTCTCAGCCAAAGTGGAGAAAGGCATGGCTAACCAAAAACCCGTAGTATTTAGTTCATCTGGTAGACGTGCCTAAAAGAGTCAGAGACAACCTTAGCTTTTGCCCTCTACCAAGGATGCGGAGCTGGAAAGCACAAGAGCTGCTGCAGAAAAGCCAACCCACATGGCTCAACTACCCAAAGCTGCCAGGCTTGAAGGCAAGCAAGAGAATGAGTGAGCAATACATGGTGAAAACCCACATTAGGGTTTGAGATTGTAAGGTATTTATACCACTTTTGACCTTAATGCAAAAAACCTTTGTCATTTTATCAGTTTTGTTTGTGCGAGTGAGCGTACTCTGTGTATGAGAGAGAGTGAGAGTTTTATCTTGACGCTATGCACGCAACGGTGGTCGGAATCGAGTGCGGAGAAGTGTTGCGTGTTGCCCTCAAAGAGAGATACGTTCCAACACCTACATTGTGTGTGTACGATCTGGCTTTGCGAGCTCGACCCACAAGCTATATCTGGTGATTCGGTGAGCATACATTGTCTATTTTTGCATTTCAGCATATTCACACGTTCGCATTGAGTAGAGATACACATTAGGCACTTTAGTTTTCGGAAATGACGACCTGTACATTTCGACCAGACATCCTACGTGATTTTGCACCTGGTGTTTACGGTTGGGGTTTTGGTTCATGGACCTTGGAGAGAGTGACCTATTGGTGTTAATAGGGTTTTATTCAAGTTTCGTAGCGTTTCGAGAACGTTTGATGGGTATTTGGCTCTTGAAAGCGCTGTAGGAAATCTCCTCTTATGTACTCTTGAAGGCTGTAGCGTAGAGATTGGGTAGAGACCTCTGTAGGAAGTAGTCGAGAGTCGGTTGAGTGTAGGTTGACACTCTATGCTTGCTTCCACGTGCCTGCAGGTCGAGCTTCGTTCTTAGCTTACAAATCTTGTTAGGTGAGTTCTCACTATACTAACGTCCGTCGCGGCGTATCCACCAAGACCATGGTTTCAATGTCATTATACTTCACTGGAACGGTGGTGTTTCCTTCTTCCCCTTTGTAATATTCTCTGACTTTGTTCATTGGAACATATCGAATCTCTTTGTTTTCCATTTCGTGTTTCAAATCTCCCAAATTTTGTGCAACTAGCCTCATTATCCCCACCTTCTCAAGGGTTTTCTGTAGATCATTCCATAAGTATGGTTTGAGTTTTAACAGTTCTCCCAAAGTAAGAGTACATTTGATGGGTGTAGACATGATTGAATGAATGTTGTCTACTTCTAGGATCTGTTCAAATCTTCTTACTTGAGTGGTCTTACACACTATGTATGCATCTTCGTTATCTCCCAAGTAAGAGGGTAATGTTTTTAAGGTCAATGGTTTAAACATTCCTGAAGCTTCAGATCCGCAGTCCCCATACAAGGATTGTACGTCTATGTTCATATCAGGAGGTAGTTTGTCGAACCAAACTTCCTCTATAGGAGCTTTTAGAGTTAGGCTCCCATCATTGATCTCTCTAACTTTTTACCACAAGTATCCTGGCCAGTCTTCCTCTACGAACGGAATTCCGTCTAAGGCATCTTCGTTGTCCGGCACTATAAGTTATCGTTCTTTTGTTTCTAGGGAGGGTTCTACCACCACTTCAGATTTATCTTGATTGTCTCTCACCACAAGCGCCTCAAGTTTTGCTATAATTTCAAGCTTGGGTTTTTTTTTTTCCAGCATTTCTTCCATGATTCTTACCAAATTTTGATAAGCTTCAAGCTAGCTGCTTCCATGTCTGGAGAGGGGTAGTTTTTCCATTTGTTTTCCATGTTTTCCAAGGTTGCATTAATAGGCTCAAAAATTTTATCAACCAAAATTGATCCTCCAGATTTTACGGTTGTTTCTTTGTTTTAGCTTCCAATTTCTTTCATCTTTTCGTTTCGCTTTCTCCTCGATTTCGACCCGTTGTTTTTGTCTTCTCATCTCATATCTTTTGCTTCTGCTTCTTTTGATCCTTTGAGAGGAAAATTTTGTATTTTCCGAATCATCAGAGGAGTTGTGTTTCTTTTTCTTAGCCTGGGCTCTAGTGATTACCTTGATTGGAACAATAGTTTCACTCTCAAATGAGCTACTAGGTATCATTTGGATTACGTTTACTACTGTTTTACCCTTGTTTAACACTAGGTTGGTAATGGGACACTTTTATATCCTGGAACACTTTAATGTCCTGTTAAGTGGCCATTTTTCTTGAATTATTGTCAAGAGTTTCAAAATGGATTTTGAGATGCCATCTGTCTAGAAAGTTGTCTCATGAGCTGAAAAAAACTCTACATTTTTTTGGAATATCAATTCCATCTTTAACCTTGTCCTTGCACAACATTTCACAACCTAAACTGTGTGAAAAAACGGGTCCTATTTTTGGCTTTTTTCAACTTTTTGCAACGATACCACTCTAGAATTCATGTTTGTGAGGTCTATAATGCTAGAGAACTATCTTTAGTAGTCCTCAACATGTCCTGATGCTTCTAGGGAGAAATAAATGTTAAAGTTGTAAGTTATGACCAAATTACAAAAATTGTCAAATCCCGTTATTTAGCCAATTTTAGGTCTTCTATGATTTTTTTGGTGGCTTTCATGATATCCAAATGTAGTTTTGATTTTCTATGTCGCATATTGTAACATAAAGCTAATATTCCTTGAGTTTTGGGACACCTAATACCCTATTTTGCATAGTAGACAACCATGGTTGATTTTTCCAATTATAGAAGAAAATGAAACATTCTAGTATATCAAGTATAGCTTTTTCAATATTGTTAGTTTCTTGTGACAACTACATGCATTTTGTAGGTAGTAACCATATCTAGTCATAAGGATAAAATTTGGCTAGATATTGAATAGTTTCTATGGGATTCTACAACTCATAATGTTGAACCTAGTTTTTTCATGTTTGCTTTATTTAGCACTTCATCTTTGTCCCCAAGATTCCCCTTGGTAAGAGATGTATTATTCTTTTGACATGCTCCATGGCTCCTTATGAACCTAAAGTACAATAGAGAACTAAGAAAACATGCATATATTATTTGTATTGAGCGTGGCTATAGAAACTTTGATGATGGCTTTGTAGAATGGTAAAAATTCAACTTTTTTGTACCTATTTCTTTTGGAAAAACAAAAAATAGTGAGTGAGAATCAATCATATGTTCTGATCACCAACCCATTGAAGTTAACTAGGGAATTTATCTCAAGTCCTACAAAAATCCCTAATCTTATTTTTATGCAACAAAACGTAAGAAATGACTGTTTTGATGAAAATGTACTAGTCCATCAACTTTGGAGGCTTGGTGTGACCAAAAGATGAGAAATTTTACAAGTTTATTATTTTTTCCATGTGTAGTAGGCCTTGAACTATAACCTCATGAAAGTATTTTACAAAATAAGTGGATCTACTATGGTTTTGGAGGTTTTTTTCAAAACCCTGAAAGGACACTTTTATGTCCTGCTAGGTTACCAACCTAGTGTTAAAGGATTTTTAGGACAATCTTTTGAAAACTATCCTCCATTTTTAAAACATTGTATGCAATAAGCTTCAATTGGTTCGAGTTTTTTGTCAGGCTCTAGGCATTCATTCTTCCAATGATCATCAGCACCACAATTGTGACAATTTCTCGTTCTTGGCTTAATCATGGGTCTTACGATGGGAGGTCTGACACCTTCATTAGCTACGTAATACATTGGTGCGATCTCCGGTGGAGCATAAGTCATAGGTTCCTCCATTGGTGGCGGGTGTGAATTATACCAATCTCCCTCTACCATTACCGTTGTTGGACAAGGCTCAACATAAGGTGTAACAGGCACTAGTGCTTGTTACATCTGTGACTCCCTCTAGATGCATGTACTTTACAAGCACTGCATTATGTCCTAGATACAAAGGTTGTTGATCCAACACGGATTGAGGTCTTTCCATACCCATAAGTGGTCTTTGAGCTTGGGCCATATTAGCCGGATATCCGTACATGGGTTGTCCTTCTCGCCTCATAGGCATGTACTGAACATTCCCATCGTACTTTGGCTGGTAGTAGCACTCGTTGGTCTCATGGTTGGTCCATTTACCCTTGATCCCACACCATTTTTGTGGCCTAATAGGTTGTCCCTGTTGAGGTATCCCTTGTCTTGCCCCCTCATAGGTGCTTTTTGCATATTGTTTATCATGTTGTTCATCTTTTGAGCATATCTTCTATGGCTGAAAGAGGTGTTGCAACAACCGTTCCCACTTGTGTTGGTTTAGTGGATGCTATTTTATCGCTTTGGTTATCCTTAGGGACATCTTCTTTGTTGAAAAAATCACAATTGTCTCCTAAGTCAATAGCATCTGACACACACTCTTCTAGGGTTTTATGCTTCTTACTATAGACTATAGCATGATTTCTTTGTTTAGAATCCCCTCTAAAAACAAAGATACGAGTCGTTCTTGTGCAGGTATCTCTAGCCCTGGGCATCTGGCAATGTATTGTTTCATTCGAGTTGCACAATCCCTAACAGACTCACCATGTTTCTGTTTAAATCTATAGATTTGAGCTATCGTATTGTGTTTGATCCCCATTTTGGAACAAGCAGCTACAAATCCTTAAGCTAATGTGTTCAAGTCCATGATTGACCTTTGTGGAATGTTTTCAAACCCCTCGAATTGAGTATGGAAATCGAATATGCGTTCTGCTCTTAGCACTTGCTTAAATATTGCTAAGTGGTCGTATGGATCCCCTGATCCACTGTACTTTGTGACCCATTTCTAAAAATGAGCTGGTCTGACACATCTATTTGGTTCAACTCCCGGTCTCTTGGCATTTGGTCCTGTTCCGAGTCCTTTAAACCAGTCTATTGGAAATAGTGACTCATGTAGCCCAGGACTCGACTTACTATCACCCGATTTTCTGTGTGATGAGGTGGTTTTTGGTTTCTTAACATTACTCTCAGGTGATCTCTCACGGTGTTCATCTCTTGCAATTGTTTTTGGTCCTTGTCCCAGTATCCAATCCCTTATAGAATACCCTTGGTATTTGGTTTGTTCTACCTCCTCAGGGGTCATCATAACAAAGTTGTTGTTATAACAATCTCTAATAGGTAGGTTGGTAGATTTTCTCATCCTTTATCCTTGATCTTGAAGAATAGATGATCTTCATGGCTGTCAGTTGTTTTGGTTTGGCATACGAAGTCCACAGAAGACATTTTATGTTTCGATCCTCACCATAATAGACTCCGATCCTAGGATTATCAGTACTAAGTTGTTTCAAAGGCTTTAAATCTACTTGATCATATCTCTCAAATTATAAAGTTGGTGGTCTTTATTCCAGTATTAGCGAGAGCCGCCAAATGTGGGACGCGTGTCTAACCTCACTATCCTATCGTATTGCAGTATTAGCAAAAACCACGATTAAATTGTCAATCCATGGGACAAAGCTGACTTGACTAGTGCATAGAGGCTACAAGAGGTTTTCATTCTCTCGGAAAACAACTAACAACTCCCATGTAACTCATGCTACACTCAAGTGACATAAATCACTAAAAGCCAATCGCTCATCGACAAAAAAATCACATCCATTATAACATCAAATTACATTCAAACGTAACAAAACTTTAAGGACATGTTTATAAGACACACATGCTTATGTTCTAAAACCTCACGCTAGGTCAAGTGCCAAAATTGCGATTATTAATAGTAGTGGATTTTTGACCTAGTCGTTTTCGACCCAGAATGCATCTAAATGCTTAGCAATGATGCCCCAATACCCCGCCTATGCTGATTGTAAATTCCTAATTATGATGAAATTAGGCCACGGGTCGGCAACACCAAAAGCTACAAATTACTGTGATGTGTTTACATCAATGCGTAGAGCTCTTACCTATGGTGCAATGCAACAAACGCGACTCCAATGTGACAATCGGGGAGAGAGTAGGAAGCACGAGAAGGAGAGGAGTGAGCATCGTTAGCTCACACTGTGTATTTCATTATCCAAAAACTTAATAATAACTTAAAAAAATTGGCTTTTATACCTTAGCCAAGGTTTTTGATGGTCAAAACTAATGATCTGGGATTTCTACCAAAGATGGGTAATGACAAGTTGATACAATTTGGAAGCTTGTAGCCCCGGCTCATATCTTACAAAGTTTATCCGACAAAATAAGAGTTACAATATTCTCTATTTATAAAAAATAATAAGTGTTTTAGAACGATAACTCCGAAAAATGGTATCCGTGGTATCCGTGTTAGCTTGCTGCTAACAACACGCGACTTGGCCGTTTCATTTATTTTTTTGATGGCGTCGAGCTTCGTTGTTTTTTTATTGTTGTGTGTGAGTATGGCATGTGTCTGCTGTGTGTTTATAAGTGTGTGTGTAGGCGTATTTGTGAGTGGACATGCGTATGTATATAGGTTGTGTGTACGTGTGTATCAAGAGTACGTGTGTGTGGGAACGAGAGAGAGAGGGAGTAATTTATTATATATATATTTGTATTTATTTATTTTTATTTCTTTTAACGTTGCTTACTATGCAGGGAAATAGAAAGAGAGAGAACTAGAGTGTGAGAGAGAGAGAGAGAGAGAGCAGGTGCTTGGGAGAGGGGGGGGGGGGGGGGGGGGGGGGGGGGGGGGGGGGGAGGGGAAGAGTGTGTGTGAGTGTGAAAGTGTGTTTGTGTGTGTAGGTGTGTGTATGTATGAGAGAGAAAGGGAGAATGGCTCGGTACTGCTGCGCCTGCGAGCTTGACGAGGGGAGAGAGACAGAGAGGGTGGGAGTGAGATGGGGAGAGGGAGTGTTGAGGGGTGTGAGGGGGTAGTGTGGGGTGTGTGTGTGGGTGTGAATAAGAGAGAGATAGAGAGGGACCTCTGTATTGCTATGCCTACATGCAGGCTTGACGAGGGGAGAGAGAGAGAGAGAGAGAGAGAGAGAGAGAGAGAGAGAGAGAGAGAGAGAGAGAGAGAGAGAGAGCGACCTCGGGCTTCCTGTCGACACAAATGAGAGAGGGAGAGAGAGAGAGAGACTAGAGAGAGAGAGACAAATGAGAGAGGGAGAGAGAGAGAGAGACTAGAGAGAGAGAGAGAGAGAGAGAGAGAGAGAGAGAGAGAGAAAGAGACCGGGGGGTGAGGGCAGAGAGAGAGAATCATCCCATTGTGGTTGACAAATAAGAGGGGGTTGGTGAGGTAGCGAGAGAGTGCGAGAGAGGAGGGTGGTATGGCGGCCCGGTAGAGGGAGTAAAACAAGAGGGGAGGAGAGGGGCTTGGGGAGGTCGAGAGAGTGTGAACGAGAGGGGAGAGAAAAGAGGGTGATATGGAGGCCCACCAAAGGGAGTATGGACGAGGGGTGAGAGAGAGTGTGAATAATTAAAGAGAGAGAGAGACACTTTTGTCCAAGCATGGCAGCCCACAAGTGGGAGAAAGAGAGAGGAGAGGCTTGTTTTATGCTCCCATTGGGCTAGGTGACACAGAAGCAAGGTAGGAGAGAGAGAGAGAAGGTGGGTTAGTGGAGATGGGAGTTGCGGAGATGTGGTTGCGGAGATGGAAAATTGAGCATTGTAATTGACTAGCCATGACTCACAAGCTGGCTATATGTACCTCAATGGGTAGAATGGCCTCCTTTCCATATACTAGATGGAAAGGGGTGAAACCTAGTGATGTTCGGATTGTTGTGCGGTAGGCCCAAAGAGCGGCCATGAGATGCTTATCCCAATCACTTGTGTGGTTATTCACCTGCTTTATGATGATCTTACAGATCATTTCGTTTACCTTTTTTACTAGGCCATTGCATTGTGGATAGTATGGGGTGGAATGTTGGCGTGTAATGCCTAACTTTTTCATCAGTTCTCCCACCGAATCTCCTCTGAAACCTAGTCCTTTATCATATATTATCTCTAGAGGTGTGCCAACATGGCAACAAATGTGCTCAAATATGAACTGAGCCACTTCTTGGGCTGTAATGGGTGTGGTGGCTGTTACTTCCGCCCATCGGGTCATGTATTCTACACCAGCCAGAATGTATAGTTTACCTGATTGGGCCCTTGGTAATGGACCAATTGCATCTATTCCTCACTTTTTAAACGGACCATATGAGATGATAGGAGTCTGCGACTGATAGTTTAGTGTATGATCATTGGACACTTGACAAGCCTTCCATGTTTTACACCAATGATGCACATCCTTGTTCAGAGTAGGCCAACAAAATCCTGCCTGTAGAATCTTCCTACAGGTTATATCTAGAGCAAAATGGCCGCCGCAGACACCATCATGGAAACTTGAGATTACCTATGTGATCTCACTAGAGATTGGCACTCGCCTGAGAATATGGTCTTTGCCCTCGCAATATAAGTTGTTTTTGTAGCCTTCCTGACTAGCCATTGTTTCTGGCCATTAGTGTACCCTTCAAGACATTCTCCTGTATCTAAGAAGTTGATGATATTAGGCATAACATCGCTACCTTGAAAGAGGGGTCGTTTCAATTTGATTGCTCCTATGGGAACATCTTGTATTCATTCCTTAACTAAAGCATCTGCCTCTTGATTTTCTACCCTAGGGACATGAAATAGCTACACCACTTCAAACTTCCTTAAAGATTGTTAACTTGGCGTAATTGTCCAAGTAAAACCTGATTGTTACAAATCCAAGTTCCATTTATCTGTTTTATCAAAAGCATAGCATTGCCAAACAAATTTAGGTGTTGAATCCCTTGCAAAATACATTGTTCTAATCCAAGAATTAAAGCCGCTGACGTAGCAAAACGATACACGAACCCCGACGGCCTCTAAAACGTCAGGAGCCGATGGCACACCTCAAGCCGGTCACGGTAAAGCGAACAAGGGGAACCACCTAGCTTTGAGTGGCCAGGACACAGACCACAGTGGTGTGAACACCGCAAACTTACCCACTCAGAGAGAGAGAGACAAAGAGAGAGAGAGAGAGAGAGAGAGATAGAGAGAGAGAGAGGGGGGGGGGGGGGGGGAAGAGATTGACAAATGATGAAAAACCTCAGGGGTGTCAGGGAGAATTATTTCTTGCAGTGTTTACAAGTACCTTCCTTCCGGTGAGGTGGCACACTGTGGTGATAGAGAAGTAGGGAGAAGATATGGTGAACCTACTTGGTGCATTCTCTAAAGACGACTAGATGATTGTGAAACTTTGCTACCAAGAGGATGTATGTGTTTGTGCATCGACCATTGGAGTCGAGAGGTGGACGTATCTCCCTTCACATGGTGCAATTCCCAAAACAAACCATCACACAAGTCCCCTCCCCCATAATGCCAATAGTGTCAATTCCTCCCACTAAAACTCTACCTCTCATGAATTCCCCCCCCCCCCCCCCCCCCCCCCCCCCCCGATTGTGACCTCTCAATACCCTTTTATAGGTGTTGGCTGCTTGGATTATAGTAATCTCGGTTTGATTATGGTAAGCTAATTGGGGAGACAAAGCAAGGCGGTGGGCCTGATGTGGTTGACTCTTGCTTTGCCTTGGGAGTTATTAAAAATGAAAACCTCTAGGTGGGTCTTTGTGACCATCCCCTAGAGTGAGGGAATTTACAAATTGGAAATTTTACAAGGCTTTGGTGAAAATTGGAAAATGATGATGATAATGACCTACGGTTTACTAAAAATGGTGTCATGGTTGTGCGATGCTAGTGAATGGAAGCTTGCCGGTGCGTCGGTGTAGTGCGTACGTCTTTTCGGGGTCGATCGGGACATGCCTTCGGCGCCTTTGTTCTTTTCATTGTTGGTGTTGCGTGATTCGAGTGCCTTCCTTCTTTTATCGAGGTCGTTGACGTCGTCGAGTCCTCCGTTTTCTTTTTATTTTATGTGTGTGTGTGTGTGTATATGTATAGGTGCGTGGGTATGTAGGCCATTATATGTATGAGTGCGTAAGCATGAGTGCGCGTGTGTGTATTTGTATATGTATATGTGCGTATGTGTGCATGGGAACGAGGGGTATGGTTATAGTATATATACATATATACATACATACATATATATATATATATATATATATATATATATATATATATATATACAGACACACATTTTGGCGATGTTGTGGCGACGCAGAGGTGGAGGGGGGGGGTGAGGTGAATGGGGTGAGAGAGAGGGGTGTGTGCGCTCATGTGTGTGTGTAGGTGTACTGTGTGTGCGCCTTCGGGCTACGGAGGAGTAAGCGCGACAGAGAGCGGGGGGGCCCTGCCTGTGGCATGTGCGCACAGAGTGCGAGGGGTAGAGTGGGTGAGTGTTGGAGAGGATAGGAGGGGGTATGAGAGGATAGGGAGGGGGGGGGGGGTTGGGTGGTGGTTGCAACGCCCGCAAGGGCCGGCGAGAGAGCGCGCGACAAAGAGCGGGGGGGCCTATGTGCCAGGAACGGGGGGCAATAGTCAATGTGAGAGAGAGAGAGAGGGAGGGGGTGAGTTAAGAGAGAATAGGGGGGGTTCCGACCAGGATTAAGAGAGAGGGAGAGCAAGGGGTGAGGTGGTGAGGGGATAAGGGAGGGAGGAGGGTAGAGAATAGAGAGAGAGAGAGAGAGAGAGAGAGAGAGAGAGAGAGAGAGAGACAGAGAGAAAGAGAGAGAGAGAGAGATAGAGGGAGGGAGAGTGTGGCTTCCCTTAAGAGCCATGGGGCCGCTCCTGAAGGAGAGAAATAGAGGAACTAGAGCTAGGGGGGAAATATTAGGCCAGTGGTCGGCCAGGAAGAAAATAGGGAGGGGGTATGTAGCGGCCTGCCAGGGCTGGGGTGTGGATAAGCAGACAGAGAGAGGGAGAATATTTGAAAGAGAGAGAGGGAGGATATACAATATTTGTGGCGGCCCTCCGGAGGGTGTGACAGAGCCACCAAATATCTTATGCGCATATTGGGCCAGGTGATGCAGCGATGACAGAGTAGGAGAGAGAGAATATTGGCAGAGCCGGGCAGTAGGAGAGAGAGGGGTTCGTGTTCTGGTGATAATGGAGAGATGTGTGGACAAACTAACGGCGCCCCGCTGGTGGTTAACCTTAGAGGGGGAGTATGGTGAATGGTAAAGAGTTTTTTTTCTGTTTTCCTTTTTTTTGGTAATAAGCCTCCCCTTCCTTAGGGTGGTTCTCACGGTCATGGTTTTGCAAAACCGACCATCATTAGCCCTCTCATCTAGCTAGAGACATTCATACTTCTAGCCCTTCCTCTGCATCTTTAGTTGTGGAGTTAGAGGGTTCTCCCTCTTCTGGAATGTCTAGCATGAACTCTGAATCAAAAATAAGAAAATACCTTTTTCGCCTCCATCCATTGACTCTAGTCTTGTGAATTCTCCCATCTGCTTCCATCAACTTATAGTTGCTATTGTCATAGCGCCTTTTGACAATGAATGGTCCTTCCCATCTGGGTTGAAATTTCTTGTCCTTCCTAGTGTTAAGTCTGTTGTCGTATCTCAACACTAACATACCCTTTTCCAGGCCCTTTTCTCTAAGCCCTTGATTGAAGGTGAGCCGGCGTCGTTCTGCTTGCGTTGCATAGTGATTGATTGCTTCTTCCCTATCCAAGTGGAGCCTCTTCATATCTAGGATGTGGTTTTGGAGATGTACGATTTGGCACTGCGTCTGGCTAGCCAAGACTCGTAAGCTGGCTGTCTATACCTCAATGGGTAGAATTGCCTCCTTCCCATAAACTAGATGGAAAGGGGTGAAACCTAGTGATGTTCGGAACGTTGTTCGGTAGGCCCATAGAGCTGCCATGAGATGTTTATCCGAGTCTCTTGTGTGATTGTTCATCTATTTTGTGATGATTTTGCAAATAATTATGCTTACCTTTTCTACTAGGCCATTACAATGTGGATAGTATGGTGTGGAATGTAGGCGTGTGATGCCTAACTTTTTCATCAGTTATCCTACCAGATCGCCTCTGAAACCTAGTCCCCTATCTCTGATATTCTCTAGAGGAGTGCCAAAACGGCAATAGATGTGCTCAAAAATGAACTTTACTACCTCTTGGGCTGTAATACGGGTGGTGGCTGCTGCTTCTGCCCATCGAGTCATGTAGTCTACACCCACTATAATGTACAGTTTACCTGATTGGGCCCTTCGTAAAGGACCGATTGCATCTATTCCCCATTTATCAAATGGACCATATGAAATGATAGGAGTTTGTGGCTCATAGGTTAATGTGCGATCACTGGCCACTTGACAAGCCTTGCATGTTTTACACCAATGGTGTACATCCCTGTTCAAGCTAGGCCAAGAGTATCCTGCTTGTAGAATCTTCCTACTAGTGATATCTAGAGCAAAATGACCACCGCGGACGCCATCATGGCAACTTGAAATTACCTCTGTGATCTCACTAGAGGTTGGCACTCGCCCGAGAATCTGATCCTCGCCCTTACAATACAAGTGGTCGTTTACAAGGCAGTATCTGGTAGCCTTTCTTACTAGCCACTGTTTTTGGCCTTTGGTGTACCCTTCCGGACATTCTCCTGTATCTAGAAAGTTAATGATATCAGGCATAGCATCACTACCATGAAAGAGGGGTAGTTTCAGTTTGATTGCTCTTATGTGAACGTCCTGTATTCTTTCTTTGGCTAGAGCATCTGCCTCCTGATTTTTTGCTCTGGGGACATGAAATAGTTTCACTGCTTCAAACTTCCTTAGAAGATCCTTAACTTGGCGTAGTTGAGCAAGTAAAACCTGATTTTTACAAACCCAAGTGTTGTTTATCTGCCTTATCAGAAGCAAAGCATCGCCAAACACATTTAGGCACTGAATTCCTTGTGAAATACATTGTTCCAACCCAAGAATTAGAGCTGCATACTCTTCTTTGTTGCTGGAGTGGGAGTGTAATAACTGTCTGATGGAGAATACCCTTTCTTGTTGCTCATTGAAAATGACTATGCTAGCAACAGGTTGGTCCACTGTTCTTTTATATGATCCGTCAAAAAATAGAGAGTGAGCTCTTCCTAGCTTAGGACTTTATACCATTGGTGTTTCTTCTTTTGCTTCCGGATTGACCTTCAGCTTCTTCTCATAGTGGCGATGAGTGAGTATTTCCGCTGAACTAGCCCTGGTGGAGTTTTCTACTTGCATGGTGTAGTCAAACTCTTGTAATCTTACTAGCCATTTAGATATTCTCGATGAGACATCCATGTGTCGCATTACATATGGGAAAACCTCCTCCATTGTCAAAATTACAAAGGGTCTAGGTAGAAGATAGGAGTGGAACGTTGTGGTAGCAAACATTAGTCTAAGAACCATGTATTCTACTTTGGTAAATCCCTTTTTTGATAGGGTCATGACATGACTAGAGAAGAAATAGGACGCATGAAAGAAGTTTGGGGGTCCTTTTGCATTAGCACGGCTCCGAGTGTATCACTTCCTACACTAGGGTTCACATAAAATGGCTTGTCCCACTTAGGGAGTGAAATGGTGGGAACATTAGCTAGGATTTTCTTCACCTCGGTAAATTGCTGCTCATTTTTTTCACTCCATGAGAAGACGTTGTCGTGCTGTGGCACGTATATAGTGGGAACGCGCATTAAACAATTTATCTTGTGAATTTTTTACACATAAGTATACTTCATATAATACTCATATGTATAAATAAAATCTTTCTACCATACCTTAGTATTTACCTTTGAAGTAATATAAATGTACATTACTATTAGAAAGTATTGCAAGAGAAGTATCAATGATTGTGCCTCTTTTTGTCTAGGGAAAAAGCATTGTATATTTCTTCTAATATCTCAGATATACCCTACCATATATAAATTATTTTTTTCTTTTCACATTTATTTAATAATATAACCCTTCAATAATGCATACCTTCTTGGATACATACAAGAGGGAAGGGCCTACTAAAAGACTTTATGAAAAGGAAGATCCAAAGCTTATTGGACCATCCCAATTTGAAAATCCCGACCGAAGGGAGTGGCAAAAAGGCCAAAACCAAGTCAAGCTCTTTTAGTAAGCCAATTTTTCTTTTTGAAGGTTGTCAATCCGAGTTACAGGTCAAAAGTTACAGGGAAAACAATGAAAAATCCTCTCACAACTACACTACAAGAAGAGATGGTAAACAGGTGAATCAAGTGAAAAGAGGTAATCTTGGTCTTTTTTCATAAAATAAGATATTTGGAGGATAAAAGACACAAGCATGTGAATGTGACACCTCAAAGATGCCTTGAAGGACAAGACACACAAGTTGGGACCCCTTGCTGGAGCCACACAGAAGATGCCTAGGTGGGGCCCACGTACATCATGCACCCACATGGAGCCTCAACGACCAAAAATACTGAATTTCATGATATTTTGAGTCCTAATATTTCCCATTTTAAGAAATATCCAAAGAACATTTGATTTGGGCTAATTCTTTAGCCTAATCAAGTGATTATGTAAAACATGGCTCCCACACCTATAAAAAGGGAAACCTTCTCTTCATTAGGAGCAATTTAGGAGCGAGTGAGAATAGCTCAATTCCATAGTGACACACTCATCTTAATGCCATAATTTCCCTTGAAGAAAGGCTGACATCTTGCCTCATCTTCTCTCTCTCCATTAAGGTGGTGACGATTGCTCTCATGTAAGATATATGTTGCTAGTTTTTCTTTCATTTGCATATCTAGTCCAATACTTGTCTCTAACTCCATCTCTATCTCTCATTATCTATCTTTAATACCACCACCACACTTTTATCTATCTCTAAATCTATCTTTACTCCTCCTTTCGTCTCTCTTGTTGTGTCCTAATTGTTTCATTGGAAGGTATTCAAGCAGCAATCTTGTTAATGTAACGGGCACAACCTTCTTGCGGGAAACAATTATGTGCACAAGGTTAGTAACCATATCTTCATGTTTCACAAGCACATCTCTCTCTTAAGGTTCTCATTCTCTTCCACAAACTCTAGAATCTCCTTGCTACAGGTACTTCTCTCCCCGCGGTATCCTTATTGCTTGACGGCAACAATAGGGTTGGGAGAGAAACTATCTTCTTCTTCTCCTTTCACTTATTTCACACCTTTATCTTTGAACATACTAAGTATATCACTGATGAATAACCATAATCCACATAAAGGCAATTTCTTTCATTTCCATTATGTGCAATCTATTAGGGTCAATATTTGGATTAGTCAAAAGATTCACTTTCAGCAGTGCATAGTGTTATTATTTGGTCCTGAAAGGCTCTGCGAAATACTTCTCTCACTATATCCCATCATACTACCTATTATTGACTATAAATTATCTTTTAATGTGAATGTGGTTATTTTTTTATGAATCGAGAGCATTTTTACTCACAACTAATCCCAATCGCTAGACAAAACATATACATTATAGTAAGCACAAAGCTATAGTTCCAAAGAGAAATCCGTAGCTTATTTGGACAACAAAGATTAAATATCATTAGATCATCCATTAACCCTTTTATCCTACCCATGATGCGATATGCTCGTAAGCTCGATGTTTTCATTTTTGTTTTGTTTTGACTATCTTTCATGAGTTCTCTCCATCACGTGTGTGTTTGTAAGGGAAAGTGGGCGGCTTCTTTGGCTACATTTCTTCTTTAGCTCTAGAAGCTATGTTATCTATATCTTAGCTCCCTCTCATAACCCTTGATCTTCCTCACAAAATCTCACAGCAAGAGGCCCGGTGCCTTCCTGGCAACACCGCCAACTTATTGACAACGTCCCTCTAGGTGATTTGTTGTAGAGGGAGGACCACTTGAGATAGCAAGTAAATGAACCTACTTAAGTAGTTTACCTTCTGAAGGAAAGAAACCAAATTCTTAGCAGTGGTGGGTGACGACAAAGATACCAGGGCTTGAATCTTGTTAGGGTCATCCTCAATCCCTTTTGCTGAAATTACATGGCCAAGGAGACTGACTTTGCTTTTACCAATGTGACACTTATCCACGTTGAGCAGGCCACCCAAGGTTTGCAGCCTGGTCAAGTCATCATAGACTTTGCTTAAATGGAGGGCGGGTGAACTATAGATGCAAAAATCATCTATGAAAACCCGTATTGATGTTCCAAACTAGGGCTGGAAAACAAAGGTCGCATAGCGCTGAAATGTGGCCGGAGCGTTAGTGAGGCCAAAAGGTATCACTCTGTAAGAAAAGAATCCCGAAGGTGTGATGAAGGTTGTGTTCTTCTAATCTTCTTGCGCAATGATAATCTGGAAGTATCTTGAGTAGCCATGGCACACTATGTATTGCTCGTGTCCCGCCACTTCATTGAGAATTCCATCTTGGAATGGGAGGGGAAAGTGATCCCTCTTCATGGCTGCATTGAGAGGTTTATAGTCCACATAGACTCTCCACTTGCCATTCTTCTTTGGTGTGACTACTACTAGGGAGACCCATTCTGAGTCTTCGACAGGGTAGATGAAACTTGCCTGTAGCAAACTTCTCACTTTTTTAAGTAGTGCATCTTGTTAGATTACTCCAAGTCTTCTAAGACTTTCCACCACGGTTTTACTGCCTTCCTTGAGTTTTATGTGGTGTTGTACCACAGTGATTCCTGTGATCTTGTCATAGCCATCAATGAATAGTGTAGTGAAATTACCTAGCATGGAGACATTTTCCTTCCTTTCTTCATCGGTTAACTCATTTGAGAGCATCTTTTGTAATTTACCTGCATCCTCTAAGGACTACGTACTTGATGGTTCCTCTTGGTTTTTCTGGGGTGTTTCAGATTGTGTCAATCTTTTTGGGTATTTAAGAATGACTCCCGTCAGTGGTGGTTGTATCTTCTCCTAAGGTAGACGAATAGTCGCTGGTGGAGTCATCTTCTGAGGCCTCCAAGATCATGTTGCGTTGCTTCCCATTCCTCATATCATAGAATATGGACTTCCCTTTCGCGTCCTTCATCTGAATCATTCCGGTGCTCCAGTCTTGCTTGGATTCCATAGCCATGAGCCAGGGTCTCCCAAGAATGATAGGGTAGCCCTCCCCTTTGTGTGGAATGATAAAGATGTCTACCTCCACTTCTGTATTGAATTTTTTTACTTTGAACGCATTCACAATGCCCACACATTTCACTCTTACATTTTTTGCCATTTTGGCTCGGCAGGGTGCTGGCCTACTCACCTCTAAACCTAGATGGTGCATCATTTTTTCACTCATGACGCATATTTGTGCGCCACCATCTATGTAGACGTTTGAGATTTTTTTCCCCTTGATGTGGGCATCCATAGTTGGTAGGATGTCATTGAGATCCCTTCCAGAGATAGCCCCAGCTATCCTTGGTCTTGATTTCTTGGTACTCACCATTTTTGTCCATTGCCTCCTCATTCTCGGTGCAAGGTGGAGTAACTGGGGCCAAGTTATCTTCGGGCCCTGCATCAACACATCCTGAACTAAGTCATAGGGTTTTACATACTCACCTAGTGAGAAATCCACGATGTCTATCTTCCGTCGCGGCTTAGCTTCTTGCTTGCTAGACTCGGCCTTCCCTTTTATTTTATCTTCTCTTTGAGAGGCTTCCTCGTGCCTGGCACACTTCACTACCATAGCATCCACTTATTCTACCTTTGCTTTCCCTTTGTGCTTGTCTCGAACTGATTCTTCTACCTTTGCCTTCTCTTTAGTCTCTAAGCTAACAACACTCACCGCTTAGTTACACCAGGTGGTGGGGGTAGTGGTGGAATGAGAGATTGTGGTGGTGGTGGTTGTTGTGCAGGTGGTCGAAGGATTTGGACCGATGGGATCGGCCTTGGTTGCCTGGGTGGTGGTGGTCTGGCCCTTGGCGGAGAGATATGATTCTGTCTCCCCCCTGTATTGAAATTTTGCCTCCTTGGATGTTGACAGTAGTACATACCATGGCCGTCTTCCCCGCAATTGTCCCAGTGGTACTCTTGGTTCTGACTTCGTTGTCCTCTTCCTTGTTCTAGATTTTTGATAGGTGCATGTCCTTGCTGCACCAGATGCACGGATAAACTCTCTAGTTGGGTGGTGATGCGAATCAGCAGGTCCTGCTGCTCCTCTGATGCCTCTTGCGGTTAGGCTCTATGACTGGCTGTTGCAGTCACTGGGGTTGGTCGGGCCGATCTTGTTTCCTTTGACTTGTTTACTCTTGCTTGCATGCGCAGTTTCTTGTATTTAAGGCAGGCTACTTCTATTGCCAACTCATATGTTGCAGGAAACCTTCCCTTCCCCTTATCTCTAAGCGGCGACCACAAGTCAACAACAACGTAATGGTCCTTCTTTAGGAAATTTGGTCCTCCTTCGCCTTCCTCTAGTGAGGCAACCCATCTCTCCCATAATTCCACAAATTTGTACTCGTAGGTGGCATACTGTAGCACACCTCCCTTCTCCGAGGTTGTGCCTCCACCAAACCTCTTTACAAAGGCAACCCGTAACACATCCCATGCATTCTTGGTAGCCTAGGGCAATGCATTGTACCAGGACTTGGCCTCTACCTTCATTAGTAGAGGAAAAATTTAAAGTCGTGAAGCATCATCATCTTTGTTGGAGACCACACAAGCAATGTCGAAATCATCCAAAAAGTTGGTCATGGTGAGATCTTCTCCCTTCTTTCCAGTGAACGTGGGGAAAGAAACACTTTCCATGGTAGTGACTCAAGAAATTACAAACTTTTTTTTATTTTATACTAACAACAATAGCGGCTCATAGCGGATTTTTACAGAGTTGGATGGATAGATCAAAATAGGATAAAGATAGGAACATTAAAGGAATGGTGGTAATCCAATATGGGGAGAATGAGAGGATTTGGGGAATTAAGGATTTCTCCTAGCACCGCCACACCGAATAGGTACCGATCTTCTGTTGGTAGATGATTTTTCTATCTACATAGATATTCACATGCATATGTTGCAAGAATCTAAACAGGAATGATGTCGGTCCGTTTTCCATCATGCATAGAGGGCGGAGTACTTAATTATACTCTTACCGTACCAGTGTTGATAAGTTGGCACATCCATAGGAGGTCGTCGCCCTTTATGGGCTCTACCTTTCCTTCGTCGCTCAGCACGTACGGGGTGATGGCAATGCTTCTGACCACTCCTAGCCTTCTGGCTAGCAGCAACTGCAAATAATTACCATGGTCGGTGTGTTGCATGAATTCCACTCCATTCAGCTCCAGCTCGTTTCCATCTCGCTAGGTTTCACCCGTGGTGGAGAGCTTATTCGGGATAAGTTGTACAGGGAGAGGAGGAAGACCCTCTACCCGTCTTCCAAAATAGTGAGAGCAGTAGCCAAACCACACTTCCTTAGGACATGGGAATCTTCTTACCACTTCTTCTTCAGGATTGTCAAAGTGGACTGGTAGTACTCACATGAGTCATGCGAATCGGTAGGCGAAATCCGCCACTTAGCTTCGGATGACTTCCTCTTTGGCAAGCTGGGTACGACCCATCTCTCTGAGCTTGAAGCACTTGCTTGGCAAGATGCTTCTCCCTTTGAGGTCATGTGTTTCCATACTCGCTTAACCTCTCCTTACCTTTTGCTCGAGCAGCCCCTTTAGGCCATTTTGGAGTAAAGGTTATAACTTTGATTGCAGTTTCCTTAGGAAAGAGAGGCTTACGGTTTTCTTTCCTCCTTTGATGTGGATGACTTCTTCGCGATAAATGTCGATGTAGACGATTTCAGCCCCTTCGCTGCCTTCGTTTGCTGGCTCTCATTGACAGTGTGTTTTGGTTGACAACAGTGATGGCACTTCATAGACCTCCCACCTGATGCTCTCAATTTGTGGTTAGAAAGAGCAACACGAGATGGGAAGCTTACCTCTTGAATACTGACGACAGTACAACCTTGCAGTAGTACTTCAATGAAGGCGGCTAGTGCCTCCTTAGTCTCCTCTTCTTCCGTCCTCCAGTTGGAAAATTCCTTCAACCATTCGTCCATGATTGATGAGGTTTGTTGCTTTCAGCATTGTAAACCAAAGGTTTTTGATAAGCCCTCCTCCGTGGGGGACACCAAATGATGGGAGCAAAGACATACCCGGACCCGGACCCGGACCCTGACGGCACACCTCAAGTGGGTCACAGTAAAGCAAACAGGGGGCACCACCTAGCTTCGAGCTGCCATGACGTAGACCACGATGGTGTGAACACCGCAAACTTACCCACGCACACACACACACACACAGAGAGAGAGAGAGAGAGAGAGAGAGAGAGAGAGAGAGAGAGAGAGAGAGAGAGAGAGAGAGAGAGAGAGAGAGATTGACAAATGATGAAAACCCTGTGGTGTGTGAGGGAGAATTATTTCTTGCAGTATTTACAATGAACTTTCTTCCGGCGAGGTGGCACACCGTGGTGATAGAGAGGTAGGGAGAAGATATGGTGAACCTACTTGGTGCATTCTCAAAAGACGACTCGATGATTGTGAAACTTTGCTACCAAGAGGGTGCATGTGTGTGCGCATCGACCATTGGAGTCGAGAGGTGGACGTAGCTCCCTTCACAAACCATCACACAAGTTCCCTCCCCTCGAATGACAATAGTGTCGATTCCTCCCACTAAAACTCTACCAAGCGTTGACCTCTCATGAACTCCCCCCCCCCCGATAGTGATCTCTCAAAGCCCTTTTATAGGTGTTGGCTGCTTAAATTAGGGTAATCTCGGTTTAATTAGGGTACGCTAATCGGAGTGACAAAGCAAGGCGCTGGGCCGGTGTGGTTGACCCTTGCTTTGTCTTGGGAGTTATTAAATATGAAAACCTCTAGGTGGGCCTTTGTGACCATCACCTAGAGAGATCGAATTTACAAATTGGGAATTTTACAAGGCTTGGGTGAAAACTGGAAAATGATGATGATAATGACCTACGGTTTACTGAAAATTGTGTCGTGGTTGTGTGATGCCAGTGAATGGCAGCTTGCCGGTGCGTCGGTGTAGTGCGTACGTCTTTTTCGGGTCGGCTGGGGCATGCCTTCGGTGCCTTTGTTATTTTCGTTGTTGGTGTTGCGTGATTCGAGTGCCTTCCTTCTTTTGTGGAGGTCGTTGACGACGTTGAGTCCCCCGTTTTCTTTGTATTTTATGTGTATGTGTGTGTGCGTATGTATAGGTGCGTGGGTATGTAGGCGTTTATATGTATGAGTGCGTAAGCGTGAGCGCGTGTGTGTGTATTTGTATATGTATATGTGCGTATGCGTGCATGGGAACCGGGGGGGGGGGGGGGGGGGGGTATGGTTATAGTATATATAGATATATATATATATATATATATATATATATATATTTATTTATTATTCTTTTGTTTTTTTGGCAATGCTGTGGCGACACAGAGGTGGAGGGGTGGGGGGTGAGGTGAATGGGGTGATAGAGAGAGGTGCGTGCGCTCTGGTGTGTGGTGTGTGTAGGTGTACTGTGTGTGCACCTTTGGGCTGCGGAGGGGTGAGCGCAACAGACAGCGGGGGGGGGGGACTTCCTGCGGCATGTGCGCACAGAGCGCGAGGGAGAGAGGGGGTGAGTGTTGGAGAGAGGGGAGGGGGTATGAGAGGATGGGGGGGGGGGGGGGGGGGTTGGGTGGTGTTCGCAGTGGCCGCAAGGGCCAGGGAGAGAGCGCAGGATACAGAGCGGGGGGGGGGGGCTGTGTGCTAGGAACAGGGAGGAATAGTCAACAAGAGAGAGAGAGAGAGAGAGAGAGAGAGAGAGAGAGAGAGAGAGAGAGAGAGAGAGAGAGAGAGAGAGAGAGAGAGAGAGAGAGAGAGAGAGAGAGAGAGAGAGAGAGAGAGAGAGAGAGAGAGAGAGAGAGAGGAACGGGGTGAGTTAAGAGAGAATGGGGGGGGTCCCACCATGGGAGTAAGAGAGAGGGAGAGCAAGGGGTGAGGTGGTGAGGAGATAAGGGAGGGAGAGTGTGGCTTCCCGTAAGGGCCATGGGGCCGCTCCTAAAGGAGAGAGAGAGAGAGTAGCTAGAGATAGGGGGGGAATATTAGGCCAGTAGTCCGCCAGGAAGAAAATAGGGGGGGTGGATAGTAAGGTCAAAAGGAATGTGGATGAGGGGGGGGGGGGGGGGTATGTAGCAGCCCGCCAGGGCTAGGATGTGGATAAGCATAGATGGAGAGGGAGAATATTTGAAAGAGAGAGAGGGAGGATATACAATATCTGTGGCATCCCGCTGGAGGGTGTGACAGAGCCACCAAATATCTTATTCGCATATCGGGGTGGGTGATGCAGTGGTAGAGTAGGAGAGAGAGAGAATGTTGGTGGAGCCGGGCAGTAGGAGAGAGAGGGGCTTGTCTTCTAGCGATAATGGAGAGATGTGTGGCCAAACTGGCGGCGCCCCGCTGGTGGTTAATCTTAGAGGGGGGGTATGATGAATGGTAAAGAGCTTTTTTTTTTTGGGGGGGGGTAATAAGCCTCCCCTTCCTTAGGGTGGTTCTCACAGTCACGGTTTCAAAAACCGACCATCACCACGTACTCTGCTTCATTGTTGGAGTGGGAGTGTAACAGCTACCCAATAGACAATACCTTCTCCTTTTGCTCTTTGAAAATGATGATGTCAGCTTGTCATAACCATCAATGAACAATGTGGTGAAGCTACCCAACATAGTGACATATTCTTTCCTCTCTTCACGATTCAACTCATTGGAGAGCATCCGATGTAACTTACTTGTATCCACCAAGGGTTGTGTACCTGATGGTCCCTCTTGGTTTACCGGTGGTGTTTCAGATTGTGTCATTCTTTTTGGGTCTTTGAGGATGACCCCCATTACTTTGATGCTATTGTCGCTCTCTTCTTCTATTGTTGTCTCTTCTCCTAAGGTGCACGAATAGTCACTGGTGGACTCATCTTTCGATGCCTCCAAGATCATGTTACATAGCTTCCCAGTCCTCATGTTGTAGAATATGGACTTCCCCTTAGCATCCTTCATTTGAATCATTCTGGTACTCCAGTCTTTCTTAGTTTCCATAGCCATGAGCCAAGGTCTTCCAAGAATGATAGGGTAGCCCTCCCCTCTGTGTGGCACGACAAAAATGTCTACCTCCACTTTTGTGTTGAATGCCTTCACTTTGGCGGCATTCACAATGCCTACGCACTTCACTCTGACGTTATTCGCCATTTTGGCTCGGCAGGGTGCCGGCCTACTTACCTCTAGGCCTAGATGCATCATTTTCTCACTCATGACGCATATCTGTGCACCACCATCTATGTAGACGTTTGAGATACGTTGCCCCTTGATGTGGGCGTCCATGGCTGGTAGGATGTTGTCAAGATTCCTCCCAGAGATAGCCCGAGCTATCCTTGGTCTTGATTTTCTTGTACTCACCATCTTCGTCCATTGTCTTGTCATCCTTGGTGCAAGATGGAGTAATTGGGGCCAGGTTATCTTTGGACCCTGCATCAATACATCCAGAACTAGGTCATATGGTTTATCATACTCTCTTCTAGTGAAAAATCCTCAATGTCGGGCCGCCGAGGCTTAGATGCTTGTTTGCTAGATTCACCTTTTCCTTTCATCTTCTTCTCCCTTTGAGAGGCTTCTTTGTGCCTGGCACGCTTCACTCCCATGGCATCCACTTCTTCTAGCTTTCCCTTTCTTTTGTTCTTCTCTCGGACGAGTTCTTCTACCTTTGCCTTCCACTTATCTTCCAGGCTAATAACACTCACCACTTTGTTTCTAACAGGTGGAGGAGGTAGCGGTGGAATGAGAGGTTGTGGTGGTGGTGGTTGTTGTACAAGTGGTCGAAAGATTTGGACTGGTGGAATTGGCCTTGGTTGCCTCGATGGTGGTGGTCTTGCTCTTGGTGGAGAGATCTAATTCTGCCTTTATCCTCTATTGAAGTTTTGCCTTCTTGGATGTAGGCAGTAATACATGCCATGGCCGTCCTCCCCATATTTGTAGAAGTGGTATTCTTGGTTTTGCCTTGGTTTTCCTCTTCCTTGCTCTAGATTTTTGACAGGTGCATGCCCTCGCTGTACTAGATGCACGAATAAAATTTCAAGCTGAGTAGTGATGCGACTCAATAGGTCTTGCTGCTCTTCTGATGCCTCTTGTGGTTGGTTCTATGAGTGGCTGTTGTAGCCACGAGGGTTAGTCGAACTAAGCTCAATTCCTCTGACTCGTTGATTCTTGCTGGCATGCGCAACTTCTTGTCTTTAATGTGGGCTACTTCCACTGCCAGCTCATACGTTGGAGGGAACCTCCCCTTCACCTTCTCTTTAAGCGGTGACCCCACAGGCTAGCAATGAAACGGTCCTTCTTCAGGAAATTATGCGCTCCTTCACATTCCTCCAGCGAGGCAACCCATCGCTCCCACAAATCCACAAACTTGGATTCGTAAGTGGCATACTCTACTAGCACACTTCCCTGCTTTAACTCTGTGAACAGCTATCATAACTTTTCTAAGGTTGTGCCTCCACCAAACCTCTTCACTAAGGCAGCACGTAGTACATCCCATGCATTCTTGGAAGCTTGGGACAAAGCATTGTACCAAGACATGTCCTCTACTTTCATTAGTAGAGGAAAAATTTGTAGCCGTGAGGCATCTTCATCCTTGTTGGTGGATATCACACAAGCGATGTCAAAGTCATCCAGAAAATCGGTGGTGATATCTTTTCCCTTTTTTCCACTGAATGTGGGAAAAGAGACACTTTCCATGGTAGTAGCTCAATGAGCAATAAATTACAAACTTTATATATATATATCACAAATGACTCAGCAGCTCATAGCGGCTTTTTACAGGGTTGAGTGGATGGATTTAAAACAGGATAAAAATAGAAACATTGAAAGAGTGGTGGTAATCCAATATGGGAAGA